>NC_092825.1:80209758-80553925 GCF_039878825.1 Excalfactoria chinensis
CTTGCTCTCAGCAATTAGTTTTGAGATGCTTTGAAAAATGATTATTACTGTCTTTTGAGGGCATGCTGATTTCATTTTAGCACTCTTCATTTTGAGTTTTCTTGTTCGTTTGATTAACTTTTATAATTCTTTGGATGGTATTGAACATAGTTTAACTGTTTTTCCTCTTGTGCGGATGTGTGTGTTGTTTACATTAGGAGGGTAGTCCAAATGCAGTTAATGCAATGCAAACTGGGAAAAATGCAGTCCTGTGGAGAGCCTGTAGTTTATGATGAAACATGGGAAGAATACTGGTGCAGAAGGGAATGGGGTAGTATGAAGCTCAACAAAGGAGGAATAGGCACCACCATTACCTTTGCAGTGTTGCCAACAATGAACAAGAGCTTGCTTGCTGTGCTCGCCAATATCTCCTCCAGTGGAAGTAAATGCTGTCACTGTTGCCACTGCTGAAACGAACCACCCACTGCATTGTGCAAACATCTAATGTTTGGTCTTCACAAGTGTCCACAAATGTCAGTGGGTGCCATTTTTTCTACACAGAGGATTTCATTGACACACTTCTGCTTCATTAACACTTCCATATCAGACACCATTCTGTCAGGCTGCCCCTCTGCTGCCATCTGTTGCACAGCAGCAACACGTAATGGAATATCTGTGAGATGGTTCAGCCTCTGCTGCCATACTGCCAATATCCACTTTTGATGTTAAGGGCTAATATAATAAAGTAGGAGGTGTTGCTTTTAGATATAAAGTAATTATTAGGCTTCTATGTAAAGTAGTTTATATCTGAGAAGTCCTCACGTATGAAGTAATTATAAGGCTTTTTAAATATAAAGCTATTACTTAGCCATAGATAGGGAAAATGGAAGACTGGAGGCATGGCTCTTAGCCATGTGTAAATAAAACTTTTTTTTCTTCTTTTTGTCTCCAGTAAATAATAATCATAATAATCATAATAAAATTCTTTCCTAAGCTTTGATTTATGGTAAGCTTGATGGGTATAATTTTCACAGGCGACATTTCCACACATTGAATTTTCAGTCCTTACAGTAAGAGTCATTATTCTTTCGGTCTTTATACATAAAGAGTTATTATTCCCTAACGGGCAGAAGCTTTGTGTCTTGCAACATACTGCATGTTCTAGGCAACAGAATACCACTGTGTCTGCAGGGCTCAGTATATTTCCCTGGCAGCTTGGAGTGACACACATGGTTCAGTCTTGCACCCTTCACTAATTACAGTCTCCTTCCAAAATAAATTTCAAAGCATAAGCCAGGAAAAAAAAAAAAAAAAAAAAAAAAAAAAAAAAAAAGCCTGAGATGCTACATATGGGGAAAAAAGAAAACTCTGTTCCATGGTTCAATTTTTTAGGAGAAATTGTGTAAAATGAAAGAAATTTGTTAAAGTAGGTTGTTTCACAGCTCTAAGCAGATCAACAATGCAAAGTCAATTCAGAGTACTTTTTTGTTTTGCACCTCTGCTAATACTTTCTGCATCCTTGGCGCACGCAGGGCCATGTGACTACATAGAAGAAAACTGGTGCTTAGAAAACATTTCCCCATCATGTAGTCTGGCATATTTCGCAGATCTACATTCCCACAAAGCGTAGCCAAAGAACAGTAAAACTTAAATTTCCTGTGAGGAAGGTCTCTGAGTCTGGAAGAGGTTCAGGAACACATGAAGGCCAGAGTTCACACCCATTAAACACAATTTAGTAAGTCAGATAAAGACGGGGCCTGCTACCCAAAGCAGCCACGTCCCATGGGTCAGAAGCAGTGGCCGTTCCCAAGCTGCCAGCCCTACCGCTGCAGTGCCTGTGTCCTCTCCATCTTCTTGGATGTCTGGGCTGACAGTCCGTGCTATGGCTGTCTGCTGTCTGCTGATGTATTCGGTGTGTGCGTGTGTAAGAACTGGAGCCAAGAGTCTGGCCATTCCTGAGAAGGCAACTCAGAAGAATAGTTTGCTGTTTCTTACTGTGCCCAGCATAAAAGCAAAGGTGACTTTTTGTATAAGATGTAAGTATTCCCTGTGTGACTCTTCAGACATCCCAGATACGTGGTTGAAGTAGGAAAGATGGACCTTTTACCATTGTCATAGAAAAGTAACTGCATTTGCTTAAAGTCTATGTGCATTTCTTTGTCGCATTCCCAAGAAGTGCTGATCATAGGTTTGTATCATACTGGACAGTATATGGACACATTAAGGAAGCAGTTCATATATACTCTGTAAAGGCTGTATAGTGGTTTCAGTTGCTAAATTACAGGAATAAATGCCAAAGCC
This sequence comes from Excalfactoria chinensis, assembly GCF_039878825.1. Classification (NCBI taxonomy): domain Eukaryota; kingdom Metazoa; phylum Chordata; class Aves; order Galliformes; family Phasianidae; genus Excalfactoria; species Excalfactoria chinensis. The sequence goes on from NC_092825.1 coordinate 80,212,039, forward strand.
CTGCATGCATTCAAAGCATAACCCAGTTACCAGGTTGTTCCTACAACTGCTGCTCTGAGTTGCTGGGGCTTGGAGTCGGGGCCATGGAGAAAGTCCAGGAACAAGTTTGTGAGCAAAAGAACTTTTGTTCACTCCTCTTCTCCTGGTGCCGTCATCACCAGAAAGACTTGTTCCATCAGAGTGCAGGATGGACAGTAACCAGACCTGAAGTGTGCAACACAGGAGGAGGCTTGCTGCTAGTGCTTACAGACAAGGAGAGTAACAAAAGGTACTGGGGACAAAAGCAAAAACAGATCTGAAACTGGGAGCAGCAGCTGGATCAGAGAAGACTAGACTAAGTGACAAGGGCTCTCTGGAAAAGTGGGTTCAGTGCTGGTGTGGTAGGTAGGTCCAGACAAAACTGAGACCTGGAGTTGGGAATAGCTGAGTAAGGAGATTATGAACTGGGGCTAGTAGAATAGAGAGAAAATAAAGGAGATGAGGCAGGTGTGATGAAAGCAAGAAAGGCCCAGGCTTTTGGCTAGTCAAGAAACTGTAGGTGTTGTTGAGAGAGTATGCCAAAAGCAGGTCAGCAACCAATTAAAGTAGACTTGAAGTGGCAGGTATAGGGCAAGAACTGTGAGTCAGGGAAGAAAAAGGACAGTCAGAGGGGAAGCTCTGGAGGAGGAGGTATGAGGTTGAGTAGGTGAAGGAATTGGAGAAAAGCCATCTTCACAGTACAACTGGGACCTGGGCCCAGAATTGAAATAACACTAGAAATAAGGATTATCTGGTTAGATACAGCATGAAGGACAAAGCTGAGAAGCTCAAAATATGGAAAGAGACAATGAAGACTTACTGGGAAGAATGGAGTAGAAAGCAGGGAGAAAGAGGAGACTGATTGTCACAGTGAGGGAAGATATGATGATGTGTGCTAGACCAACTTAATCTTGCCTTTCATATGTCTGAATTTTTGAGTGTTTGACTCTACTATGAGTTTGCAGCTTTAGTTTTCAAATATGGTGCTACATAGACACATATATATAGGAAGAATGAAACTTTTGAAGGGGGTTGTGAAGAGTGTACAGTACTTTGGGCTGAAATGTTTTTGCATGCAAACCTTTTATACACATTTTCAAAAGTAAGAGTTGGAAAGTGTGAGAGATGGATGCTAATGCTATTTGGTGTGATTTCAGCAGCAATTGATCTTTTCCTATATTTCCGCATGTTCTTCCCCATTCTCTGCAAAAGGACAAAATGAACTGGAGAAATGTAAAAAAATCTTCTAGTTTGGTGAGTAGGAAAGGTTTCTAAATGACAGAAATATTAAATGGTTAGGCATAACTCTGCATCTGAATGGGAAAGTACCTCGGTAAAATGCGCAGTAGGAATAATTTGGAAGTGGAGGAAAAGATGAATTATTAGACCCTTTGTATTCATTACTTCTGTCTTGTCCATCTGATATAAAGCATAGCGAGTTTCAAGTCTCAAAATACTGAGTATGATACAGATGTATCCAGTCATGTTGCTCTATGTAACCTGCTCTCACTGGGCAAATGAGAAAAAGGTAATGAGTGCTACTGCTCATAGAATCGTAGAATCACAGAATTGCTCAGGTTGGAAAAGACCTTAAAGATCGTCAAGTCCAACCACAACCTGACCATAGTACCATATCTCTAACAACCCTCTGCTAAATCACGCCCCTGAGCACCACGTCCAAATGGTTTTTAAAAATATCCAGGGATGGTGACTCAACCGTCTCTCTGAGGAACCTATTCCAGTGCTTAACAACCCTTCCTGTAAAGAAGTTTTCCCTGATATTCAACCTAAACCTACCATGGCACAACTTGAGGCCATTTCCCCTTGTCCTGTCACCTGTCACCAGTGAGAAGAGACCAGCCTTACTCTCACTATAAGCACCTTTCAGGCACTGGAAGAGAGCAATAAGGTCTCCCTTCAGCTTCCTCTTCCCCAGACTAAACAGCCCCAGTTCCTTCAGTTGCTCCTCGTAGGGCAGATCCTCCAAGCCCTTCACAAGCCTCGTTGCCCTTCTTTGAGCCTGCTCCAGCACCTTCGTGTCCTTTCTGTACTGAGGTGCCCAAAACTGAACACAGTACTTGAGGTGAGGCCTCACCAGTGTTGAGTACAGGGACAGGACCACCTCCCCAGTTCTGCACACCACACCATTCCTGATACAAGCCAGGATGCCACTGGTCTTCTATCTCTGGATCAATTCTCTTGCCTGTTTTTACATTGATTTACATAGTTAGCTGGATGGGCTAACAATTGAGCTTGTTGCATAGTATGAAATTGTAGGGCAGCTTTTGCTTTCAAGTCAAATTTTTCTATTCAGAATAGAATGCTAAATGCCTGTTATGTTGATCAAGATAAAATACAAGTCCATTTCCTTCTTCCTTTTTCTTTTGTCTTTCTCTTTGAAACTTGCTAAAATGGATGCTAGATAGTATACTTTAATCAAACAGGCAGAGCTTCCTGTGAGTCATTTCAGGCATAGTTCTCAAGTTCTTCTGAGAAAGTCAGATTGCAAATGAGCAAAGGCAAACGAGTCTGCCTAGAGACTAGTGTTTAAATAAATTCTTATCCTTTCGACTTAACAGTAGCACCTATCAAATACAATAAGTTGTTTTAAAAAGTGAAGAATTTAAGACTGGTGACTGGAGAAAAATTAATACAGCACCTATTTTTAAGAAGGGTAGAAAGGATGATTCAGGAAACTACTGACCTGTCAGCCTTATCTAAATGCTGGGTAGAATGATGGAGCAGATCCTCCTGGAAGCTATGCTAAGGTACATAGAAGAAAGAGAGGTGATATGGGGTAGCCAGCATGGCTTCAGCAAGGGAAGGTCCTGCCTGACAAACCTTATAGCTTTTTATGATGGTGTAATTGTGCCAGTGGACAAGGGAAGAACTACTGATGCATCTGTCTAGACTTAAGTATGGCCTTTGACATGGTCCTCCATAACATCCTTCTCTCCAAGTTGTAGAGATATGGGTTTGATGGGTGTATTTCCTTGTTGGACAAGGAACTGGTGATGAGGTTGTTTGTGGAGAGTAGTGGTCATTGGCAAGTTTGCAAATGAAACCAAGTTGTGTGGTACAGTTGACATGCCCAAGGGACAGGAGGACCAGAGGGACCTAGACAGGCTCGAAAAGTGGGCCCAGGTGAACCTCATAAATGAGAGTCAGCATATCCAAGTGCAAGGTCTTGCTGTGCTATCAGTACAAGCTGGGGAATGTAAGAATGGAGCACAACCCTGCTAAAAAGAACCTGGGGTACTGGTGGATGGGAAGCTGCACATGAGCAGGCAGTGTGCCCTTACAGCACGGAAAGCCAATTGAATCCTGGGCTGCATCCAAAGCAGCATGGCCAGCAGATCAAGGGAGGTGATCCTGCCCCTCTACTCTGCCCTGGTGAGACCTCACCTGGAGTGCTGTGTCCAGATGTGGAGTCCTCAGTACAGGAGAGACATGGACCTGGAGTGTGTCCAGAGGAGGGTCACAAAAGTAATGCAAGGGATGGAACACCTCTCCTACAAGGACAGGTTGAGACAGATGGGGCTATTCAGCCTGGGCTAGAAAAGGCCCTACGGAGATGTGCTAGCAGCCTTTCCTTATCTAAAGGGGAGCTACAGGAATGAAGGGGAGAGATTCTTTAGCAGGGTCTGCTGTGACAAGACAAGGAGAAATGGTTTCAAACTGAAAGAGGGGAGATTTAGATTGGATATAAGAAGTGTTTTACAGTTAATGTGGTGAGGCACAGGATCTGGTTGCCCAGTGAGGTGGTGGATGACCTATTCTTGGAGACATTCAGGGTAAAGCTGGACAGGGCTCTGAACAACCTGATCTAGCTGTGGATGTCCTTGTTCGTCTTGTTCCTTTCCAACTAAAATGATTCTATGATTTTATGATATTGTTCCCTTTACAAATTCTCACTGAGGAGAATTGGGCTTTCTAAGCCCCAAATTCTTTCTTCCTCCAAGCCAAGCACTCCCCACTCTGCTTTTCCACATGAATATACAAGACTTCACATCCAGGCTTTTTTGCCGTCCATCAAGTTGTGACAGACAGTCTAGAAAATAGTGTGCCCTAAGTGTCATGTAAATGTTAGTCTTAATCACTCAGCCAAATACAATATTTTGCTACAGCTAAAAATGAATTAAAGAACCTGCCACACACTTTTTAGAATTTCCCCAGAAAGGAAGGTTTAGGGAAAGTTCAAGTGCACAGAATAAGTAGAACAGTAGAACGTAGTCATAACAGGACATGCCTTTTGTTAATTGAAAAAAGGAAGAGGAAGAGGTAACATCTGAAAGAAGTTACACCTGCTTTGTAAAGGGTATGGTAGAGGGGAATTCATTTATACTAGGTTGGGAGGCTCATCTCTCTGTTCTCCCTGTGGAACATGAAAACAGAGTAAACAAAGAAACAGCAAATCCACCTTCATGGTACCATGTAGTGAACTGAGAAGCTGCCACATCTCAAGGGTCTGTGAGAAAATGGAAGAAATAGGAGGGGAAGCCATTTCCATCACTTCACATTATCAGTAGCTCTGTTTTAGAAAAAAAATTCAGTAACCACCTATCCTTTATCCTTACCCTTTGACAGTAAGGTAGTGATGGATTGCCAGCCCCTACTGTACAGCAGAGCTACCACTGTAGCAGTTAAAGCATTCTCTGCTTTTATTGCTCAATACTGAATTTTATAAACATCTGAGAAAGCTATCCTATGAATCACATTATATTCCAAGCAACACAGTTGTTTTCTGAAGATGTTGGTCTTCTCTGGGTAGCCAATGCCCAGCTCCTGCTCCAGAAAGTGACATCAGAAATGACACTGAGGTATCCTTATCATTTCTCAGTCTTTTCCAAATCAAACTTCTTACTGATAGATTAACAAATATTTATTTTTCTGCATTCCTGATGCTTAACTCCAAGTGTTTGCTTTGCATTGCCTTCCTGTGGGTTGTGTAGCACAATGGCTTTCACTCCAATTCCAGGCAAAGCTACTTTTTATTCTTTTACTGTGTTACAGCTTTATCTATCTCCTCTTGGTTCACAGATAATTTACTGTCTCTGTGGGCATTGCTATTCTTTGCAAACTGCTTTGGGGATGGGGGTCAACAGCCTTGCTCTGGCTGTTATTTGGAGGTTTTTGAGGAGGTTTTGCTCTTTTACTATATTCATTACAGATTGTAATATGTCACCGTGTTAGCTGTCTGAGTTCACATTAAAATGTCTTTTTGAAGTATTAAATATAATAGTAAACTATAATTTTGCAATTAGTTCCTTTTAGGGAAAAGGAGCATTAAAAAAGTGATTTCCTTTTGTAAGAAAAGTTGATACCCCTTTTACATACCAGCAATTAGTCAATAAAAGCTCATGTATGTTTTTACCATTTGAAAAAAAAAAAAAGACAACACCAAAATATAATGATGATGGGGTACATATTTGATACAGTCTTGCTTATGCATAAAGGATGTACACAAATTATATTCATCTAATCATATTTGAACAAAAACAATGACTTGGCCTGTAGCTCCACACCTGTCCTTCTGGCAAGCTCCAATCTAAAAACTGGTGCTTTTGTCATGCTGCTTACCTCCGCTTTCTGCATTTCTCCTTGTTGTTTACAGTGCACTACTAAGGGCAAATCCACCCACAAAACATGATGGCTTTTTCTGTTTTCTTGTTATGTAATAGGGTACTGAGTCTTCTCTTCTTTTGCCTGAATATAAGGCTTTGCCCAGGTAAATAATTACAGAGGTTTGTGTTTGCTACTAAATCATAAGTTTATCAGGAAACTTCTAATCAACAACTTGTTGATGGGCAATTGTGAAAGGTTTTGCCTGTCGATTGATGGCATTTCAGGAGCTCACACTGAAAAGTATTTTAGGTCTTTTAAATGTTTGGGTCGACTTCCCAAGTTATATAAAGAAATTTGCAACTTTTGATATCTCTGCTATGGGTCCTGCTCAATCACCACAATCTTGAGCCAGGCCTTCTTATCTCATGCCTTAATCTCAGCCCTGTGGTATTATGACTTTGGGTTCACAAAGATGGTGCGCTTGCCTTTTTCTAAACCCTACATACCTCAGATTATTTTATTCTTGACTTCTGGCTGATCACAGGCCACAGTACTTGATTCTACCTGCAGAAGCAGACTCTTTACGCCTTAAAGTATGCTGGAGCTGTCAGTATTTGCCTGTCCTGAGCTTGTTCCATTACATCAGTCACAAAGTTATGCCATGTCTGAGAAGATTAAGAAATATCAAGGAATATATCTCCTTGGTACTCTGCTTGGATGTCTCATCTAGGCACCAAAATAACCTACAGAGAACAGCAACCAGTAATCATTGTTACAGGAGCAGAAGTAGGTGTTGCCCTTGTTTCTCTTGCTGAAAGGCAGGAACAATGTCCCTGGCTCTTTCATGCATGACATGCCTACGTTATTCTGTGGGCATGGACCTGCATGGCAACACATCCATTAGCCCATCCTATGCTCCCCTGTATCCATATATCTATTGTTTTTTGGAGTGCAGAAGTGGTGTGGCAGTCATTTTCAGAAGATTTAATGCAGCTGAACTCTGTAAATGACAAGAAGTAGGCACATCAGCTATGCTTTCTCCTAAGTATATATATTTTTCAGACTGTGAGTTTCTTTCTCTCCTTGATTCCTAATACTTCTGCTGCTTAAAAGCCTCGGCAGGGCTTGTATGTTCTGCTCTAGGATGAAGGTGGATGTTCTCGTATTGGCAAATAAAGCTAACAGGAGAGTGTCTCATTGCAGGATCATTGTCACCTAATGCCTTTATCATGCACAGTGATTGTTAGCATGTGATAGAGTTTTATGAACCACTCTCTTATAGTGCTGCTATGGACAGAAACATTTCATGTGAGGTTCGGTGTGAGAGGCTATAAAAAGAACAGCAGTCCTCTCTTTGCACTTTGAAGAGAGACCAGTTTGCCTGTGAAGTTCAGTTCAAGATATAGAGTTTATTTTAGATGCCTGTTTCTGATGGCACAAGCACATACCATGAGTCCCTTTGAGTGGGCCAAAGATCATCTGTAATAATCTCTTAGGAACTGATAGCTAGACAAAAATTACAGAGTTTCCAAAACAGAAAGGTCTTGCTGTTACTTAATACGCTTCTAACACAGAAGGGCATTTGTTACATATGAATCTTTGGCAATAATTTCATAACCACCTTTTCCTGAACCTCTCACAAGTTAAGAGTTGCTTTCTCAAACTGAAACTGAATTACTTATAAACATACAAACACAGTCATTTTGTTAACACTTCGGATATTAGTGTGAGTGATACCATGGCCCTAAGCAAATTTCTCCTCAGGTTTTAGACCTGTGAAGGAATAATAATACCAATGATTTTAAAAAATAGCATTTATTGTAATTCTTATGTTGTGTCTTTGTAAAGCTTGCTATTTTTACCAAGTAAAACTCAGAGAAATTCTCAAAAGCAGTTTAAAATAATAAACTTGTCTTAAGTCAAGAACAGTTCCTGTCAACCTATTGGCTCCCATTTCTGTTTTGAAAGGAGCAGTGCTGTACATGCAGCCATTCTTCTAGTACAAGTTTCCCATGGGTTTTTGCTGTGAACAACCTATAAGCATCGGCTAGGTCTTAGGCAGTGACATTATTGGAGTTAACAGCTTCTGAAGGAGTCCTATGGAATGACATTTCCATGCTCTACACCTTGTATGACAGATTTACATGAAATCTTGACCTCCTAGAACTAGCTATTTTTCCACATTCCAGCAGAATGAGAAATGGGAGATAAGGTAAAAAATAAATAAATCAGTGTATCAATGTTTCAGACATTGTTATTTGTTTTTTTTTGGGGGGGGGGGTGTTTTTTTGGTGCTTTTTTTTTTTTTTTTTTTTTTTTTTTTTTTCAAGGAAGTGAGATGTTCTGTAAAAATTTGGGTGAAGTACATACATGGATTCTTGATTTTACATTGAGAATTTATGCAGGATGGAAATCAAAATATACACCATCTGTGTGAAGAATGCATACTTGTACCGAGAAATTTTAACACAGAAAGAACCTGCAGCAGTGTGAGACCAAAGAATGTAGTGCCTGTGGACTTGCCTTGCAGATTTTCTTTTTCCCCAGAGTACATTGAGCTGCTGTACTGATCCTTGGACTATGGACTATGTTTTCTTGGAGTGTACAACAGGTAGTAGCACATTCAAACTATGGGAATGTCAGCACCATGCTGCCCAGAAGGTGAGATGTCAGCTATACTACCAAAGACCCATCACCACTTTCCTTCTACCTGGAATGGCATCCTATCAGAATTGACTTCTTACTGTGATCTAGTGCAGTGCTCTGAAGGATGGCAGTGGAAATAGCTTCCAGATTTTATTTCATGTCAGTGTTGTTATATCAGCCTTCATCAAGCCAGACATATCCTAGCCTGCATAAAAAGAAGCATGACCGGCAGAGCAAAGGAGGTGATTCTCCCTCTCTACTCTGCTCTCGTGAAGCCCCACCAGCAGTGCTGTGTTCGTCTCTGGGGCTACCAGCACAAGGAGGACATGGACATTTTGAAGCAAGTTCAGAAGAGAGACATGATGATGCTCAGAGGGGCATCCCGTGAATAGAAACTGAGAGAGTTGGGGGTTATTCAGCCTGAAGAAGGGAAGATTATGGGAACTCCAGTTAAAGGGAGCTTGCAGGAAAGTTAGAGAGGGACTCTTTATCAGGGAGTGTTGTGACAGGACAAGGGCAACCAGTTTTAAACTAAAAGAGAGGAGATTTAGATTAGGCATTAGGAAGAAATTCTTTACTATGAGACACTGGAGCAGGTTGCCCTGAAAGGCCGTGGATGCTGATGCATGGAAGTGTTAAAGGCCGAGTTGGGTAGGGCTTTGGGCAGTCTGACCTAGTGGGAGGTGTCCTTGCCCATAGTCAGGGTCTGAAACTACACAATCTTTAATCCAAACCAAACCATACTATTATTCTATTATTCATGTACAGAAAGATTGTTGTGCTTAAGTATTAGAGGTGCAGACTCAGCCCAGACTTACATGCAGATGGCTGACTGGTGTCCATACAAACATGTGTCAACTCCTTTTTCCTGCAAACAGGTTGAAAGCAACTGTCTGGGGAATAAACAAAAAACATAGTAAAAAGGAAAGAAATCAAATAAATACATGCATGTGCACATGACAGATCTGATTAAAATATGGAAAGTCCATCAAAACCATGAAATTACACAATGATAACTTTCCAGCCATATTTCAGTGTAGACCCACAAAACCTGTGCCTGTTCTTCCTGGGAGCAGGTGACTAGCGCTGGCTGCTTGGGGTTATGAATCCCTAGATTCTTCTCCAGAGCTGTGGTTAAGCCTCCCTACACATTTTAAGGCATCAGCAATAACAATGCCCATGAATTTGAACAGAATGTTTAGATTAAGTCCCAAATGAGTTCAGCCAAATCTATCAGCATCCTTTCTTTGTTTCATCTCTATCTGGTTCAGTTATACTTTTTATACACAGCGTGTGGTGATTAATGATCACAATGTGTTACTGAAATTCTTGAATGAAAGCAGCTACACTAGTACAATGTCTAAATATTTTAATGAGTTTGTCATTCTTACTCTCAGTGCCAGTTTTTTGAGCATTGTAAACTCTTCAGCACAGCATGGAACTCCAATCCCATTAAATTTTATTGAGCAATTTAATAAAAATGAGCTAAGTTCCAAAAAGAAAACAAAAATGAGCACAAAGAGCAGTTTTGTGAGCCTTTCTGTGGGTCTGTGTGAGGATGTCTGTGTTCATATTGGAGTCATCCTTGCTTCATGGTGTAGGCTTTCCCTTCTCGACATGTAAGTATTAGTCACAGAGAAAAATTGTATCAGACATTCTTATTTCTTGAGCTGCTTGTTCTGTAGCAGCAGCCAGCGGATGCCTGCACAGGCAAACCAGCTTTATGCAGCACTCCATGAACATGACTTATTAAGAGAGAATTCAAAAGCAAAGATATCTAATGACTCTCTGGCTTTACCATTGAGGTCCTGGAAAAAAAAAATCAGCATTTCTGATACTGCCAAGGGCAGGATTTGTGGCTGGGAATTGGTCTGTGTCTACTGAGTCCACATTAAACCATCTGGTAGTATGCTGAGGTTTGACTAGTCCAATTTGATAGGTCTAGGGCCACTAACATAGAGACAAGCAGAAGTTATGCTTCCACGTTTGTGCAATACTTGAGAAGAGTCTTTACATCCTTAGATAACTGTGAAAAAATGCTGTGCAAGTAATCAAAAGCTGGATTTTATCAATTCTTTTTCTATTTAAATCATGCTTTCTCATTGTTGTTTCTCCTCAATTGTGAGGTCTCAGAATTTGTTGGATTCTTTGCTCAGTAATATCCCTTGATATGTAGGGAGAGGAAAGAAGAACTAAAAATAGTGAACCTGTCTTCAGCTCCTTAGAAACATATTTTGATAAACCCAAGCAGCAAGCAACAAGACTTAAAAAGGAAAGGAAGACATGCCTCTCTGAATCTGAAAAAAACCTTAGGAAAGCATGGCTTAAGAAATAGACTATTTTTAAGCTTTTATTTTATATGAATCAATTTGCCTATCCAATGTAAAACACATGTCATAATCCATTCAGGTAATAGGAACAAGGAAAACTCTCTCTCTCTCTTGCTGCTTTGTCTGCACACAGATGTGACCCTGGCAAATGATCAGAGACTTACTTTACATTTTGTTGGTCAGCAGTATACATCAGGAAGGCTGCTTGGGAGCTGCTGTTTTTCCTTCTTGCATTTCTACGCACAGTTATTTGTACCATGGGGTGTTCATAGAACAAAAAATATTGTTTCAGTGGAGCATTTATGGGTGGTTAAAATAAATAAGCTGAGGCTAAGTTTCTCCAGATACTCATGATTTTGGGTGCTGCACACTTACAGATGAGCAGTATGATATCACTAAGGGGCTTATGTTCTGGGTGTATGCCCTATTTCAGGTTTGATGATTAGAGCATTAATACCATCTAACTTCAATATCTAGTTTAAAGGCTCTGCCCAGTGGAAGTTAGATGCCTACAGTGTGGTAGGAATTGTCTGTCAGTTTCAGGGGCAAACCCTGCCCCATGGTTTTCAGTGTAGTGGCAAAGGCAGGGAAGGACCCTTGTTTTTCAGCCCCCTTATCTGTTGCGACAACATGATAAGAATTTTCTTATGTTGGCTGTCTTAGATGTCATTTTACTAGCAAAAGTTCTGTTCTTGTGAACTTAGGACAACTTTCAGTGTTACAGGTGAAAGCCTCTTTATAAAACCACAGCTAAGTACATTTATGTCAGTTCTGTGGACTGTAGATATTCTTCCATTATACAGTGCTTATCAAAAATAAACAACCCAGAAAACAACCCACGAGCAAACCAAATTCCTAGGCTACTTCTCATAATGATTCACTGCAAGTACAGTGGGTGAGAATACACCTCTCAGCCCTGCTGCAATAAAACTGACTGCGATATAACTCAGGGCCAAGCTGGATCATGGCTTACCCATCAAGAAAACTTACCCGTCGTGTGCACCAGGGAGGGACTGGAGATCTCCTTTTTCTGTGTGTTTTATGTTATCTTTCCTGAGGAGTTCATTTAACCAGGTATCATGCCATACCCTGGATTCTGACTGTACCAATGTAGCAAGCAAATGGTCTTCAGAGTGCAAGTACTGTGTTCAAAGCCATGTAACGCAAACAGAACTCGAGCTAAACTGAAAACTCCTACCTTCTGTCATAGCATTCTAAGGATGTTTTGACCATTTGCCAACAGAGGGAATTGGAATACATATGAAAAGCCCAAGTAACTATATTTTGGTCATGATTGAAGTGAACTTTGGTACTTACCCTTAATCCAATCACTGAGTTCTATCATTAACTTCAGTTTCTTGCTGCTTTATTCATCCAGTTTTCTATCTACCTGTTATATTTAAAAGATACTTTAAAAGAGGGGTCACTCTACTACTTAGGGCTTTTTAAGGGTAAAATATGCACCAAGTATTGCATATTTATAATAAGGTTGAATCACAAAGAGGTCATGAATAATTTTAACAGCATAAAAATAGCTAAAAGTTCCCACCAGGAGAGTATTCTGTAGGTCACAATTCTTGTTTTTGATTGTGGTACATGTGGAGGAGTTATCGGGTATTCACCAACATCGTAAATTACTAGTGAAGTTGTACTGGGCTGGTACATTCTGTGTTTTGTCAGATTGCACGTCTAAGACTGACTACCTTTCTGTAGTCAGGTTGTTATGAAAGGAGCACGCTTAGCCCACTGACTGTTCAAAGTAAGGCACCCATGCGAGGTTGCTCACAAGAAGTATGTGCTAGGCCTGGAGTAGAGAAAAAACAACCATCTCAGGACTACCTTTCCGGGAATTCTTAATGTCAAGTGAAGTCTGGAGCTAGAAAAACATTTTAATACCAGCCAATCTTTTATATGCAGAAAGCATATAACTATTTTACAGAGCATTAAATTTTTTTGCCATATTTGTAGTCATTTTCTTGTTTGTGCCAATTCAAATACACGCTTCATTTTTAAGTCTTTGTTACTTATTGCTGCTTAGCTTCCTCTTAGCTTTCCTTCCCCCAGCCTGCAGTTCTCAGGGGCATATCTTTATATATATATATATATATATATGTATATATTATTAATATATTAATATTATATACTATATATAATATATATAATATTATATATTAATATATATATATTATTTTTTTCTCCTGATATGTCAATGATTTGTTTTCCATAGCATTTTCATATCGGTAGATCTGTCTGTTTTTTCTTCCTGATTTCTTTCTTTCTGGTCTGTAGTTACTTTTCATCACTTTCATTCATTATGTTTTATCTTATCAATTTTGCTTTCTATTTTTGCCCTGTAGAATCTATATTTGTGCCATAACCTCTTTCATTTAATATTTTTCTATTCTCAGTAAGGAACGTGTCTGTATCATGAGAGAAAAGGGCACATCAATCTCATACATTCCTTTCCCAAGAGACCAGGATTACTCCCATCCTTGCAGGACCTGTCTTGTGCCTTGCTGAGGTCAATTGTATACCAAATTTTCAAGCCTGGTTTTCAATCACTGAAGCACAAGGAACAAATCTCATTTCAAGTATTTTTTGTAATGTTTCCCTGGTGTCCACATAGACACCTTCTAATTTTGTTTTTATTTTTGGTACAGTGAAGATGTTGAAGCCGAGGTACAAGTTGTTTCTTATTTTTAGTCTACTGAAGATGACAGTTTAGTGTCTACGTTCTTCTTTCGAAAGGGTCAAAACATTCAGATTCTTATTAATTCACCAAACTTCCTTGCTACATGTCTTAATGAAACAAATGTACACCTGAGTGAGCGTATTCACTCAGTTCCTTTATCTGAGCACACAAACTTGAAGCTTTTAAACCAAAAGGTTTAATATTATCATTCCTTTCAGAAACTCTGTTATCAGTCTCAATTATCAGTATTCAGTTATCAAGCTCACTATTATCGATTCCTTTCAGTGTCTAAATGGGAGCTACAGGAAAAAAAGGGGACTGTTCAGCAGGGTGTGTGGCAATAGAACAAATGGCTTCAAGCTCAGGGAGGATAGATTTAGATCAGATATAAGGAAAAAACCTTTTTGGTGAGGGACTGGAACAGGTTGCCTAGTGTTGTGGTGGATGCCCCATCCCTGGAGACTTTCAAGGTGAGGCTGGATCAGGCCCTGGGCAGCCTGATCAAGCTGTGGTGTCACTGTTCATTGCAGGAGAGTTGGACTATATGGCCCTCAGAGACCCCTTCCAACTCTAAGGATTCTATGATCATTATGATAGTCCTTGGCTGTCTGGCACTTCTCTTAGCCAACATGCAACAAATCCTTTCATTCTAATGAAGACAAGCAGGATTCCCACTTCAAAGCTGTGTGAAAGTCAAATGCACTGGTATGCTCAGTATCTCCAGTCGTTCTACAAGTGAGTAATTACTTGCAAAATTATTTTGATAGCTCTATATGTGCAGAAGAACAGACTAAAACTAATAGCTCTGTCTGTTGGGTATTAGCGTTGGTTACCCAGAACCTGATGCTACCTCAAAGCATAAGCAGCGTTTGCATATGCAAGCAAATAAGAGAAAACTCTTGTGGATTTATGTAAGATAAACTGTTTCGTGATTCCTAGCTGACCAAACATAATACTGATAACAAAACTCACTGTAATTAAGCACTCCTTAGCATGTTTGTACAGAAACAGGAAATTGAGTGGATGTATCCCTTCAGAATCTCTGCACAGAAGATGCTAAGCTTCTGAAAATACAGAATCTAGAGTGATAGACAGTAGCTGGATGTCATTTGAAGCATTTCAGCTGTATGAGAAGATGAAACAAACTGGCACTGGAGCAGTGAATGACAGAGTACAGGAACAACACAGCGCAAATTCAACTTGGGAGGCAGTTTTCAGAATACTGTTACTACTGCATCCTATTTGAACAGTGGTGTATGTAAGCAATAGGAAGGTTTATTAGTAACTCCCATTTATATTTAGGTTGTTGGCATTTTGGATTATTTTTAGATGTGTGCATCTTCACTTAAATTAGTGACGTACTCATAGCATGCATATTTTAATGCCTAACATTGCATTTTAAGATATTTTCCCATATTTATAAGACAACAGTGCAAACTTTGTTTAAGGAAATATTTGGAAAGAGAACAGCGTTTCCCCTTCTTATAGGCCAGAAGTCCGTGGCCGGTACTGTGATTGCCTTTTGGATTTTGTCATAGGATAAGCACAATATGACAGCTGACAAAATCCAGTTCTGCTAAGTCTAGTGTCAGCTAGCTAACCTGAGAGTAACTGCCCCTGCCAAGAATATCTAATTTAGATCTGGTGACAACTATCTCCCCTGAAAATCCGTATTCCAGTACCAATGCAGTTGCAACACTAGTAGCGATGACTAAAGATACTTACACCTGCTTTAGTTTTGTCAGGGTATTATCCAGTTGAAACAAATCATATAACTTTATTTCGTGTGATTCTGGCATCTGAAAGCATGAAATGATGTTCAAAGAATTCAGAATAGCAGTGATTCCTACTTTATTGCACATGGCCCATGGAACTGGTTTATTATCAGCAGTCTTACGAGGAGTGGGGATTAAATAGTATTAAACGTGTAAGATAGAAAGAACATGAAAAAGGCAAACATTGTGTTTAAAAAGAAGGATAGAAATGTAACTCCATGCAGTAACATTCAGTATTAGATGAAATGCTTTCAGAACTGCAAGGATTGGAGTTTTACTGGCACCACTGCAAAAGCACATACAAGTGTGCACTTGTACATGTTGGTGTCTCTTCTGGGAAACAGCCTGCACCTGCAGATATTTTAGAGTGTTGACAGAAGAAGCTTTTTGCTTAGAACTTCATCTATAATGTGGAAGTGCCAGATGTAGAAATAAATGCAACAGTAGACAGAATACTCTTGCTGATGATGAACCTTCTCAGTTGTTGAATTCAGAATGTACTCACAACTTTAAGATGAACCTTGGAATAGAGTTTATGAGGAGGAGAAAACTGTAGTTAGCTCTGTGATAAGACTAGGGAGATGCTTAAGCTTTAAAAGATGTTAATCCTTCAAAACTAGAAGGATACCGTTACATCTGTTTCTAATTTTAGGCATGCATAGACATTATTTGATAAAACATTTCCTAGAATATGTGTCTTCTGCAGTATAACCCATGACTGCATTTGTGTTGACAGAAGTGCTGAATGCCACTTGGACTTGAAGAATAGCCGGAATTTCTACCATCTTCAGTTACAGAAGAAAATCCTCAGCACCAGGTAGGAAGTAAAGGAGACTTTATTCACATAAAAAAGGAAAGAAAAGAAAAAAAGAAAAAGAAAGTATCTTGAGTCTTGCTATTCCTTGTGAACTCAAAATGAGATTTTATTATTACTGGGATGATAAATCTTAGCTATGTGTCTCACTTTAAGTCCTGAATTAAATATATCTGACGATGGTCCAGTTGCAACCATATTAAATTACTTTTTTGGACTTGCTTGTCTTCCTGATGGTGCCAATTACTCTTCTTAAGTCTTTGCATCTTCTAACATAATAGCTTGTATTAGCTGAATTGTGATGACAGGGATATAGAGAAGTAATATTCATAAGTTTTATTCTTTATACTCTTTTTTACCCCATATATGTGGAACGAATGGTATCACTGCCATAATTCTGGGCTCCCCCAGTTCAAGAAAGACAGAACAATACTGAAGAGAGTCCAGCGGAGGGCTGGAGATATGATTAAGGGCCTGAAACATCTCCATTACAAGGAAAGGCTGAGACCAGAGACTGGTCAGCCTGGAGGAGAGAAGACTAAGATGCTTTTGATGCTGATAAATATCTAATGGGTGGGAGTTGATGGGGCCAGGCTTTTTTCAGCAATGGCCAGTGGCTGAACAAGGGACAACGGGCACAAACTGGAACACAGGAAGTTCTATATGAATGTAAGAAAAGTAGTAGTTTAGGGATTACAGAGCACTGGCACAGGCTGCCCAGAGAGGATGTGGAATCTCCTTCTCTGGAGATACGCAAAACCCAACTGGATGCTTTCCTGTGTAGCCTACTGCAGAGAACATGCTTTAGCATGGGATTTGGGCTAGTTGATCTCCAGAGGTCCCTTCCAGCCCCTGCAGTTCTGTGACACTGTTATTCTGTGA
Organism: Excalfactoria chinensis; assembly: GCF_039878825.1. Taxonomy (NCBI): domain Eukaryota; kingdom Metazoa; phylum Chordata; class Aves; order Galliformes; family Phasianidae; genus Excalfactoria; species Excalfactoria chinensis. The sequence goes on from NC_092825.1 coordinate 80,228,761, forward strand.
CTTATAATAGCTAAGACATATTGCTCAAGATATTGGAACACCTCCAGTAGGGAAGCTCTCTGCATATCTAATCCTACTCCTAGTCAAGGATGTGGACTTACACCAACATAAATATTAATGTAAGTTCTCTCAAATAAGGGCATCTGACAGACAGCAAATATTTCTTTTGTTTGTGGTAGGAAGTGAAGCTCAAGAGGGTGTTAGGATTTTTGAATCCAGATTTGGCTTTTTGTCTTCAAGAAGGATCTCTCATGAAGTATGAACTGAGCACCAAGCATAAAGAGTTTCAGGAGCCTGGAAGGGAGTAGCACAGAACTGGTTGTTAGAAAATAAAGAAACATATTTAGGTGTTGATGAAAACCCTTTGGTTGTGGCCCAGTTATTAAGTAGTTAATTCACGAGTAATTCTATGTAGTATTTTTCCTGTGGGAGCCAATTGCTGAGATCCCAACGCAGAAATGGATTTTCATAGAGGCAATTATGTCTGGTTGAAACCATAGCACTAAAAACAGTTATCGAAATGAAAAGCCTAGCAATCTTCTGCTAGTGGGAGAATTAAATATGTATGCTTAATACCTAATAAATGGAAAACTCTTGTTTAAATAATTAATCTGCATGTACCAGGGAATGTACTAGTGTAATGCTTGTTTTGTGGAGGGAGGAAACTGGAGACAAGGGTCTCAGGCAGTCTTGACTGACTCCTTAAATTCTGTAAGCCAAGATGGAAGTCCATTTGCCATGTTGGCTCCTGCAGTGACATGGGAGACAGAGCAGGAGAGGACACAGCAGAAGCTGAGCAATGATGAGTGTATCAAAAGCTGAAATCAGGCACAGAGGGAGCGCAGTGAGCAATTTTCTGGCACTGACAAAAATCAGTGTTGGTTTTGTTGGTTTTTTTTATCTGCCAAATGTCAAATATGGTGAATATAAAGGTTGTTTTCCATGGCCACTCTCATGTGCTTGTCTGAATGTATAAGTAAATATTAAATAGAGACAAACACTTAAGACCTGCAAGTGAACTAGCAATTATTCAGATAGTAATTCTCTGGTAAGTAGCTGATAATTTGTCCCTTAACAGAAGAGGCAGTGGAGGAAGTATTGTCTGTCCTTCAGTTTGATCTCTCTATATAATCTTTCCAAATAGTCTGTGAGAACAAAAGGCCAGGCCTGTAAATAGAAAAGTTGCTTGAGCATATCATTGCTACTTGATAAAAATAGACAAAGCCTGTTCTCACTTCATTCCTGGCACAAAAGGCTAAGGGTGTTTTCCACATGACGGAGTTTATAGTGCATGTACATGAAAAACATAACACCTGATTTTTGAAATGTGAGGAGCAAGAAACAAGTTTGCTCATTTGTGACCATAATAAGTCAAGATACTTGATAGACTCATTGGAGTAGCATAACAGAAACCTTCCTTTGAGCTCTTCAGGGAACTCAAAACTGTGTTGACAGTACTGAATTGTATTGTTTCCTATGGGCTGGTACTTCTTCCTGAGATATCACTGTCTCTGTAGACTTTTCTGTATGTTTTCCAGACTTTCTTGTTCTGTGTAGTTACTGAAAGCTGCCCTCAAATGGTCTGCAGGATTTCCCAGGCAGACATTCCTGAAACTGCGCTGAGATTACAGAACAGCTAGTTTGAGAAGCCCAGCTTTTGCCTTGATGCTTCTAATTTTAAGTTTTAGGTAGAAATGATTTTACAAGAGCCTGCCAGCTGAGTCTGTCACCATGTACATTTTTGATACTTAATGAAATAAAAAGGTAATGGAGTAATCACAGAACATCAAGAAATGATTTCTTAAAGCAAAGTGTGCAGATGTGGGAGCGCAGCATACCCTGTCTTGCTTAGCCGGGGGCAGATTCTTGCTGGTGAGGAATGCAGGTCAAAGCTGATGTTTTAAATGTCATGATAGCTGGCTGGTAGCTGTGACCAACTTGAAAGTGACTGAGCAAAAGCAGTGAATAAGGTGGATCGATTCATCTATTTGGTTAAAACAGAAAGTGTCCCAGCGCAGCTCAAGGCTGGTGACCATGCAGTAGGAAGGGACTAATCTCTACTTGGCTGAATGGGAAGGGAGAAATGGCTGTTTGCTTACATTCACACCTCAGGGCAAAATGCAGGACAGACCTCTCCTGTAACCTCTCCTCATACTCCTCAATGACCAGGCCTGGCCTGAAATGTCTCCATGTGAGACACGGTTGGAGGGGAACCAAAGAGCACTGAAACTCTGGCATTCTGCTGTGCTGGTTGTGCTGCAGGGACAGCGGGGATGTAAACAAGGGTGGGGAAGAGAAGAGCTTCCGCCAGCCGCTGATCTACTCTCAGGAAGGCGGGAAGCCCAAGAGCCGAAAACATTACAGCATTGTCTTTTGGACGTGTGCGGAATCATTGTCCTAATGATAAACGCCGTTATAAATATTGGCAGGACATGAATCCAACCTCTGCAAAGGCTTTTTTTTTTTTTTTTTTTTTTTTTTTTTTTTTTTTTTTTTTTTCCCCAACTGTTTTAAATGCAGCTCAGATAGCATTTTTCTTTATTCCATCTTTAAAGTTTGTGATCCCGTGCCCCTCTCTGGATTGCCGTATGGTGAAAGCGATGGGACTCAGAAATGTTTTCTGTAGAACTGTAGTAGACGTGAATACCAAACAACTTCACAAAACCACTAAATATTTGGCAAGCTCCTAGTCTACTGTAATTTTGAAAAAATGCTCAAGACAAATGTTTATGTTGCAGGAGAAAACATCCCCAGGATGAAGCTATTAATTAATGGATAATTTCAGCTTTCATATAGAACCCTGTTCTATAATCCGTACTTCATAAATAGTGAATACTATTCTAATTAAACCTCGGTAAAAACCTTAAAAAGCCTTTGAATTGAGTGGATGCTGCTCTGGCTCTTCTGGCATGTTTCATATGGGACGTCTGGCCAATTCTCCAGTCTTCTCTCAGATATGTTACTGATCCAAAATATTTTCACCAGACACTCTGAAGTGGAATCACAGGTTTGCCAATTTCCATTTCATGCATCTTCCTTAGAAAACTGAAAATTACAGCCCATGAACACTGGTGATTCGATTGCTCAATTTCCAAACTTTACTCACTAGAACAAAATATTAACAAAGATGCAGATGATGATGTCTGGCCTCTATTAGACATAATTGCTTACAAAACAAAACAAAACAAAACAAACAAAAAAAACACACACCAAAAAACTGCATTATTTATTTCTAACCCAGAAATTAGGCCTAGAGGAGACTGGTGTTCTTAAACCACAGATAAAGTACAGATCAACCAGTATTCCTTTGTCAGGAGAGTTATTGCACTGTTACACTGACTGACATTTTCCTGAACCTGTCCAGGTCTCTGAAGCAAAAAAGCAACTTTCGGTATTTTCACAGTATGTGATTTTCAATTTTCTCAATTCTCTGAGCTCCAAGTCAGTATTTTTTTTTATTATTATTATTTTTTGAGAACCATCTATGCCTAGAAAGAAAGATTTCAACAAAGTTCTCATATTCTGATTTCCTTGGATTCTATAGCAAAATTTCAAATGCTGGTGAAACTGACAAAGGAGGAAAGTGTGTTATAGTGTTACTGATGATAACATAGTCCCATCTGAGTTTTTCCTTCTAAGCAGTGCTGTGAGCACCTAAGCAATGTTGTTTTACTAGGCTTGGAAGTCCCGGCAGAACTTCATTGATGTACAGCTGAATCACCTGTTACATGCACAAGGGGGTTCCTACCTGCAAGAGGTTACCTGAGACGTTGACAATGTAGTAGTCCTGCAAATTGATGTGCTGTTTTCTAAAGCTGTACTCAATGACTCGAGCATCTGCTGCTCTCTACAAAGTTGTAATCTTACCTAGTTGACAGTTAGCCAAATTTCCCAGCCTATTCTTGATTAGAAGTCTGTCTACACTGTTTCCAAGCTGGGGCTGTGTGTTTAGGCCACCTCTTCTCCCTCCAGAAAATGTTCTGGATAGAAAGCATATAGAAAATAGAAGAAAATTGTGGCTTTGGTAGTGAATCCCATGGGATAGATGATGATAGTAATCTGACCCTAGATGGTGTTGCTAGAACCAAGGAAAATTAGAGCTAGACCATGTCTGCTACTCTGAATATATTTGCTCAGAATTACAGAGTATTTAGACACAAAGTTCAAGGAGGGACCATTGTAGGAGCCAGGTTTGATTTGTACAACTTGGGCACGAAGTGACAGCTGATTAGAAGAATACCACAGTGTAACCAAAGCCCAGAAGTTCCCTGAGTTCAGACTTTGGGTGAGGTATTTTGGCCAGACTCATGCTTTGACTTTGAAGATGCTGAAAAACCCATGTAACTTTAGTTAGTGAGTGTTTTGTAAGCTGGGACCTGTAGAGAAATCCCTGCCATCAGACCAGCCACCATTTGGAACAAATGATACAAGAAGAAATCTCCATGGAGAATACAGGTTTATCAGGGCAGGACTGTACTCTCTGGGTTTGTGTATGGTAGTAACCTGGCTGCCTCTTACACTCTTGAGCTCTTGTTCTAACTCAGTTATTTCTGAAGCCTGGCAAGACTTCTTCCCCCACCCTCCCCAGCTTTGACTTCCTCCACCCGTCTTGTTCACTGCTGTATAACTGTCTCACCAAAAATCTTAGGCATTAATTGATAAGGGATCTAATGGGTGGTTTCCATTGAGCAACCATTTTCTTGAAAGGGAATAACATAGATGTTTAGTGAGGGACTCCAAGCCAGTGAGCCAGAATTGCAAAGCATTGCTATCTTTCATAGAACTTTAGTATATAACTTTTGATGTTGTTGCCAGGAAAGGTTATGTAGCAGATCCTCTTGAGGGAGATCACGCAGTGTGTGCAGAACAGCAGGGGGATCAGCTAGCCAACATGGGTTCATGAAAAACAGACCTTGCTTGACCAACCTGATCATCTATAATTGAGTGATCCTCCTTGTGCATGAGGGAAATGCTGCTGACATAATCTTCTAGATTTCAGAAAAGCTTTCAACACTGTCTCCCACAGTATTCTCCTGGAGAAGCTGGTAACCTGTGGCTTGGACAGGTACATTCTTTGCTGAGTAAAGAACTGTCTGGAAAACTGGGCCCAGGGAGTGGTGGTGAATAGAGTGAAATCCAGCTGGTGACTGGTAACGAGTGGTGTTCCCCAGGGATAAGTATTGAGGCCTGTCCTGTTCAATATCTTTATTGATGACCAGGACAAGGAGATTGAGTGCACTCTCAGTAAGTTTGCAGATTACACCAAGCTGGGAAAAAAGTGTCAACCTGCCTGGGGGTAGGAAGGCCTTTCAGAGGGATCTGGACAGGCTGGATCACTGGGCTGAGGCCAGTGGGATGAAGCAAGACCAAGGGTGCTGCACTTCGGCCACAACACCCCCAGGCTTGGGGCTGAGTAACTGGAAGACTGTGTAGAGGAAACAGACCTGGGGGTATTCATCAATGTTCGGCTGAACTTGAGCCAGCAGTGTGCCCAGGTAACCAAGAAGGCCAATGACACCCTGGCTTATATAAGAATTAACATTGTCAGCAGGGACAGAAGGTGATCGCCCCCTGTACTCAGTTCTGATGGGGCTGCATCTTGACTACTGTGTTCAGTTTTAGGCTCCTCACTTCAGAAAGACACCAAGGCCGTGGAGTGTGATCAGAGGAGGGCAGCTAAGCTGGTGAGGGTTCTGGAGCATAAGTCTTATGGGGTGTGCCTGAGGGAACTGGGATTGTTCAGCCTGGAGAAAAGGAGGCTCAAGGGAGACATTATAGCTCTCTACAGCTACCTGAAAGGATGTTGTGACAAGGTGAGACTAGAGGGAATGGTTTCATGTTTCACCAGAGGAGATTCAAGTTGGATATTAGGATAAATTTCATCTCCCAAAGAGTGATCAGGTGCTGGAATGGACTGCTCAGGTTGGTGGTTGAATCACTATCCCTGGAGATGTTCAAGAAACATTTAGATGTTTTACAATGGGGCATAATTTACTGGGGAAATATTGGTGGTACATGGATGGTTGAACTGAATAATCTCTGAGGTCTTTTCCAGTGTTGGTGATTCTGTGATTCTATGCTTCTAAATATCATCAGAGGGTAAAAGTAACTGCTTATAGAGAGGTCATAAAAATATGAAAACCCTGAAGGGCTCCTGGAACAGATTTACTGAGTGGTGGGAACCTGATATGTGCAAGCTCCGCAGAAAGAAGAAAGTACACGATATGTGGAAAAAGGGTCTGGCCACTTGGGAACAATATAAGAATGTAGTCAGGGACTGCCGAGATGCGACCAGGAAGGCTAAAGCCCACCTGGAGCTGAATCTAGCTAAGGAGATAAAGGATAATAAAAAAGGGTTTTTTAAGTACATTAACAGCAAAAGGAAGGCTAGGGAGAATGTGGGCCCCATACTAAGTGAGGGGGGTGTTCTGGTAACGGGGGATGCTGAGAAGGCGGAAATACTGAACGCCTTCTTTGCCTCTGTCTTTAGTGAAAGGGCTCTCCCCCAGGAATCCCAGTCCCCGGTGGTTGATGAGAGAATCTGGGGAATGGGAGATTTCCCTTTAGTCAGGGAAGAGGTGGTCCGTGAGTGCTTAGGAAACATTAATGTCCATAAATCCATGGGACCTGATGGGGTGCACCCGCGGGTGCTGAGAGAGCTGGCGGAGGTTATTGCTAAGCCGCTCTCTGTAATTTTTCAAAGGTCTTGGAGAACTGGGGAGGTGCCTGAAGACTGGAGGATGGCCAATGTCACCCCAGTCTTCAAAAAGGGCAAGAAGGATGACCCGGGTAATTATAGGCCAGTCAGCCTCACCTCTGTCCCAGGGAAGGTGATGGAACAGCTTGTGCTGGATGCCATCTCCAGACAACTGGGAGAAAAGGAGGTTATCAGGAGTACTCAGCATGGGTTCACCAAGGGGAGGTCGTGCTCGACCAACCTGGTGGCCTTTTATGAAGATGTCACTAGCTGGGTGGACGGGGGGAGAGCGGTAGATGTAGTCTACCTTGATTTCAGTAAGGCTTTTGATACGGTCCCCCATGACATCCTTATAACAAAGCTGAGGAAGTATGGGATAGATGAGTGGACGGTGAAGTGGATCGAGAATTGGCTGACTGGCAGAGTGCAGAGGGTTGTCGTTGGCGGTGCGGTGTCTGGCTGGAGGCCTGTGACTAGTGGTGTCCCCCAGGGGTCTGTGCTGGGTCCAGTCTTGTTCAACATCTTCATCAACGACCTTGATGAGGGGATAGTGGCCACCCTCAGCAAGTTTGCTGATGACACGAAGCTGGGAGGATTGGCTGACACGCCTGAAGGCTGTGCGGCCATTCAGAGAGACCTGGACAGACTGGAGAGCTGGGCAGTAAGAAACCGGATGAGGTTTAACATAAGCAAGTGTAGAGTCTTGCATCTAGGTAGAAATAATTGCATACACCAGTACAGGTTGGGGGAAGACCTGCTGGAGAGGAGCTCTGCTGAGAGGGACCTGGGCGTCCTGGTGGACGACAGGTTGGCCATGAGCCAGCAGTGTGCCCTTGTAGCCAAAAAGGCCAATGGCATTCTGGGGTGCATTAAAAAGAGCGTAGCCAGCAGGTCAAGGGAGGTGATCCTCCCCCTCTACTCTGCCCTGGTGAGGCCTCATCTGGAATACTGTGTCCAGTTCTGGGCTCCCCAGTACAAAAAAGACAGGGATCTCTTGGAAAGAGTCCAGCGGAGGGCCACAAAGATGGTGAAGGGCCTGGAGCATCTCCCCTACGAGGAGAGACTTAGGGAACTGGGTCTGTTTAGCCTTGAGAAAAGAAGGCTGAGAGGGGACTTGATCCAGGTTTATAAATACCTGAAGTGTGGGAGCCATAGTGGCGAGGCTGGTCTCTTTTCAGTAGTGCGTGGGGACAGGACTAGGGGCAATGGGCTGAAACTCCAGCATAGGAAGTTCCGCACGAATGTGCGCAAGAACTTCTTTACAGTGAGGGTGACGGAGCACTGGAACAGGCTGCCCAGGGAGGTGGTGGAGTCTCCTTCTCTGGAGATATTCAAGATTCGCCTGGACGCCTACCTGTGCGACGTGGTGTAGGGAGCCTGCTTTGGCAGGGGGGTTGGACTCGATGATCTCTAGAGGTCCCTTCCAACCCCTATAATTCTGTGATTCTGTGATATTTTTCTTTGGGTTGAGGTACAGTTTATATTAGTATGGCAGCCTCTCCATTTAGCGCATCATAGAATGGAAGGAGACTGTGCCACATCTGGCTGTCACCCCAGCAAATGTTCTTTGTTCAGTAAAGAGCTTCAATCCTGAACTCCATCAGATCAGGATATTTCACTGCAAAACAAAGCAAAAACAACAAAAACTCCTCAAATGCCAAAAACAGTTATTACCAATATGTGGCCTAGAGAGCATAACACCCTCTGTGTTCAGGGCAGTAGCGAGATGGATAACCTGCGTACAGCTCTCTACCTTTTTTTGCCACCCATAACTTCTGCAAGGTGAGCAGACACAAAATTACACAAGTAAAGTATAAGCAGAGTTTTGAGCCAGTTCCAGGCGGTTCAGCTCTTTTTTCTAGTCAGTGAAGCAGTGCTTATTTGGGCTGATTCTTTGGCCCTGCTTCTGTGAGCATGTGCCCTCCTGGGCACAGCTGCTGTTCCAGGGCAGCAGTGATGGCACTTAAATTTTGCTATGCTACTGTTCTGGCCAGTCCCCAGGTCTGAGCCTTCTTCTCATTTGACCAACCAACACAGGCAGGATCAGGCAGTCCAGTAAAAAACAAATTTTATGGGGGATTGTTACACTGTGCTAGTGGTTTGCAGCTGCTAGTATTGCTGCATCTCAGGAGGCTCGTATTTTCTTGACAAAGATGTTTCATAAGTAAAAATAACAGGGCTTCCCAGATGGACTCCCCCTCTGAAATCATTGGAGAGGCTGTCTTTTCTCCCTCATGGCTGGGGACTGTCTGGCCCTGAGTCCCTGCCATTGCCCCAGACCCCTGCTGCTGCTGGCCTTGCCCCAGTGTAGCACTTGGGCTGGCCTGCAGCCCTAATGCTCATTAACCGAGGGGGAAATTGAACATTGCAGACAGCCCAGCGGAGTGCAGGTGATCCTTCCTAAACCACCAAGCAAAGGATTTCAAAGGGATTTTTAAAACCTGAGCTTTCAAGTGCACAGCCTGAAGCTAAACATTTAAATCTGCATTTAAGCATCAAAATAAACAGGGGTCTGATTTTTAAGAGGTGTGGAACAACTTGGGATTTCCACTCAGTTCCCCAGGGGCTGTAAATTTGTTCATTGCCTCTAAAAATCTGGCAGCCCCATTAGGCATTTAGGAATGGAGCTGCAGTCCCAGCAATCCACAGAAGCCTGAATCGCATCCTTCAGACCTTTACCAAGTGAGGAACTTACTTAGGGCTGAAAACCAGAAAAGCACTGAGGTCCCAGGTCTGAAGCATAGCAGGGTGTGTCTTCATTAGCAAGATTAAAACAAGCAAAAATTTAAAATAGTAAAAAAAAAAAAAACAACCCACTTTCTGGCTTTGCCAGTCCTGTATGACTTCATATAGCATTGGTTTCCATATCGCATGGTATCAGGAGTGAGAATGAAGCCTTGGCAGATGAGGGGGCCTAAGTCACCCAGACCTATGGTTTATATCCTTCCTGTACCTGTGTTCACTTCTTGCTCTGCTATAGGAGACAAAGACTTGTTCTCACCTTAAGGACCACCACTAAGGTAGCATCTCTTTCTGGAGATTGCTCCTTTGTGGAGTTTTTTTTTGTGGTGAGCCTCAACATTGGTGAGCATCTATCTCAACTTAAAGCCTCAGCGTTGGTGAGTATTTCCTTAGATACCCCTGGCTATTTACTCTGTAACTGTAACTATATACTTGTATTATTCCAACCATAGAACAGCCTTTGGTGTCACGGGTATTAAACTTAACAACTACCGTATCTGGCATTAAAGTCTTAATCCTGCAGGAATGCTTGTTTCTTTGCTTTTGGTTATCTGAGTCTTAATGTGATAATTTCATGATATAATTACACACCTTGAAGGCATTTTTAGGATTAGAGCCTCTTTGAAAAGCGCTTTTATGAGTAGGTATATTATATTCTTTGTGCACTGGAAGTCAGGTCTCATTGCTGATATTTCTTTGGAAAACAGAAAAAGAAATCTAAATTCAGTTCTCAAATACTCAGTGATTACTACTGAACTTTGAACGTTCTGGGATTTTTTTTTATGTCTGTAATACTCTTAAACCTATCAGCTATTAGGATTTTATTTTCAGAACTCTTTTACAGCTTATGATACCTCCATTTGTTATTTATTGATTTGGTGTTACTGCTGGTAATTTCTTGTTTTAATCATTAGTATAATCCAAAAAGGCAGCTATTGGACATACATAGCGTGTTGATGCTACAAATCTGAACCAAACTGAGAAGTGCTGTGTAATGCTGGTGCATTTTTACTTCAGAAACAGAATATGTGAGAAGCAAGTTTTACGTAGCTTGCGTATCAGTGTGAAATAACAGAAAGTTTAATATCACAAAAGGATACTATCAACTCATAGTAGCCACTGACATCCCTTTCCTGCTCTCAGATGGGCAGCAAGGGAAGATGCTGATATATCAAGCATAGATAAAAAGTTACTGCATTCTCATGGCTCCTGACATACAGAAAACTTTCCAGATACTATTCCAAGTTAAGGAAAAGTTCTCTAATCCTTGCTGGGCTTAGCGCAGAAGTGGCTCTAGTTTTTGGACACAGTACGTGTTATCTTGATATGACTCCATTCACTGCTTCCCTTTCTGTATCAGCTGTATACAGGAATATTGGGTGCTGCAGTAAGTCTAACACCATGGCTTTAACTTTTCCCCAAAACTGTAAGAAAAATGAAAGAATCTGGCCAATACTTTGATGTTTCTTTCTTACCAAGTCCATGAAAACATGACTCTTAACAGTACTGGAAACTATCCCAATAGCCTTCCTCATAAAATGTGATATTTAGTTGATGAACAATGTCAGAGTTTTAAAAATGTTCTTCAGGAGAAAAAAAAAAAAAGTGAAGAAGCAGAATGTATTTTCCCTTTAGAACAGTGCCCAGAGATAACCTTTGTCTGCACTAAGGAGGGCCATGACTGAACATCTAAGGAAATGGAGAACTCACGCATTTATTGATCAGAATATAAAGAAACAAGCACTCTCTTTCAGTGGGCCAAAAAAAGATTTGAGAGCCAGGCAAAGCAAATAATTCCACTCATTCCTTCAAGACAAAACATATATTACTGCAGACATTGAGCTGAACAGAAAGTTCTCCAAAAATATTTCAGGTTAATGGTTTTGCAGTGTTATCTTCAGTCCATGTTCCCTGGTGCTCGTTGACTTAGTGTTTTAGATTGAGACTGCATTCTTGAACTTTGCAAGTTTTATTCTCTGTAAGATGCTGCACTGAATTCCTAGGACCTTCTACAGCCCAAATGTTGGTTATTTATTTCAAGTTGATTACTTATTCCAGCCTTGAAAGAGAAAGAATGACAGCTCTGAGAAACTACTCTGACAGCTAGGTCATACACACCCACAAAGTCTTTTCAGTGCAACCATCAGCAACATTGAATTGTGCTATTTTTGCAGTTCATAGAATCTACCCCAGCACACTAAAGACATCTCAAGAAGGGGGTGGTTCTGGTTGAGCACAAGATTTACTATACTATAAGGAAGTTGAATTGATTCAGCAGAAGTCCAGAGCTCCACTCCCCTTCCACTCTTCAGCTAAGATTCCTTTTTAATACTCCAGGAATGAAGAAAGGCTCTCTTTATTAGGGACTCTTGTCACTCTTACTGTGTTCCAGTAGTCTGCTGTTATTATGATTCCCAGCTTAACCTGGCCACTGTGAGATCAATCTCTGAACTCTTAATGTGTGCCATACCACTGAGCTCACTTAGAAGAAATTCATCTCTGGTTACCAGCAATATCTTCCAAGGGAACAGCATGGAGCTGCATCAGGGGAGGATCAGGATGGGAATTAAGAAAAGGTTCTTTACCAGAGGGTGTTTGGACCCTGGAACCAGGCTCTCTAGGGCAGTGGTCAAGTTGCTGGGGTTCAAGAAATGTTTGGATAATGCTCTCAGACATAGTATTTGAAGTTTGGCTGGTCATGTATGGGGCCAGGTGCTGAAAACAATGATTCTCTCAGGTCCCTTCCAACTCAGAATAATCTACGATTCCATTCTGTACAGTCATGTTATTTATTATATTCATTTTTATGCCCTGAAAGTGATTGCCAGACCACAGGGAAAAAATATGTAACAAATCTAGATTTATCTAGATAATTTAAAACAAAAAAATCAGTCACGATGTGATGCATTATTCATATTGATGTGAGTTTTACCTTGTGACTGCTAAGAAGACTTCAAGGAGACTATTCAGGAAGAGGATGCAAATTAAATTGCTTATGTTAAATGATATTAAAACAAGGATAAGGCGTCCATGCAAAATAAGCTGAAATCTGCAAAGAACAAATGAGGAGTAAGGGGTCTCTGCAAAACAAGATATTGAAAAAGCTGAGAATGGAATAAAATCTAGACTAAACAATTCCCATGCCAACATTGTACCTCCTCTATTGTACACATCTTATGCATTTTCTGTAGGTGGCTTCTCCTGATCACTTTGCTGATAAATGAGCACTTTAAAACACAGTAGACAGAGTGTGGTCAGGAAATCACTGCTCCAAGCAGATCAAAGAGTCATAGAATGGCCTGGGTTGAAAAGGGCCATAATAATCGTCTAGTTTCAATCCCCCTGCTATGTGCAGGGTCACCAATATTGGAAGAGTATTTGTATTAAGAGTAAGTAATCTTGCTAACAGAGCTGAAAGTGATGAAGTTAACGTCTTACTTGAATTAACTGTGGAAGAAAGAATCCTTCCATGGTGATTATTTTATTCTTGCTCCTTCCAAGAACACCACTTCTCAATCTGTCTCTCAAAAGCTTCCACAAAAATTGTTTTATTCTTACACTTTGTCACTTTTGCGAGAGTACAACAATGACTGTATTCTGAATACAAGAAAATGTATTTACGTGACATCACATCTACCACTGGAACCACTGTTTCTATTTCTGCTACAAATGTGTATAGAAACAGATTGATCAAAAAAGCTACGTCTGGTGGTATGTAACCTATCCTCTTAAGGCCAGCTATCAAAAATCACTATACTTGAAATGCAGTTTTACTGAAAGGGAAAGGAAGACAGCAGTCTTTTCATGCAAAACTCCTGTCATTTGCATAAGGTCCTCTTTCTTTAAGTTGTTTTATTACAACCAGATTCATTTCATGTGACTTTTGTTTGAAAGGTGTCAAATAGCATGATGGTGACAGCCTGGTAATTTTACACCAACTAATCATTAATGATCTTGATGTAGGGATCGTGTGCACCCTCAGTAAGTTTTCAGGTGACGCCAAGCTGGGAGGGAGTGTTGATGTACCAGAGGGCAGAAGGGCACTACAGAGGGACCTGGATAGACTGGATCAATGGGCCAAGGTTAACTGTATAAGTTTCAATAGGGCCAAGTGTTGGGTTCTGAATTTTGGTCACAACAACCCCAGGCAATGCAACAGCTTTGGGGAGGAGTGGCTGGAAAGCTTCCTGACCAAAATGGACTTTGGTGTACTGATGGACAGTCAGCTGAGTATGAGCCAGCAGTGTGCTCAGGTGGCCAAGAAGGCCAATGGGATCCTGGCTTGTATCAGTAATGGTATGGTGAGCAGGACTAGGGAAGTCATCCTGCCCCTGTACTTAGCACTGGTGAGGCCTCACCTTGAGTACTGTGTTCAGTTTTGGGCACCTCAATGCAGAAAGGACATGGAGGTGCTGGAGCAGGTTCAAAGAAGGGCAACAAGGCTTGTGAAGGGCTTGGAGAATCTGCCCTATGAGGAGAGAATGAAGGAACTGTAAGGCTGTTTAGTCTGGGGAAAAAGAGGCTGAGGGGAGACCTTATTGCTCTTTTCCAATACCTGAAAGGTGATTGCCGTGAGAGCGGGGTTGGTCTCTTCTCACTGGTGACAGGATGAGGGGAAATGGCCTCAAGTTGCGCCAGGGTAAGTTTAGGTTGGATATCAGGAAGAACTTCTTTACAGGAAGGGCTGTTAAGCACTGGAATAGGTTCCCCAGAGAGACAATTGAGTCACCATCCCTGGATGTGTTTAAAAACCATTTGGATGTGGTGCTCAGGGATGTGATTTAGCAGAGGGTTGTTAGAGTTAGGGTACTATGGTCTTTATGGTCTTTAAGGTCTTTTCCAACCTGAGCAATTCGATGATTCTAAGCATGGTGCTCATGGGTAGGACTTGTGCCTTGGTGCCTTTACGCACAAATTCCAGACCATGACTAAAAGTCTGCATTTTCCTGCACTACTGCTAGCTGCTTCTATCCAGTTATTAATGCATTCTTTGTAAAATCACAAAGACACTTCTGATTGTTTTCTCTGTTTTTCATCTAGCTTTGTCATAAAGCAATTGCTATTAGTACACCTAACTTTTACATAGTGCTTTTGTCAGCAGGCCTTATGTTCCTTTGCTAAGAGATCCATATCCCCTGATCTGAGAAACTGAGGTATTTGAGGAGTAAGGCCATTGCACTCTTGGACAGTGAAGACAGCAATTCAGTGTGTTGTTTTTTTTATTGTTTGTTTAACATAGTTTCTGTGTGGAAAACCTAATAGATGTTCTGTGATTAAAGAATGCCCCAAAATGCATTCGTGTGGGAGGGCCTTGTTCATGTTGATCAAGCAGCCTTTAATTCTGATGCTCTGTCAAATCTGAGTATTTTATTTTGTGGTCTCAGTAGTGCTGTTTCTGGATACTTTCTTTAATCAAAAGTTCTGCATATTTATTGTGCCACACCTTTTCTAGTTTAAACCCATTCTACTGAATTTCAGCAGCATAAGAAATCTTGGTTTTGATGTTAAGGGTCGATAAAGCAGTACTTAGAATTCTTAGAGAAAGTTTCACAACATCATTTGGCTATTAGTGCAAAGTACTCATGATTACTAACTAGATAATTCTCAACATTTTCATAGTATGAAGCATCTCTTGATCGAAATTCCAGTTCAGGAAAATGTTACAGCATGTTCTTAAGCCCACAGAAGACAAAGCTCATCCTTTTCTGATCTAGGGCCAGAGAGAGTGTCTCATCCTCTCTAGCCCTCCCATTCACAATCACATAATGTCTCTGTACCAACTCAAGTGTTGTGTACATGGAAAAATGTGTGTGTTGCATTATGGGCAGTTCGGTAAAGGATAAGTGGTTCTGTCCTTTCTGAAATAAGTTAATCATAGTGTCTACATTTGTTCTTGTTTTCATCTGCTTCTGCCATCTGTTCTCTTCCTTTATCTCTTCCAGCTCCCTCTGTTTTAGCAGTTCCTCAGTTCAGCTGAGATCAGAAGCTGGCCAAGCATATGTTTGCAAATTTTATTGTATTTGTCTTAACATGGTTTTGTTCAGGTGTTTAGTTTTCTTAAATCTTTAAGAGGGATGCAAGCCCCAGGCTTTTTGGTCTCTCTTTTGTGGGAAGTCATAACATTTTCCCATGCAGGTAGTCAAGTGAGGAAAGTGATATTAATGTAAAACAGGCTGATAGAGCCTGTCTAAACTTAATAATCTATTCAACTTCCAGTTCCATAGGCAAGACCTGCTTAATTGCCAGCCATGTTAATGAGCAGACTGTGGGGCCTTTGCAAGGCAGGGCTTGGAGGCTTTACACCCCTTGCAGCTCCTACTCTAATTCTCCACCCTAAAGTGAACTTTACATCACGTCAAGTACTTTGTATATACTATTAAGACTATGGCCAGATGTGGAGGCTTTGTTTGTTTCCTTGAGGTATCCATGCTCTATTCATGTAACTGCAAATACAAACACTCATCAAAGATTAAATAGACTAATGCCATCCATAATGAAACAAAGTTTCTAAGACAGTGTTTTCTCGACATTTCTAAATCAAACATTTCTGTACTGCTTAACCTATAAAATAAATAACCAGCTTGCTTCTTTGTTCATCTACTATCCCGGCGTCTCCAGTATAAAGAAAAATGTAACAAACCAAACATATAATGATTCACTTGGAACAAAATTTAAAGTTGCTGAATGGTAACATGTTTCTGCCTTGCTTGACTGTTCTTGCTAAAAGTCCGTGGTTTGCTGCACATGCATAGTGTGGTGTTTGAGAACTTGATCCATTCTAAAACCAAGCACATGTGTAGTGGTCACATGTAAAGTCATCTGTCTTACTGGTGCACTTGGAAAGCAATGAGTTTTCCAGTGCAACTCAAGGATCCAGTTTTTGCTCTTTGTAATGCTACCAAAGAGTACCAGTAACACCAGTTGAAATCAGCAAAGTTGTTACACTTTGAGTGATGTAAATACCAAATGTCAGTTTTCATGTGTGACATTTTCCAGTTTTAGGTACAACAGTAAGATCGTGGAAAAAATCTTGCATCCTTTTTGCTTCTTACTTGATCCCATAGATGCTCCCTTCAGCCAATGTGTCTGTTCAGTTGCTCACAGGCATATGGTACAGGTTTCATTCTGTCATTAGATTTGCTGTTCTCAACCATTCTCTTCCTTCCCAATCTGTCCAGCATACATTCCTTCTGGATTTGCTTCACCACATTTTTTTTCTTTCATTCTGCTGGTTACCGGCAGTCATGTTTTTAACAGAGTTTCCCTGTTTTCAGTTCCTATATGTAGTATAGATTGATTTCAAGTTACCATTACTGCCCTTGCTCTGGTAAGCCTATCTTGGCATGACAGCACAACATAGTTGGTAATCACTAGAAGCTGGCAGCAGTCTAACTGTATTTTGTGGTACCAGAACCCCCCAGTGATCACAGATACTTGAAAATTAAGAAGAGTTTTACTAAGAATATGTGAAATGCTTTTTTTTTTTTTTTTTTTTATGAAAAGCTTTCATAGGGACAGCAAAAAAGGACTCCTGGCTGAACTGCTCCTTTCCTTGCCAGATTTCGTCTGCTTTTTTTTGTTGTTTGTTTGTGTGCATGAAACAAATTGCGTACAATAAACGATCTAATTATTTTCTACATGGGCAAAACTTATTTTTCCCTCACTTTCTTTTCAGAAACTTTCTTTTCAGAAAGCATGATGCTCGTAATTTAAAAACACATGAAAAACAGCTGCCTGGAGCAAACACCAGGCATGGAAAATTTCAACTGAACTTGTAAAATGTTAATTAAGTTATAACAGTTTCTTACAACATGAAATGTCAAAAAGTCTTTTAATAACAATCAGATAACAGTGAAGCAAATGCATTATTTCTGTGGAGAGTTGATTAGGGAAGGAATAACACCTCCGGAGAAATACATGCATGGCATGCAAGCAATAGGAGTTGTAGAGAAGTCAAGGAAGCACTTTAGTGTCTGGTTTTCATAGTATATTCTATTCATAAGAAATGGTAGTGACAGGCTTAATAAAATTTAACCTCATCTTTACTCCAGTAAGAAGAGTAATATGAAACACTGGAATGTCACAAAGTGGTGGTAAACGCGAAATGCTTTCAGACATACAACTCATACAACTCTTTGCATGGGTATCTTTTTGCTTTGTCACTCAAGCATGATATTTTTGTAATCTAGTCTAATGCATGTCGGTTAACTTTCTTCTTTCTCCAAATGGAACTTTGCATCAGAGCAGAAATTAACCAGTAAGTCCACCAAGATCAAGAGGCTCCAGTTAAATTTCTGTACTTAGCAACTTAAAGCTAGTTTTTCCTTCTGGGGAACAAAGTATACTGGCAACAAAGTTGGGAGAACCATTTACAGTCATACTGTACCCACTCTGTGGCTAACAAAGGGTTATCAGTCCCCTGGGCTGTCAGACCAGAACCTTCCAGAAACACTGAATTACCTTGTTACCTGGGACTTGCTCTTGGCAAGTTTCAGGAGTAACACATAGTACAGATGATTCATATGGAATGAATTACCGGTACGAATGAGACATGTAGGCTTTCTTATGAGACAGTTCTTGAGTAGTATAAAAAACACAGGGACAATTGTACACCTTCTTTCTCACCTCTTCTTGGAAGACTTATTTGTGTTTTTAAGGCCATATCAGGTCAGACTGGTTCCTTCCAACCACTCTATTTGGTCAGCCAAGTTTGATCCTTTAACACTTTTCTGCCAAATTCTAAATAATTATTTAATCTTTAATAGGATGTGCAATCAGCTGTAAATCCATCTGGGCCTCAAAACAGACGCTAGTGCAGCAGTCAGCATTTGCAGCTGTTAGAACATACAACAAGAAGGAAAAAAAAAAAAAAATGTTTTTTTTTCTGCTGAAATAGAAAGGAATACATCCCAGTCCACACAGGACAGAGTCCTTTAGGCAACGCTGTCTGTGTGAAAGTCTTTATGAAAGCTGGAGCTCTGTGGTATGCCAAATTCAGAACATTCTGATAAAAGAGTAGGAAAGCATATTCCAAAGAAAGGAATGTAATTATATTTAGTTCCCTGAGAATATTTCTCTGGGTTTGAGCTTCATTTGTCCTCCAATATACTTTTCCCCAAAAGGCTTAATTTAATTTGTTACTTTCCCCTTAACATGAAACAGTGGAATGCATCATCATATTTTCCTGCTTGCCAAGATTTCCTTTTGCAAATATATGCATTTATTTAATGAAGTAGTATCAGATGGCTTTCTGTTTGGGCAACAGACATGGCAAATATGTCTTCAGAAAGCCACTGGTAAATGGCTCAGACTCTGTGAATCCTACATTGTCTAAAACCCAAAAAAACTGAGAGACAGTGATGTTCTAAGAACCACTTACCAAAGGGGAGGACTTTAGAAAAAAACTGGTTAGTTTTCATTAGGTCATTGTGCTACTGACCTATCCAGACTTGATACAATGTGTTTCAATCCGTTTTCCAGCCAAGACATTTTAATTATCTGATGATTTATTTATTCTGTGATTCTATTTTATTTTTTTACAATTGGACGTGTTCTCACAAAAGACTGTACGTTCTCCACATCAGTCTGTGTTGGCTTCTTCCACCCTATACTGGAAAGCAGCCTTTTCTGTGAAATATTTTTGTGTCATTTTCAACTTGATCTAATTTGGAGAGGGGAGAAGTGGTATCGTTTGTATTGCCTTCTATCTTGTGTAGCAAGAAAATTCCAAGGAGCTTCAGGTGGCTTACACAGTAATGTCTGCACACAGTCATTATTACTGATCACTAAGGACTGTGCTCTATTTTACTTATGGAAAAACACTTGAAGAAAATGACTATGGTCATTACGTAGAGAAAAGTAAAAAATTCAGTGTTAGCAAAAATGATCATCTTGATTTCAAGCATTGGTTAATCAAACTATTAATCTTTGTTCTTGTCTCTGCTTAAGGAAGAAAAATGGCTTCTTGTAGCACAGTTTGTGTGTGTATGCCTCTTTCACAGTCTTTTTAAAGTCTGAGGCGTTGCTTTTGATTTCACTTACACTTGGATTTTACTGTCAAAGGCTAATTTAAAGAAATATACATCTGCTGTTCTTAGGTCACATTTGCCTCTGTACACCAGGAAAGGCAAGCAGCCATAAATCCAGGGTAAATTGTTATTTAGCTCAGATTTACAGCTGCGTAGGGTCAGTGGACTTCCCCTCTCAGCTTCATTGTTCTGTAGGAGTGTTTTTCAAAGCGAAGGTCATGGTCCCCTTGGGGTCTGTGGAAAGGATCAAAGAGTAGGCTGGAAGTTGTAGGATAAGTGGTGTTAATCACTAGCAGCCCCCGCTGTGGTTCCACCGGCTTTGCTTTGGCTGCAGTGCTGGTGTGAGCAGTTGTCCCGTCCTTCCTCCCGACTTTCAGCTCCTGTCCTGCATGCCAGCCTCTGCGTGGCTCCAGCACAAGTCTGTGGAGCCACACAGGAACCACATCAAGGGGTTGACCTGGCTGAAGAAACACTCCACCAGACGAACATGCTTTCTGTCACGGTCAGATCAGTTTTCAAGCCCAGTTCATTGTACGGACACAAAACACAGAAGTGCCTGTTGGCCTCGTGCAGGATGCAGCGCAGGGTAGGAACAGGCAGAGCTCCACCGAGGGGAGGGCACATGCCACAGACACCAGTTTAAGCAATATTGCCACCAAAGTGGGAGCATGCACTGCGAATTCACACAGGTTTGGAGGAAGGAAGGGAAACGGAATAGAATGGCTCATAGAATATTCTGAGTTAGAAGGGATCATTGAGTCCAACTCCTGTCATCAAATCAGCTCCTGTTTGCTGTAGTTTTTAGAATAGTCAGGAAGTGACAAATTGACTAATTGCATGCAGTTTGTCTCCGTGAAGGGCATAAGCATTTAACTAGTGCAACATGTAAGCAATCGTTTTGGGTAATACCAGCGTTCCTATTATTTCTGTATCCTGCCTCAAATGCAAGCCTACAAGTGTATGGAGAAAGCAGACACACGCAGTATTTTCCCCAGATATCCTTCCTGCTTCCAGGCAGTTGTAACTCATGAGCATTAAGCTAGGCATTGTTGAATTTAGCATCCCTCAGTGAGCAACACCTCAGCCAGTTGAGAGAAGGTATCGCCTCACTCTGCTGCCTCACCTCAAGCACTACAGTTTTGGGTGAGTGCTGCAATGTAAGGAGGGTGTGAAACTATGCAACTGCATCCAGCAAAGATAGGGAAGTGCCAGGAGGGCAAGGTCTATGAGGAACGGCTGAGATCTCGTGCTTTGTGCATCCCAAAGCAGAGGAGCTGAGGGGTGGCCTGATGGAGGCTCCAGCTCCCCACAGGGAGCAGAGGGGCAGCGCTGAGCTCTGCTCTGTGTGACAGCGACAGGGCCCGAGGGAACGGCATGGAGCTGTGTCAGGAAAGGGATATCTGGGGGTGAGGGACAGATCTGCTGGATTTTGAACAGCCCTCTCAAAAGTATGATTTGAATTTTGGCTGGTCCTGTGTGAAACCCAGAGTTGGACTCCCTGTTGTGTGTCACTTCCAACTCAGGATGTTCTATGATTTCTGTGATATCTCTTCTATGAAATTCCAGTTTTTTCTTGAACTCGTGTGAAATTTTATTATCTGCAACATCCAAAGGGTGTTTATCCCTTTGTGTAGTACTTGCAGCAATTTCTAAGTGCTCTGCCCAGAACAAAAAGAGCTGCAGCTCTTTCATGAAGTCACACCAAGACAGATGAGCCAAAAGGAGTGGATGGGATTGCCACAGTTCAAAAAAGAGGAAAAAATCTTTTTGTTTAGAAGCAGTAACTCAACAAACTCATGCATGGATGCTCTCCTTCAGAAGGAAAGAAAAGAGACCAGATCCTTCAGCTGATGAGCATTAATTTATCTTTACAGACTTCAACTAAAACAAAATGCAATTGAGCTTAGCTTTGTAAGTAGCCATCTGCTGGCTTATAGCTACATGTCCTTTGTATTTCTGGGTACAATGGGGGAGGGAACTGAACAGTAATGAATAATAATTTGCTGCATACATAATCATTACCAAATCAGAAAGTGAATAGATTAGGTTGGCATATGATAGGTCATTAATTAGCTAAATAGTGGCAGATCTTCCTGGTCATTGATCAATGTTTCAGTATCCAGTTTTCAGTGCTTCATTTCTACTCATTGGATCAGAGACCTGCCAACTTAATTTCTGCCAGGGATCCATCAAGCTTTCATGCTGACTGCATGCAAGATCTCTTTCTAGCTCTGCTAGTAACCTGTTGGGAGATGGGAGAAATGTAGCTGCAGTTCCTGTCCTTCCACTGCTCACTTTGTTTTTCTTGTCCATGTATTTGGGCTAGTAACCATAACTCTACATGAAGTCTACTGACGTAAAATTGAGACAATCAATTTTACTTTAAGGTTTAGCATTGTGGAGTGTTTCTGTTGGCTCTTTCTGATTGATCAGATCAAGGATAACTTTCCAGGTCATGGGTACATAATCTGACTGCATCTTGACCCCTGGGGGTACAGACTGGCACTCCTTGTTAGGAGTGTAGGGAACCGTGAGCTTAAGGGATCAATGCCATGCTTCAGCCAGATCACCATGCTGAACAGTTCATGTATCAGGACCATGGGGCATACTTGATGTAGATAATGACTTCTGTGAGCAAATGTGCCAGTTCCATGCATGTGTACACACCTATACACAATGAATGTATACACATACACACTTGCTTTTTGTTTCTAGTTGGGGCCAGAGATCAAGATGCCTGCATTCTCCTCACTGCCTTTATTAAGGACTGAAAAAGACAGAATACAGCTGAAGTTGTCTTTTTAATTGGCAGCGGCAGTGGTGTTTTGTTACTGTTGAAGTATACTTGTGGCACAGAGAATATGGGAAATATCTGACATAGTCTCCCTAGACTGGTAGTGCCTGAGGTCCTCTTAAAAGCTTGTTGAAAGGAATGATGCAGCTGTGGCATATCTGCTGTGAGCAGCCCTTTGTTTTTTGGGTTCTGCACAGAAAATGCCATCATAACCTGCCATACCAAAGAGCTGTCATTTTGGTAAGTTTTGTACAATAGGAGGAAGTTGTTTTAACCTCTGGAACTCTTTTCATTCAGATTATGGAATCTGAAGAACAGTGTACTTGACAGAACATAAAAGTTACAAACATTGTGAATGCTTAAAAGCAATGTCTACATATTGAAGTAAAATATCATTTTGTATTTTGACTGCGCCTCTCAGTCTCCCTCAAGGATAATTTCTAGTTTTCAAAACACAGAGACCTTTACAAATGTTCTTCTAATTACGGACGTATTATTTCAATCATATGAACCCAGGAAATTTTCCTTATGTTCATTTGCTCTAAATCACACTCACCTGAGGTGTTAAACAAAGATTTAAGATGCCATGTCTCATGAGAGCTGAACACAGAATCCTCCCAGGTCTTTGTGAGATATTTTATGTTACCTTGAAATCTCCAAGAATATAAGGAACATATTTACAAGTAAAGGAACACTATCCAGATTTATTAGAAGTTTCTGAATCAAGAACTG
Source organism: Excalfactoria chinensis (assembly GCF_039878825.1). Classification (NCBI taxonomy): domain Eukaryota; kingdom Metazoa; phylum Chordata; class Aves; order Galliformes; family Phasianidae; genus Excalfactoria; species Excalfactoria chinensis. The sequence goes on from NC_092825.1 coordinate 80,251,754, forward strand.
CAAATTTTATCTCTTTTTGAGTTTCACTGTAGCTGTAGGTAGGTACATAAGAAAATTAAGAATTCTCATTGTACTTCCAGTATAGTTTCCTTTATAGTGCACAGCAATCTCTGTTCTAACATACAGAATACTTAATCATTGGCCTGATAAGTTGTAAAGATTTTAACTATACCTGTTGAAGATAATTCCCATAACTCAAGTAAGGTATGATAACTTGTCTTGAGAGAAGAATGGATTTTTAGCTCTATGCCTGTATGGAAAAAGTTGAACAAAAATATTTAGGCTGAGTTTAGAGGGCTTGGGAAAATAGAAACAACAGATAGATGATTATTATTATTATTATTATTATTATTATTATTATTGTTATTATTATTACTATTGGTTCACTACAAGTGCTTCATTCACTCTGAGGAAAAAATAATCTGTTTTCATTTGTTTTGCTTAACAAGATTTTTGTTCTTCCTTTCTTACAATAGATGTCTTCCTAATGGAGAAATGACATCTTAAAATCAGAAGTAGAAATGTCAAAGCAAACCACTCTAGCTCTTGTTAGCCAAGTATTTCATACTAAGAGACCTGAAGAAATAACCTTTCAGTGTTTATAATCCTTTCAGTTGATCTTGATACAAATTTGTGGGATCTTTCACTGCCTCCAGAATTCCATTTCCTCTACCAATCACTGAAAATAATATTAATAATGTTCCTCTATATTCAAGATAACCCCATCTAAATTCCTGCCAGGAAAACCCTTTTATTACCAGATTCTGGAAACTTGCTCATACAGGTACTATATGCTGTAATGAGTTAGGTTCATTATAACAGTTGCCTAAATTACTTTATCTTCATTTATGTTTCTCCATTTCCTGGCTTTGTTTGAGCAAATCCACAGCACTTCAGTATACACAGGGGACTTGCTCCAAGTGATGACTTAAAGGATCTGACTGAATTATTTGAAATTCCACTGATGTGGGTGCAGGAGGAAATGGCTGCTGCTTTACATGCTGTCTCCATGCAGGAGCTCAGCCAGAGCTTTGCACCACAGCTGAAAGCATCATCTGGCCTGATGTAATACCTACCAGAAGTCAAAGACTTTGAATTAAATGTGGTCTTGGACAATTGCATGTTTCAAAAGAAGTTAGCCTTGGACTACAGGCAGTGGTGAATGCTTTGAATGAGGGAACACTTCTGGGAAGACCCCATTCCACAGGAAAATGCTAAAGCAAGTAGCACCATTTCAGTAGGATCATGTCCTGTCTTAGGGAGCACAGACTTCAGTCCATGTAACGAGCTGCTACTGCTGTACAGAACTGCACAAACCAGGTGGAAGAGAAATATGTTCATTGCTATCACTACATACTGTATCTGCTTAAATACATTTCTTAAATGTTCTACTTAACATTACAGTTCCTAAAATTGCATGAAGACTTCAGCTCCTTTTTGTGGGGAAATAGAACTTCCTTGCTAGGCTTGTATATCCATGCTTTTGTATTTGAAGAGGTTGCTCCGTACGCGTGGAGGGAAAGAAAAAATGGGGATTTCCAAAATGCTTAGTAGTTTCTCGAGCCCTTATTAAACGTGTGTGCATGGTGCCATCTCCCTCACCTCTTTCTATAAGATGTGGTTTTGAATGCTTAGTTTACAAATATATATATTTTTAAAACAAAAAATCAAAAAAAGAACTGAGAAACAATAATAGTTTTTTGGTGTTGTTTTTTTTTTTTTTTTCCCTCCAGTCTGATTAACTTTGTTTTACTTTTGTAATGAAATGAGCGAGCTTGTTTTTGTAGGGAATTATTTGGAATCAGACTAGATGCAGGATATGTCAGGAGATGTAGAAACTTCTGGATTTATTTAGGAAAATGTGGCTTGAAAAGGAGTTTCTCAGAAGAAAGCAATTAAATATTATTTAGAAAAAAATGCATATCGTGGCATAAATGATGAAATACGATTGCAAAATGTATAGCTTTCTCTCCTGGATATGTTTTTTTTCTGGTTGGAACTTCTCCACAAACCTGGCCCTATCATGAACAGCAAGGGCTAATCTTACTCAAATGTGGGAAGATTTTGGGTGTGGGAAAATACCTACAAAAAGGACAGAATCTTGGTGCTCAAATTGGACTTATGAAACTCTGCTCTGATTCCCAAGAGTGAAAAACAAGTGAGTTCGAAACCTATAAAAATCAATGGCAGCCTTTCTTTTTTACTTCTCTGGCCTTCAAAAATGACTTCAAGGTTGAAATCCTGCCCTCACTAATTTCTGTGGTTCTCGCATGAGGTCCATGTAAAACATTTTGTCACCTCAGGAGGATATCTTCAAAAAATGGGGAGCTTCCCTTTATTTGCCACATTCCAGCAGCACTGGCTAAGTTGAACTTGAATGCAGATGACTTTACATTGGATCCAGTGTATTTGTTGATGAAACTACTTTGGGTAGCCCTGCTGAATGCTTGTATCCTGCAAAAATGTTACAGTTGCTGAGGGTTTTCTCTTATGTGTCTCCTCCATAACGATTTTCTAACCAGGTAAAAAACAGGACAATTTTCGTAGCAGAGCCATTTGTTTTGTAATTGAGAGGCTGAAGAAAGCATTTTCTCCCTTAAATTTAAAGTACCATCTATACATAAACAAATACAGTAGCAAACAAATATGTGCACGTACATAACAACATATATGCTACCATGAGGCTGATTCCTTACTGCTTTTGTGGCTACTGCAGAGATCATCGTTGTTCTTGTTTCATTATTGAAGCCGTACTTTGAAAAATATATCAAGGCAGTAAATATAAAAGCAGATGTGTTGAGCTCAGCCCTCTCTTCACTCAGTTCTCACTAGATGGGACAGCGGCTCATATCCTTCAAATGGCTGTGGTTAAAAACACTTCCATTTCTCTCAAAGTTACCACCAATAACACAGGCCCACTACAAACCCTGTTGCAGGCTGCAACTTCTTGGAATCCGTAATAACAAGACTGCTTCTCTTCCTGCTTGCGTGATCATTTTGAACTTAATTATAGCTGTTCGTTTATTAAAATAAATAACTTGGAAATATAAATTCTAATTTCCAGCTGTTCAAACAGTTTTTATTTTCTTTACATGCACAGTTTGGTGGGCAATTTATTGTATCCATTTCCCCACTTTTTTTTTTTTTCTTTTTTTTTTTCTTTTTTTTTTTTCTTTTTTTTTTTCTTTTTTTTTTTTTCTTTTTTTTTTTTTTTTTTTTTTTAAATCAGGAAATATACAGTAAATTTTCCCAGTGTTCTTGGGAATTATGTGGAGAAGCATTTCTGCTCCAGTGGAAGGCCTTCGCAAAAAACAGATTTGGCCTTTGTTTCAAATACACAAGTGACCGAGCTGAGGTGGTGATTGCTTCATTGATTTTCAGCTCAGATAACAATTTGCTTGAGGCTACCACTGTGCAGCTCAGTATTCCACTTTCCCTTTGCTTTTCCCCTTGTGAGTTACCTGCTTGTCCCTTTTCACTGAGCTTGATTTAAATGCTTATTATTGTCCTCAGTGTGTTCTCCCAAGTGCACACCACTATTTGTCCTTGTGACAGAGAGAACATTGAACTCCATTTAACAACCTCCTTTGAGCTAATGCAATATCAGACAGCCAACTCTGTAGAGGTGGCTGTAGATTTAAGGCAAATCTCTCCCCACCCCACAGAACCAAAGTGAAGGGAATTCATTGTTTGCAATAGGGCAGAGATGAGGAGGCTGAGAAGTTCTGGCCTTAACCATGACCTCCTGTGCTCAGCCATGCCTGAGGAAGAGGAGGCACCTTGCAGCAGTAGAGAGGTTTGGTGTTGGTTGACAGATAGGAATTCAGAGCACTGAGATTCTAAACTTAGGAGATGTTTATGATTCTAAACCTTTCTGTGTGTGTGCATTATTATGTCATCCAAGAAGGACATTAGGATTACTTAATACAGATGAGGTCTTTTATGAGGAATCACCTTTCTTTTATAGTTTTGCTTTCTTTCTCATTGTCACACCATCTCACATATCAAACCATGCTAATGGCTTTCTTGCATTGAGTACAGCAATACATGTAATGAAGCACAGTCTCAGTTGTAAGAGGTAACAGGCAGAGGAAACAATATTTTTTATCTAGTGGGAAAGAGAACATGGAAATATAAACACCTTAGTTTTCATTAGCATTTAAATTTGACAGCATATTTGACTAGTCTTGAAGTGGACAGACATCTCTTAAAAGTAACCCTTCATACAGGAAATGTGTAAAATATTCTTGTAAATCAAACTAAGGGCAGGATCTTATGACCATTTGTTTTGTAAAACTCCAGTACGGTCAAGAAAGTCTGCAGTATTCCTGCCTATTGGGAAGTCTGAATAAACTAGTAGAGTGAATGCCGGTTGCCTAGTTGTGACATAAAAGCATCCCTTTTCCCAAACATGGCAATGCCTATATAATTCACCCCAAATCACTTAGAAATTCAGAGTCTAATTTGTGAAATGAGCCAACAGGCTCTCTTCAGGATTTTTAAAATCAGATGTATTTCTTTTCTAAACTAAATCTTTGTGAAGCTGTGGTCACTCACAGGACTACCCTCTCAACCTCTCATTCTCTGGATTTACACTACATTATATTGTCCTTCATTCAGGCTGGCAGCACACTGAGCTGGTCATCCAGCGTCCAGCATGCTGTCAGATGCTTAAAGTATATGCTTGGTGGAAGGAAGAAGAAAATAAATTCAGTCTTAAGCTATAGTTCAGCATTTACATACTGCTGCAGGGCACGCAAAACAGGAGAAGTCTCAGCATATTTCAGTTACATTGGCTCTCCTGTATTATGCATCCTGTGATCTAGACAGGTCTGAGCCACAGTTCACAAGGAGTCTTACTGGGGGATAATAGAGTAAAGGCAAAGAAGAAAAAGAAGCAAAGGCAAGAGAAGAAGCTTTCCTAGCTCTTGATGAGGAATGTCTAATACAAATTATAAAAGCTCAGCTATCTTCGTAAATATTGACCTGAAGTCCCAGACCCCAATAATGCTTCATGGAAAACATTTTCTGACTTCTATTTTGCAGCAATTGTTTGTATATGTTGGGTCTTTTAGCTTTTTGAAGTAATAAGACAGAAGTGCATAGAAGGCATGGGAAGTGGAGACCTGTGATCAAATTCATCACCTCCCACTCTTTACTTTGGAACAGAAGTTGTGTTTTCTGTTTGAAGTGCTCCTGTGGTAATGATAATGATGTTGTAAGCAATGGAATTGAAACACTTAAAACCTAAAACAGAAACTAAAATATTCAGATGTCAAGACAGGCAGAAGATTTGACTGGAAACATTTAGAAAACTGCCCTGAATAATGTCTAATAAAAGATGCCGGTGGCGCACGGTGTTAGAACCACCGCTTGCAACACTGGAGGGCCCGGGTTCAAATCCCCCCTGTGGCGCAAAGTGGCACAAGTGCTGCTCTGCTACACTAGAGGGCTCGAATCCCGGGAGTTGGACTCGATGATCTCTAAGGTCCCTTCCAACTCGCACGATACTATGATACTATGATCTCCTTCACATTTAGGCAGTAAACAACCTAGAATGAAAATTACTGTTGTCCACAGGTATGGCAAAAATAACGGAATCCTGTGACAACCCTGATTCATGAAGAAACCTTCCTGGGATTTACAAAGCACCGCTTTAGGGCATCATGAAGCTTTGTGGTCCAGAATAGTTGCTGATGTTCTACAGAATACCACACACATACTACTACCATCAGGGCAGTTGGAGATAATGTGATTTTGTTTGAATCCCTTCCCCTCCCACTTCGCGCACATCATACTCTTCCAGTCCTATGCAAGACTTTCTAAACTGCAATCACACATTATGCTTCTTCTGAAATGTGTAAGCCATCTGCCACAACTGTTTGGTTTTGAGCCATTTCTTTGTGAATAGGTGCTTATCGGTCTCTGTTGTTATTATTTGTACTTTGAGGTAGGTGATGGGGAGTCCAAGACCACCAGCGCTGTCTGTGTCTGACCACATGCATGCAGAAATATTTTCTATAAATAATGGAAGAGTTTCTGGAAACTGCATTTTCTGTTTATGCTTCTGTTGGATTTTTCATTAGTTCTGGCTTGTACATGTTTTTTAATGTGTCAATAAACAAGAACAGTGAGGCATTATAAGTGTATTATGACAATTAGAAGTGCTAATAACTCTTCAAAGAAAAGAATTCTAGATTATAAAAGAAATGACAGAGCTTATAATTTACAATGAGTGAATGCTTATGTTTGAGTGCCAGTGTTTTTAGCTAGTGTTTTTAGCATTTTCAAAGTGTTTTTATGTATGTAAAGTGCTACAAGCAGTACCTTTTCCCCATGCAGATAGCAGAGATGGCCATCATTGATATATGGGAGGCAAAAGGACAATTTTGTTGTGTTTTCTTTTTAAAGAAAGCTGCTGAAGAAGTGGCCTTTCTGTTTCTTTGACCCACATCAGCTCATTACTTGGTGTGATCTCCCATAAAGAACTCCATAGCCAGTAATTCTAATCCCTAAAATATTCTCCCCTAGCACTGCCTAAAAGAAAAAATACATCTTTCTCTTCACGTTTAGTCTCAGTGGAGCACAGCTGCTTCTGTGGGTTGTGGATAGAAAGGTGATCTGATTTTCTGCATGTACATGAATATGTGCTTCTGAAATATTATTTCCACTGAAGTTATCCTGAGTGAAGCAGAAAAATAAACATGCTGTTGTCTCACAAAATGGTAACGGTTTCCATAATTTGATGAACTGAAGAGTTAGTTTCCTAGAAGAGCCTCCTTTTCTCAAGTTTGCAGTTTTGTGTATGTCTATACAAAGATACAGAGTCAAAGAATAGGTGAATAATTTTGGGTTAGAAGGGACCTCTAGAGGTCATGCTGTCTGAGCCCAACTCAGTCTGTTTTCAAGTCATTTAAATTTGCTAATGGCTTCTTCTGGTCCGGTTTGAATTACCTCCAAAGACAGAGGATAGATGTCAAAATATATAGGGCACAAAGTACAGTTTTTTTTCTTATTCTTCTGTATTTTAAATAGGAATCTCTATAATCAGCTTAGAATTTTCACAGTGAATGTAATCAGTCATATCCATTACTGGAAGCAGAGAAGTCAGTGGATGGAGATTTTCCTTTTTCAGAAGGCTTCAGGGCACGAGAAGCCCATCAGGCACATTTGCATTAATAAACAGTCACACAGATAAGAAGGCACAAGACACAGCCAGTAAGCTTAAGTACAATCAGTCATATTCTAGAAAATGCCTTTTTAAAATATGAATTTTAAAGCAAATTGTAATTTGCTTTTCACAGTAATTTAGAAGTGTCCAGTTCATTTTGGGCCAACTTGCCAGGAATTTTAGTACGTGAATTTCTGGTGAGTGGGAAATTAATGGCTGTCTAGTAACAGATGTTTAATTTACCAGATAGCTTGGAGTTACTATTCTTTTTCTCCTTGAATAAGTGTGTTTCTTTCTATTGAAGACAAAGGAGGAGAAAGAAGAGGCAAAGTTTCATATCAAACTGCATTTAAGTTACTTTTGAACTGAGGTCTTTGAAGGCTGTTTGAGGATTGTGAATGAGCAGAGGACAGCAGAGGACCTGATGAAGTCGCATCAGTGCAGACTTGTGGACTGTATCACGCAGTATCATCTCATACATATGGCTGCACTTTCTTTGCTGACAGAGCCTCATGTCTCATTCGTAAAGATGCATGTACATTTGCAAATGGTATTTACATAGTGTTAAAGCCCTGCTGTTCTTTCTTCAGCAAACAGGAGTACTAAAACTGACAGGAGGAGTGGTAAAATGGCAGGTGTTTTGGCAGAGGCTGTGCACACTGATTCTCCACATGTATTTCTCTGATCCAAAGCAATGTGGTGTCCTTAATGATCCAAAATCAGAACTGAAGTGCCTGGCACTTCAGTAAGAGAAAAGTATCTTCAACCACATGCAGATGCTGATATTACATCTGTGAGCTACTTTCTTAATAAGGGACTCATAATTAACAGCTGTTTCATGAACAGCATTTCTATGCCTTTGAATTCTTCATCATGTAAAATTCCTGACAATTAACCTCAGCACTGCCCATATTATCTCTGATATTTCCACTGGAAAGAGAACTCAGTGCTGTGAGCATTGAAGGGCTACACATACGTGTATACTCTTTTGCAAGGTTGCTGCAAATAGTATTTGCAAGGGCTGAGTTCTGCATTCCCTCCAACTCTCTCTTCTACCCAACAGAGTCTGACACCAGTTTTCATAGCTCCATTATCTCCCTCTCTTTCAAACATGATTGCAATTGATTGCAGTATTCAAGTGATTCAGCTGGGTGGACAAACTCACAGACAACATTTCTGTACAAGTCTTATTTCCTTACAAAACCTGGTGAAAAAATCAAGTTTTGTCATTTTCTGGGCTTTCAAAAAGAAAATATAATTAAGTTCCAGATGTTTCCAGGTGAAGGGATGGCTTGACGTCTTTGTGTATACAAAGTGGTCTTATTTACCCTAGTCTCTGACATTATATTCATGCTGACTACATGAATGTCCTTTTCACAGTCATGTCTCTTTTCATTTCAAATTTTCTTGCCTAAAAAATCAGAGCAAAGGAGGGACTGGCAGCTCAAGAACGACAGCTCTGAGGTGAAAAGATTTTTTGACAAAAAATGGTGAGGCTTGTGTGAGTGAACTGACTCCTAAAGAAATGCTTACCCATGCTGTTCAGAAAACATATCATAGGGACATAAATTATTCAGGCAGGAAGACATCTTAAGACTTGTTCATCAGTGTAATTTGTACAGACAGGGAGACTGATACTCCAGACTAGAAAACTGATGTCCTCAAAGACTCTGAGTTCTGGTGACTGTATCCAGAGCTTCTGAGCTGCACTGGGCTCTTACTTTTTCTGCAGGCCTGAAAGTTTGGACAGGTTCAGAAAGGTATCCAGTCTCTAAAAGAAATGGTCTTGAAATTTTGAGTTCACATGCAGTTTGTTTGAAACCCTCCTTTTACATTCTGTAAAATGTACTAAGACTGATGGTATTTTCTTATTGGTTTGTAAAACTTAATCATTTCTCCAAATCCTCCAGGTCGCTGTTTGCTAAGTTACTTGTCTTGTGTCTCTTGGGAAACAGGAACATCTATAAGGAAAAAATTAGCCTGCCAACCAAAATTTGTCAGCTTATTCTGAAGTTTAGATTTAAAGGCTCATGACAAGGAAGAAGCAGGAGGGAAGGTTTCTCAAGGAGGGAAGGTTTAGTTTGGACATCAGGGAGAATGTCTTCACAGAGAGAGTGGTGAGGTGTTGGAACAGGCTGCCCAGAGAGGTTGTGGATGCTCATCCCTGGAGGTGTTCAAGAACAAGTTGGATGGGGCCCTAGGCAGCCTGGTCTAGAACCAGATCTGGAGGTCAGTAGCCCTGCCTGTGGCAGGGGGGTTGGAACTTGCTGATCCTTGGGGTTCCTTCCAACCCAAACCATTCTGTGATTTCATGATCCTGTGAAGCAGTTAACATCAAAATTGCATCAGTGTAACTGCAGATTAAGAAACCAGTGGCATCTGTTAGAGCAGCTCCTATTCATTCATGCTGATGTCGTTTGCTGTTACTGCCAGCTGATTGTGTGCTGCAAGTTGCCAGCCATAAAGCAAAAGTCCATATGTTTCCAATGAGATGAAGAATCTTTTACTGATGGTTTGGAGGCATAATGGGGTGCTAGATTCAAGCTAACATAAGCACAGGCTTACCTAATAATTCAGAAAGGATTTTGATAGGTAATAGGTCCAGGCCAGTTGACTTCGTGTACCTCCTTAAAACTAGCTAACAAAGCCTAGGCTTTCAGACTGTTGAAGTACTTTTCATTGCCAATGACAAAGGGATCTGTCAGCTGGGTAGCTGGAGCAGACCATGTTTTTAGTATGAAAATACTCTTTAGTATGAAATACCCTTGCCTTTAGTATGAAAACACCCAATAGGATGCAAAGCAGGTGGGAATTTAAACCGTCAAGTGTACTTAGTTGGAGGTGCAAAGGGAATTACTGTTCCTAGAGTGAAGAGGGCAGCTGTCCAGTTTGGAATTTATCAAGAATTCACCAATTAGTGTGCTATCTATCTAAGCTTTCTCCAGGTACCTCTTCAGGGCAATACTGCCAAACTCTGTGAAAATGGTCTTTGCTGCAGTCTGAAGGAAGCAGAACACAGGATGAACATTTTAACTGCAGAGACATGTGGAAAGTGCATGCTTTTTGCCAAACCTTTTCAGCTTTTCTGTGCTGAATTCGACTCATTTTTCTTATGCTTTGACTTCTTTGACATTGCTCTTTTGCGGTTACATATTGCATACATTTGAATTGCTGGTGCAGCTGAAGATTCAAACAGTTAAGGCAAAAGTCCAACAGTGGTGTCAGGTTTTAAAGATCTGACTTGTTCTTCAGTAGCCAACACCTTTCTTAGCTGCAACTGCTTACCTCCCGGGCCTGATGCACAGAGACAGCAAACATTCTCGTGAAATGAATGTTTTCATTCTTTTCAGTGTGGAGAGAAACTGAATGAATTTAATACTGCTTTTAAATTTTTTAGTCTTCTTTATTGTGGGTTCTACTTCAAAAATCATGAAAGCTCTGTTAAGCAGAAATGACAACGGTTATTTTTATTTAACACTTTTCTTCCTGTGGTGCTTCAGAAACTGACAAATGAGATGGGATGATCAGACACAACTGTAGTGCAGTCCGTTCTGAGGTGAAACACAGCAGCTATAAAATAGCAAAGAGTAGCATTTCAAAATGGGTTAGGATGGGACTGAAGGTGAAGATTGTTGTGTGCAAGAAGTGGATATTTCTTCTGCTCTTGTAATTTCCAACAGATTTATGAAAGGTAGATCTTTAGTGCAAGACATTTATGTAGTATTCTAATGATGCTCATAGTATTCTTTCCTTCCTGCGTATTTTTTCAGTGTGCTCTGTTGAGCATTTTCAAGCTGGAAAATGTGCAGTGTTTTCTGGTAGGTGATCTAGCATCTTGCAGGTGCCAAGTGCTTGATCTGATTCTGTTTAAAGGATGTGGAGGAAAAGTGATCTCAGTAGTGCCTGAACTTTAAAAACTGTTGGAGGTGAGACTATATGCATTTGCTTCTTTCAGATTACTCCTATTTTGCTTTTTTTGTTTGCTCAGGTTTTTTGTTTATTTATTTTTTGGCCAGCATATTTGCCATCATTTTATAGTCATGAGTTGAACTGACACTCACTCTTGAGCATAGACCTACTTCAAACAGAGCAGATAGATAGTTACTATATGTTAAACTGAGAAGCATAGCTGTTCAGTCTACTGCAAATGCAGGTGATAAGCTCTACTGCATCTGAACAGCTCAGTGCGCTAAGCTGGAGTGGAGGGATATCCATGGGCAAGACCAAGCAAGACCTGTCTCCCCCTTCCACACCTCACCTACCTCTGCTGTTGGAGGAGACCATTTGGCACCCTCTGAGGGAAATATAAGCAATTCCTGTGGTTGTTCTCTCTCCTTCTGCTGTCCCCTGGGCTGGCTATGGCCTTGGAAATGAGAGGAGTGCCTCCAAAGCTGGCTGGGGAGGAAGAATATGAAGGGGAACCGCTTTACTGCAAAGTTAATTTTGCCATACCTGGGCTGAGAACAAATTGGGAATTTATTGCTTTGTTTCTCCTTCTCTTTGCCCCCCAAGCTTTAGGACAACAAAAATTGATTTTGCATACGTCGCAGGGAAGCCTGGAACTAGCTTTCAGTAAGCAATACAGTTTTATGGCTTTTTAAGTCCCCAATTTTCTTTAACTCTCCTGAAAAAGCTGGCTTAGTTTGTAGCCTGAAATCCAGATGGATACTCCATCCTGTTAAAGTTATTTTGCTTTTAGTCCAGCTAAAATGTGAGGAAGCAGTCTAGCTATTTGACACATATTGGACCCCTTTGATGGCCGTAATAACCTCCAAAATCATATATCTCAAACCAAATTATTTAGTAGTTGAACATGCATTTCACGGGAAAAGCATGTTGCTTGGTCAGTGTAGCAGGTGTGATGGGAAATATGCTGTGTTGGTGTCCAGCTAGCACAAGGCCAACTTAGTTCTTTCTCTGCTGCGTTGACATTCTTCAGCTTCTTTTTCACATTTTTTTCTGTTTGTTCAGACAATCTGAATCTCGAAATGATGGAAAGATGCCTGCAGTCTCCTTGGGTAAACTGGTGCTGTTGGCAGTTCAGCCACACTTTGCTATAGCTTAAGACTCCATCAGAAATCTGAAGAACTCAGATGCCCATAGACTTCAGCCCAAGCAGACAGTGTGTAAATGTTTAGTCTGAGGTATTTTATTATCTTGTTTCTCTTCTGTTTGAGAACCAACATTTAACCTGTTCTGGATTTTCTTTTTATGTAGTGTTTGAAAAAGAGAATAAACCTGTGTCCTTCTAGTCTTAGTGAAAGAACAATACATATACAGTACTTCTGCTAAAGAGAGGTGGGAAATTATTGCTCTGGACTTACCTTCTCTGAAACATGTGCTTTATGCAAAGAAAAATCCTTCTGGCAGAATATTTTCAGAAGATTTTTTTTTCTTAATTGTGGAGAATTTTATTCAATATGGATGCAAGAAAACATTCTTTTGTTAAGTGCTGGAGAGGATTCAGTGTAATGGGCAGCTGGGAGACATTATAGATCACATAAAAACCTTCTGAATTGAATTATTCATAGCAGTTGGTGATTATTACTTATTACAGTAGATGTTAAATTGACTTTGCTCACTCTTGATGATTTAGCTTAAATATTCACTCCTGTGTAGCTGAAGGGCTTAAGCAGTGGAATTGATTCTACTTGGAAAGAGGCTCCCAGACTTCAGCTCAAGATGTATCTTTTTGGTCAAGTATTTCATGCCTTTCCTGGCTGGAGTCTTTTCATACAGTTAGGAGGTTTGAAAAGAAGATTGCTTTGTTATTTATTGCAGAGCTGTGTGGGTACTATTTTTTTTGTTTTACTAGGTGACATAATGATGTCTATCTTAAAATAAATGCTTTCTGAGAATTTCATTTTCTCAGACATTTCAGATAGAATCCAGCTAAATCACTGGGCCAGCTGCTGTCCCAAATAAGAGGTGCCATTAATTTCAGAAGAATAACATTGATGTTCAGTTTGTCCAGGAAGCAGAAAATTTAAGACTAGTCACTAGGCAAGGTTGTTGGGTTGTTAGTTTGGTTATTGATCACTTAAGGTAGATTAACTCAATGCCAATATTACCAGAGTACACAACTACATACTGGGCACCCAATGAATCAGACCTCATTTGTCTATCTTCATCCACAGTGCATCTTTGTATTTTATGCTTTTGGTGACCGATAGTACCAAAGATCAGAAGTTTCTCATATGAGCTTTCCAACTTCTCTCCCAAGAGAACTGAAGGAGAGCAGACTCCTCGTTTAGTACATTTCTGTGATGCCAGTGCTTATGAAAAAGAAGGATCTTCAGCTGCTATAATGTTGCTGTAGTGCTCACTGAGTTGTGTATTCAGTAGTGACTTTGGGACTAGAGACCCAAAACTGGAACCATTGATAGCCTTCTTCTGCTCTTCATTCATTCAGGTTCTCTTTGCTGCAATGCAAGAGCTGACAAATGCTTCAGCAACATTTTTTAAGTCTATACTTAAGTTGGGCAGAACTGCAACAACTAAAAACAATAAAATGAGCATGAAAATACTTCAGAACTTCAACCAAGGTGGATGGATGACTCCTCTGTTTACGAAAACTTGCCTATGTTAAAAGAACAGGCAGGACTGAGAACATGAGCTTTTGCCTTCTGTGCTTACAATTAAGACAGTTCTATCTTGTTGCCCTAAAACTTTGATCCTCCTAAACATTATCCCTCTTGTCATTGTACAAAGCTGTCTTCCTTATTAATTTAATTAGTAGAGATATGTAGACTTTGTGGCACAGAGAAAACTTTCAGACAGGGCAGGAAAATTTGCAGACAAGGAAAATTTACAGGCAAAAGTACTGTTCTGTTGGGCTGAAAGACAAAGCCATTCCACTGTGTTGCTCACAGTATCACATGATGGAGGAGTATGAGCCACTTAAAGAGTCTGCCCAAGCATTTCTTACTATCCCTACTCAGAAAATTTGTGCTGCCAGCTCCAGCTGTCAATATGGATTACATACCTACACTGTCTTAATTTAAGCGTTTACCAAAACATCTGCAGGTGGTCTTCAAAAGCAAGAAAAATAAAATAAAAATGCAGACCTTGAAATTTCTTTGTTTTTTCTAAGCTACAAACAAAAACTTGAGTATTTTCTCTTATTTTCATGCAAACCAGAGCAGATTTCTTGTGTGCCTGAAAGTGTTCTGTTTGTGACTTTTCATTCAAGACGTTAATCTGATGCTTTAATACAAAAGCAATTGGGATGTTTACCTACCTTATTCTAACCAACACACAGACAAACTCTGCAGTAAAGCAGGACTTTCTTAGTCTTTCCTCTTTAATCATACAAGAGCTCCAAAAGAAAAAATCAATAATTTGTCTTTCTTTTAATTGTAATGGTTTTCTGTATGATCTGATAGTTACAATATATGGCTGTGCATCTGGAGGCTTCTTCTACTTATCTTCAAAATGTTAGTAAAAAGGATACTAACAGGCAACTAACCAAGGAAATTATGATGCTTGGACTGTGTCTTTGAAAAGGATGTTTTGAGTGATGCATGGTTATAATTTTCCGGATTGTATTCAGATGTCAGAACTGGCAGTTGTTTCCCCAACCAGCAGGTGTTCAGGCTGATAGATGAAACGATAATACGAACCAGCATAAGACTATATGAGGAATTCTATATAGCACAGTGCCCATGCTTGACTACATGCAGAGTCATTAGGCAGTGAAAGTTTTATTTAATCCCCAGACTGATAATAACAGAGACTGAATTTGGTCGCTTAAGGCATCTATTTTTGTTCCTTTCAGAGTCTGGGGAAAGTCAGTACAGAGATTTATATGAATTCTCCTTTAGTCCTTATTAAAATGAAAGACTTTTCCAGTGTGATTTCTATATTTACTCCATGACTGTTCTCTGTGAGCATCCATGTAAAGGCCCCTGAGACAATCTCAATTGTCTCTCTTCAAGTGAAGAAAAAGGGAGCAATAATACATGAGTTCCGCCCATGAAAAGGCTCGCAGCATGAAAGTGGGTGCAGGAGGAAAACTTACAATTTAATGTATTTTTAACCAGAGTAAAGCTACATCGAGGCTTTCAAAACCTTCTGTATTACAGTTCACAGAGAAATCTGATGGGACAGCTTAGAAAGAATCAACGTAGTATTTCAATACAAACTTGGCGGGACAACCATGAAAGAAGCACAGAAAAATAAACAAAAGAAGAGCTTGTTTTTTAGGATGTCTCTGTTTTCAGACTATAGAAAAGATACAGAAGTTGTTCTAAACTGCTGGATGGTCCTTCCAACAGACCTGTGCTGCTATCCTGACACGTACACACTCCCTTAAAACATACATTGCTGAAATTTCTTCCAGGACAATATTAAGCTGAAAAGGTGGGTGATCCAAAGAAAATGTGCCTGCTGTCCAAAATGCCTGTTGCTCCCTCACTTCAAATATTGACATTCGTCTGGGTGCTTCTCATTGTTTAGGTTGTCCACAGACCAATTTAACCGAGGCTACACTGCCAAGAAATAGGACTTGTCTCAGTAGGAAATTTCATAATCATTACCACTCTTTAGTGTGCACTTTGTCTCATTTCAGTTTTTCAGTTGCTGTCAACGTAGCTTGAAAATTGATGTACGCTGTTGCCTGCACATCACCACACTGTGCTGATCTTCCTTCTCAGCACCATTGAATACACAGTATTTTCTTCACTTGTGTTCACTTAGTGTTAATGTACGCATTACTAGGTGAATAATGTTTGAAGATCTGATCATTGCTTTATTACTTAGGGTTTTTAATACACTGTTGGATGCTTGGTGTTAGAGAAAGTCATTAAGACATAGGTATCACACAAGGCTACAGATGTATAGTCAGACAGAAAGTGAATTTCATTCTAGAAAAATGTTTTTTTCTAATTTCCACTCTTAGAATTGCTAAAAGACCTTGGGAGAAAGCAAATTTCCATGAAGACTTGCTGATTTTAAAGTATGCCTTCTTTGTCTATCATCATGGTATTGCAACTTTTACTTTGTAGTTCTTTAGTAATTTACTTTATAATTCCTAAAGTTGTTTTTTATTTCAGGGGCAGCTTAGTGGCATAAGAGAATAGGGATAGCAACAGAAAATGTGTTTAGATGCTGGAGAAAAAATGTGCAGTGAAGATCAAAGACTGGAACAAGATGCCCAAAGAAGTATTAAAATCTCCATCCTTGGAAGTATTCTAGATTTGGCAGGATATGATTCGAAGGAACCTGTTCTAACTTCAAAGACCGATGTGCTTTTAGTGGGGACTTGGTCTAGATGACCTCCAGAGGTTGTTTCCAAACTAAATCATGCTCAGATTCTGAGAATATTCTGCTCTTGTGTCAATAGTTTGCAAGGAAAGTGATAGTTTACAAAGGCTTATAAAGAGTGAAATTTTTAAGGCTAGCAATAAGATTAGTGAATTTTCCCCTCTGAATATTCTTTGCAGTGACATGAAGTATTTTACCACAGACTAAATTCTCTACCAGTGGTACCTCAAAGGTCACTCCTGTCAACCCCTGGCTTATGGGCCTGACTTCTTTTATTTCTGCTGAAAATAAAGTATTGGCCTTTGCTTTCCACTTTGCCAGTTAAAAAATAGCCTGGATGGAAAACCTAGTGAATGAATCATCCCACCTCCAAGCAAAGGAAGAACCCTCACCACTACTTGCTGCTAGTGCTTTTCCTTGTTCCATTTTAAGTCTCCCAAATGACAAGGTTTACTTTACTGTATTTTCCAGTCTAGTTGTTAACTTCATGAGGGTGTACTCTCTGTTTTTTTCCTTAATTTCAATCTAAGCTTTTTCCTGATATCTCTTTCCTGTTACTCCTATTTATATCTCACATATTGTATTAATATTCTTGTCTCATTCTTCGGTGTACAAATATTGAATCCACTTCTAGACTATATAATGAACTGTGGTTCATCTCATTCTTTTAGCAGCTTATATGTGATAGCACTCATTTTTCTCTCAGTATTGCTCTTTGCAGCCATTTCTTGCAGCTCTGAAGTGTTGGGCATTTGGAACTGAGCTGAACTTTCCAAGCCTGCACGTAGAAGAATTTAGATGAGGTACCTTTGCAAAAACAGGGCAAAAATGCATTTAACTTTATTTTACTGATCTTATATTGCAGCCCAGCAATATACTGATGGTATATTGCTGATGGTGTCAGCCACTGTCACCATCAGGGCTCTTCCAGTATTACAGCATCCCTCTGGAATATGCCCACAGTTTCGGTGTTCTATGAGGATGTCAGGAATGACCGTTTCTGAGTAGTTGTTAAAATTACTGGGTTCACACTTCTCAATGAAAAAACAGAAACACAGGATAAATGTAGTGAAATGTTTTGTATGCACTGAAACCAGACAATAGGGTGTGCCACCAGTGTAGCTTTCCTTTCAACATGTTAAAAGTATTAACAGATACTACCTGCATGCAGTATGAAACATGAACTGTAGAGAGATTTTCATGCAGCTCTTAACTCATATTAAGTGCTGCAAGACTGTCTAGATAGACATGGGATACAATGAGAAATACTTAAGTATGTTGAGCAAACAAGCAGGAGAAGGGAGGAGAGAACCAAACTCAATGGTAGAAGAGAGAAGGATGGAGCAGGCTGGGGAAATGGTAATTCCCCCAAATTACCAAATAGCTCTCCAACTTAATGTCCACATGATAAGCTAACAGCTATCTTAATTCTCATTCCCTCTCCTCTTGCCAAGTCTTCCCTCTATGTCTGTGTCCAAACCTGAGGAGGCTTGAGTGTGTGTCAGTATGTGTTTATGCAGACTATGGGTGCCCAAGGAGACCATTTGTACTTGCTTATCTTTTAGGTATGTTAGTCATTCAGTGCTACCAGGAATATGTTATTGTTTAGCTAGAAAAAGAACATGTTCTATTTCACATTGAACTTCCCCTGAGGGAAAAGTGAACAAACATGTTTAAATTGCAAGAAGAAAAAGTTCACTAACTCAAAATAATCTGATGGATCTTTAAACTCAGAACAGAAGCATGGGAGGTTTGCCCACCAGTGTGAAGATGTGAATCTGAATCATCACAGAGGAAGGCCTGTATGCCAGTAAAGCTCTTCCATCAGGACAAGTCAGGGGCTCTCTGTTAACTGATAATTGATCAGTCTCTGGAAGTAATCCCCCCACAGGCAAAAGAGCTGTGCATCTACATTTCTACTTCAGTTGTGGTGGGACATGCAGACAGCCTTGCACACAGATAAATATTCAGCCCGTTCTCTGGGGGCTGTTACCACACAGAATCTGACCTAAGGTACACTGAATGCACTGTTTGTCATTTAAAGACCTGTCTGTATCTGCTTCTGATTATTGTGAAACTCAGCTGTAGAATCTGTTAGATAAAGTCTCCTTTATTAAGCCTCTAAATAATGGTTGTGTTGCAGCAATAAGCCAGTCACATCTGTCAAAAGCTTGAGAAAAGCTGTACTCAGTTCAAAACAGTACTTTTATTTCCAACTTTTTAACAGAGACCAGCTTCTAAATATGATATCTTTTTGCTAGTGTTTCTGGAAGTCAACCTTTCTGACTGTTTTTCTTTGGCATCTACTATTCCTGCAAAGAATGACCTTAATCATTTTATAAAGAGTTAGTTGTTTTTTCATTTCATAGTTATGAGTGCAGCAGCGCTTAAGAGTTGGTCAATGTTTCCGATATATTCCAGTTTGCCCAACTAAAGTTAAAAGAATAATGGATTTTTGTATTTGGGCATTTCTTTGGAACACCATAGATTTTCCCTTTAGCTTGTCTGTGGATTCTGCCTTGTCTTCTTGTGTTTTCCAGCAAGGCTCACGCTGGCTTCTCTGCTTGTCCTTAATGCAGTGATAGCAAAATAGTTTCCTATCAGTGGGGAAACTGGTTGCAGTCTTTTTTGCCTCATCTGGCATCTGCTGACAAATTAAAAGCCCAGAAAACTGAGAGGCAGATTTTGTAGGGATGTGCCAGAGATCTAAACCAGTGCAACTAGACTATGCAACAGAAAATACTTTAAGCAAGGTGTTCAGAAAAACATCTGCTGGTACTGTGTCTCAGTTTGGGGAAAGGGAGGGCACCATTGAATACTGTAAATGAACCTGTTTGTCATGAGATGCAGGTTCCCATTTAAATGTATACCAAATTACCTTCAAATGTTTTTTCTTATCAGCCCCTGATTTCCATCTGTCTTTTGTCTTGTGCCTGTTGAATATTGTCAGCTGTTCTTTAGCTGTGTAATTCAGACACATAATACTTAAATAGCAAGTGAAAAGATACTGATGTCTTACCTGGATCTTGCCCTAATATCTTTGTTATGCAGAAAGAGGCATCCTAGTTACTGAAATAGATGGGAATGAACCCGTATTTGTGGAACTGTAATCTGAAAGTACTCACTAGGTTTTATTAAGGGGTTGTTTTTAATTACTTGTGATAATTTTGGCAAAAAGAAAAGATCCAGCAATATATATCTGATCAAAGCAGGATTTTCCCATAGGATGTTAGTTGTGGGGGGTTTTTTGGTGGTTGTTTTTTTTAACTGTCCTCTTTCCAGAGGAAGGTGAAATATCTGCAATTCATCGTTGCGGAACAGCAATGCATAACTTCTTCCTAAAGGCGGGGCTGCCAGGAATGGATCCCTTTGGCCAGGGTCCATCCTACTGCTCCTTGTTGGAGAGCAGGATAGGCCATAGGGCAGCCCCAGTCCAGGGCATGGGGCACTGTGTGGTGTTAAAGAAGGTCCAGGCCCAAGCTAGGAATGTGAGCCAGTGAGCCAGGGTCAGAATCAGTCCTCTTGAGGGTAAGCAGGATCAGATGCAGCCAGCGTTCACCAAATGCGTCCTTTGTTGTCAGCCTGTGATTCTGGGTCTTGGTCCATGACCCCACAGATGGATGAGCCCTGCTTGAGCCCTTCCCACAGTCACCAGAGATCAGGGCCAGTCCTCACCAGTGCCACCTCTAAGTCCACTCTGTGCTGCAGCATCCACACATACAGGACATGTCAGGGGCCTTACTTTTCTATTTGATTTTATAAAATATATTTAAGAATCGGTATTTTTATTCTGATGGAGACCACTTATAAGTATTCATAGGCAATCTAAACTAGGCAGCTATCTTGATGGTTTTTCTTTAGTTCAGTACACTTCCCAAGGTGTATTTTTCCATGCAGTACCAAGAGATATGAGACAGAGGGACTGTGCTATCCTAGAGATAGGTAAAATTGCATATTCCATAGTTCTTTTAAAATAAAGGTTATCTGAGAGGTCAGAGGGAAAGGATGAGTTCTGCTGAGTAATGTGGTCAGGTTAAAGGGTAAACATTATTTGATACTGACTATAAGGATGATACTAAGATTATACTTTAGTACAGTCTAGCGATAGCAGCCTAGCTCACTGAATACAGCAGGTCATTTCCCCCCTCATTCCCTGTTCTGAATTCCTAATCAGGGGTTGTCTGAGATAAAACCAGTAAGATCAGTGCTAGGGTCTTTAGTTTCCTGTCATCAAAATGACATCCAGCTTGGTGCTGGGAAGGGCTGCCTAGTTTTAATCTCATTAGTGCAACAGAAAGAATGACCAGAAATCTGTATAATGGTGAAAAAAAGATCTTACACAGAGATATTGAACTTGAAAGCATAGTGAGCATTGTCAACGTTAGAAACTTACTGTTTATTGCAGCACCTGGCTCTTTGCTGGGTTTAACATCTACCATTACAATTGCCTAAAATATTTCAAGAGATTAGATCAGCTGTATTGTCCCAGTCAGCCTCTGTTCCATCTTTAGAAATGAGCTGGCTTGTTCCTTGTTGAATTGGATTTTCTCTCCATTGAAAACATTTCCACTGTGAAGTTTCATCTGTTGTGCAAAGTCTGGTTGTAGCATGGAGAGAAATATCTCTCCTTCTGGAACACCAAATGTAACATCTCTCCTTACCTAATCCAGTATATAGGGTTTTTTTTAGCAAAATAGAAGGTCAGGAGGGGCAACGGGGCAGAGGAAAGGGGTAGAAGGGGAAAAGAAAACCATTCAGGCTTTTGCATTGTGTTTTCAGTATAGCAGGGTGCCAGGAAAGCTTAACTCCTGAAAAGTTTGTCAGAGGTATCATTAAAGAAAACTGTGAAAGAATTAATTAGATTGCATCATTCTGGAGATAAAGAGGCTCTGTATTGCAGCAGTATGCCATTCTCATGGACCCAAAGGTAATGTTATTTATTAAAATATATATATATATATATATAAATCTATTTCTTATTTGGAACCTTGTATGAATTGATCTCTGAATGTTTCACGAGTCTCTCATCTCCATTTTACAGATGGAATAACTGAGATACTGACTGCAAACTACATGCAAAGGAACACAGTGAACACTAGCAGTAATCAGAATTTGAGACTCATGAGCAGAGAGAAGGAAGCCATGCTGCCCCTGCGAGTACACCGACTTTACCAGGTAAGAGTACAAAATGATGTGTTGCATTCTGGAGAGCCACTCTTCTCTCCCTCCAAAAAGCCACAGTTCTACTGCTGGTTTAAGGAGAACCTGAATTTTACACCACTCTTTCATGTAGTAATACCTATAACGAAGGCACTGTGAGTAGACATGTGGTTAGATCTTTACAGTTGAAAATCCTTTCTAAATTCCATTCTGAGATGAAATAGCTGCTCTGAAGACTTTCAGAGTCTTCAAACTTAAAGGCAATACACCAGGTCTATTGTACCAGCAAATTATGGTCTTTTTATAGGTATATTTTTTCCTGTGTACATAATCAGTCAATATTTGGCCCACACGGTTGCTGTTCTGCCTCTAAAAGGGTAGAAGGTTAATTTCAGAGTGTCTAGAGTTTTCCTGTGGGCTTCAGAGTAGTCTGAACCTTCATTGATGCAGGAAGACCAGAGCCTCAGTGCACTACCAACCATCCATTTTAAAAATACTAGAGAGGGGAAGAACATTAAAGCTCTCAAACATATCTCCTGTCAACAACGTCCAATGTATCCCTTTCTCTAATACCATTTTTTCACTGTCATTTGAACAGTTGCAGTCTTTTTTTCAGCCTTATAAGGTAGTTGTGGGTTTGTTTGTTTTTTTGTTGTTGTTTTCTTTTTCACCTTTCTAATGATGTTTTGCATTTTGGAGCTAACTATATATGGGGAGAAAAATGGCTGTATCAGATTGAATTGAGTCATACTCTAGCTAGCCCAGGATCCTGCACCCAAAAAGTGACCAAAACCAGATGCCTAGAGAAGAGCATCAGAATGGGGCAAGCTTATACTTAATATGTTGCCAGCATAGTCATGTTTTCCAGAAACCTACAACACAAAAACAATCTGCAGTAGGGATGATATTGTGTTTAAGTTCTATTGGGGAAAAGGAAACATCAGGAGAGGAGACATTGAGTCTAGGCCTTGTGCATTCACATGACCAGTACATTCATTTGTTTGATACTGCATTGCTTTCTATTTATTTCACAGATTTCTTTCTGCAGTTCATGTAATTTATGAATTATGTTTCAGAACGTCCATTCTTGCTACTTGGACACTAGAGAGAATTTTTATTACAGCATGAAGAATTTTTCTAATCTGATGTCACCTAGCTCAGAAGTATTTTCCCTTTTACCATGTCTGTCTGCTAGCATTGTTTCCAAAAGATGCTGAAGTAAAATTCTGCCAGTTTCATGTTTAAAATCTTTACAAACACCTCTTGAAAACAAACAAATGAAAAACAAAAAAACCTGCCTAGTTCCTAACAGTAAATAAACACCTCTCCTTTGTTGTAATTTCTTGCTAGTATGTTCAGGTTTTATTTTCAGAAAAACATGACATGTTTTGCTAGTGATGTACTATTGTCTGGCATACCATATGGGTTCCTCCTTTTTTTGTTTTCTTTTTAAGAAGATCTGCAGCTGCTTCTCCAAGTAGCTGAACAACTAACCCACGAAAATTGGGACAGTATGTTAAAGTACATAATGTGCTATTTAATTAACTTCCTAATGTACCTGTCCAAAAGCAGAGTCTAGTTGTGGCAGAAGAAAAGCGTGTCTCCTATCTAAACAGTCTCAGTAGACAAGTGGCATTTCTTGCAGGAAAAACTCCATTCAGTATACAACCATAGGAGTAAGGAAAAACTCCGTTCAGTATACAACCATAAGAGTTACATGCATTACAAATTTAATTTCAGAAGGAGGTGGGAGTGTATAATCTAGAAGTTACGATTTTGATTCTCAGCAGGTTAATTCATTGTGATTTTGGGTAATTGCACGCACACAGCTTTATGGTTTTCTCTTGCGTGCTCCATCAGGTTACTTAGATTGGACCAACAATTAAAATCTCACTCCATTTACTTAAAGAACTTAATGAACAAGGACCAATCCTATCAAAAAATTTGTACTGATTTCATTTGATCCAGTTGACTCTCAGGATAGTGCTCTCATTTGTAAGGTGAGACACATCTGTAAGTGTGGAAGGATTGAGTCTTGTGTCAGGCTTTAGTCTACGTGCAAAATGCACATGTAACCATCTCATCAGCTTGCTACATGAAAATTTCTTTTATGTGTCCATGCAGTGAGTGTCATTTACAGTGCTATTTGAATTCTTGTATATTTCTTTGCTGCATCTCCTGAGACACATGGCCCAGGATGTGAAAAGTAAAAATGTCCATGTCAGTATGTCTTAATACCTCAGGGCAACAAGAGGTCCTGAAACATCCTCTGGTATTAACAGAGGGCTTTGGTTTTCTGCCTTAATGTGCTTTGTACAATCCCTACTCTGTAGCACTACAGTGAAACAGAGTGTAGCAAGACCACCACATGCAGATGTGACAAATCTCATGCTCCCACTCTCTCCAGTGTCAGCTACTGCAGTTCCTAGAGGATACTGTTTTCCCTGCCACAAGGACCCTCCCAGCCTGCCCAGCCATTTGGCTCAGTAAGAATGAGTTACAGACTTCTTGCTGCTTATGGTTCAGGAAGACAAATGCCCTGCCAGCAACTGAAAATGTTAAAAACACAAATACAATTATTCTTTCTGTACTCATTCAAGTGCTTTGATTTCAAAAAGACTGTTTTCATAACTACCTTCTAAATATTACTCATTACTTTCGTGGCTGCTTTGCACGTTGTTTTGCTTTTCAATTAAGATGTATTGCTTACACTGGGAGAAGCTGTGTGGCTCTGTTGTACTAGTTTGACTAGTCTCATACAAAGTGAGAACAAGAACATATGGCCAGAGTTACCACATCCAGCATTTGATTTGCCACTGATGTGTGGCCTTCAGCAAAATGTCTCTTAGCACTACATGTCAGTTTATGAAAGGAGTAGAGACAGTGGTATCTTCCCTATGGTAATCTGAATGTCTCTTAAAGACTGTACTGACCACAGGGTGCCCAGTGCTTCTCAAAATCTAAGTACTTGTGACAGTGCTACTGGCAGAAAGTTGGATCCTGACCTCACACAACACCCTCACCTTACCATGGCAGTTGTCTGTGCACACTCCAGCAGACACATCCCCCTCTCTTTTTTAAGTGGATGTGGTCAGAAAAATGCATCATAGAGAAGAGGTTGTAAGGGGAACAAGAAGCAAGTTGGAGGTGAGGTGAATGTTGGCCTACATCTCACCAGCATCATTCTCCCTAGAGGAAATCAAAGAAACATGAGCTTTCCAGACACCGGCCTCTTAGTTTAAATGCTTTCTGTGGTAAGTTTGATTCCAGCTGTTGTTGGATACCTGTGCTTGGATTTCACATAATTTTTTCCAATGGAATAATTCTGTAAGTATAATATAAAAATGTTTGTTATTTTTCTTGGAAGGCTTTTTTTTTTAATAATAAAACTAGAAGTTTTCTAACTGTAACATAACTACAATTGCTCTATACAGTCCTGCTATTTATTATTTTTTTTAAACTGAAATTACATTGAAATGCAAAGGCTGTGATGAGGAACTGATCAATGTTTGGCAAGTTCTGCCGAGGAAACTTCTTCGACACAACAGGCTTCTAACCTGAAGAACAATGTTTTCCATTATCCTTAAGCTCGAGTGACTCAGAGAAATGAGCAGGTCATTTTATACATAGAGAAGCAGTGTGCAAGGATTACCGAGTTCACCACTTTCTTTTTTATCTCTAACAAAAAGACATGTTCCTCACTTCAGCTGCAAATTGTTCCGAAATACTCAGGTAGACTTTACTACTAACTAATGGTTGTTGAGTACATTTAAGTTTTGCCAGCCAGCTCAAAGATGGCTTTAAGATTTGGGTTACAGCTGAATTCTTTTCCAAAAGAACAGAAAGACAGACATTCCGCAGAAGTATAGTTTGCAGTCTGTGAATTTTTATTAAAACGTGTAACCTTACTGAAAATGGAAACCTGCTATTTCTACTTGAAACTGAAGAAGGTAGGGCTGTATGAATAGGTACATTTTTTGAGGGCTGTTCCCTTCAAACGTGATTATCAGAAAAACAGTTTAAGGGAACGATTTCTTGTTGTTGCATGTCATTCATGTAAAGCAATGTGTTATGATTGGTTTTATTAAGCGCTGATCAGGAGGATCAGCCAGGGAGCCAGGGAAATCTCTGCGATAGCTTTCCCATGGGCTGTTTGCTCAGGTGTAGGTAAGGAAGCACTGATGTTTCAAGAATGCAGTTCCCTAACTGTTTTGGAAAGAACTTAAAAAAAAGCAATAGTTACATCAGGTCTCTTTGCTCACAGAGCTTATTCTCTTGTGAAAGCACCTGTATTTAGAATCCACTCTGCGTACTGTCGCGGTCATGAAGCCAGGAGAATTACGACTGGCAACATGTTTAAACTTTAGATGCCTAGGTTTAAGCATCTAAATATGTGGTTTGATTTCTGAAGTACTGAATACGCACACACGCACGCAGGCATACGCACACGTTTTATTAAAATCAGCTGGAGAAGCTGGGTCATAAGCATTTTAGAAAATCAGGCCACTTACTTATTTAACTGTCTAAGTATGGATTTATGAGCCTAGCTTCAGACACACCCAAGTCTAGTCATGGCCTCACATAGATATAAGTGTATTATCACAGTGCTGCACAGTGCAGACTAATTTTTAAGTCCGGTTCCAGCATCACACTTCTTAAAATTAGGCTTGATGAAAATAAAATTGGGGTAATTATTTCCATATATTAAAACCAAGGATTATTATTGTTTCGGTTCTGGAAGGGAAAGGATTTTAACCTTCCTCTGCAGTAACTGGAACCTAAATATTTCAGCCCTTCTGCTGGCTACTGAGAATCAGAAAATGAGACTCACTCATTGCCCAGTTTTCTGTTTTTCTTTTGAATATCACAGAGCTTACTGAATTTCAAGGGACAGCCTGTGATTATTGCTTATGAAGAGCTAAAGGATCGCCAGACAGCCCTTGCTGTGAGAGCATTGTACATGCTGCTTCCTACTCATGGCTTCCAATAAAAATGCAACCTTAGCTCAGGCACATTTAAATGGAGCACTTCTAACATCTTCCAGTGATGGCTGATGTCAAAAAGGAGCAGTACTGCTGCTAAATATCTAAGCATGTGTTTGTCTCCAGCATCAGATTTACAAGCCTAGGAGGGCAGAGCTTTCTCAGTGCCACATACAGAGGATTACTATTGGGCCTTCTTTTGTGTCATAACATCTTGGTCGTAACTTTGTGTCAGGAAGCTGAGAAAGCTAGTTGAATCACTGGCCATTTCTGACAGTGCTTCCATCCCAGTTGATAGCACAAGACTGACAAAACTGACACGAAGAAAGAATTCTTGGACTGCTGCTCTTTATTTATTTATTTATTGCTTTTGAATTGCTTGGTTTTTGTTTTGTTTTTCTTACTTTGAGGCTTTTTTCCCTTCAATTTGGCTCACAGCAGCCAGTAATTCTGTTCCCCAAGTATTGCTGTGAAGAATTTCCTTTACTGGTAACTTGATTTTGCACAACCCCCCCCCAACTGCAAACTGAATTCAATTTCTTCTTCTCTCTCCGTGCAAGGAGCTGTGTGTTCTCAAAAATGAGCACATTTCAGAGGTGGTCCAGAAAGCATATATCCAGAAATAGATTTGTCTGTTTTCATTTAGCCAGTTATTTCATGGTTTAGTTTATTCTCTCAGGTAGCATCTGACTGTCTTTTCTCTTAGGCTTTTGTTTCTCTGTAATAGGGTATCATCAGCAAGGCTGGAGTAAAACAAAACAGCTCAGTGGGAGGTAAGAGCACTCAACCAGGGGAAGTCTAACATTGCTTTGATTCCTAACATTATCTTTTAGAAAACAATTTCTAAAACATTGCCTCTGAGATGGAAAAGAGAGAAAGACTAAGAAGATCTGAGTGCTGGAAAAAAATAAGAGCTAAAATACAAACCAAAGGAAGATTTCTGGTGTCGGAGTCCACAGAGAAATACATTTAAATGAATGTCAGCAGTGTTCGTGGGCAAGCTCCTAGAAGTGTCCTAATTTGCTCTATAGAAGAGTCCAGGTTCTGTCAATTCCATTTTTTTTTGTGTTTTGTTTTGTTTTAATGATTCCCAGAAAGACACATTCAATACAGAAATTCTACTGATAGAAATGTTGCTGCACATCAGGATGAGCTTCCCTATTTCCATTGTATATTTCTTATCTTTCTCATGTCTTTGTGATACTCTAATGCAGCACCTTGCTTTGCTACTCCTTACCGCCTCCATAAACAATGAGTTACAGACTAAGTAGAGACTAATTATTAGTCGCTTAAGTCTCTGAAAAGAAATAGCAGGGGAAACTAAATTTAGCCTTGAAAATAATAGCAAGTAAAAGGAGGAACAAACAGTTCCAAGTGAAGGGTGAAGTGTGCCTGTCAAAACCGCATAGGAGAACTGGGAAAACATTTTCTCCAGACACCCAATAACAAAATGTTCAGCAAAAAAGCTGTGGGACAATCCCCATTCACTTCAAAAGGAATAGTTCCAGGGCCTGTCTTCCTGGACAAAACATCACAACAGTCTCAAAAGGTGCTTTTCACAAGTTGACAAATTGTTCTTGTCTCGCAGACCTTAACAGATTTGGAAGCGAGGGGTGAGTGAGCAAGTTGCAATATAGAACAAATGGACCAAGGCACAGGCATGGTACTGTTAAGTGTCTGGCTGCTGGATAGTGGTGGCTTATTGCTTCTAAGTGTATAAATCCCTTTGTCTCCTAAGATGGTTCTCTTCCCTCATTTTTGCTGGCATTAATTTACTCTCCATTCAGTGTCATCACTCAGTTCCTTCCTTACAGTTGTCCTTTCTTGACTACAAGTATACCATCTGCTTAGCTCTTAGATTACAATCCTGGAAGCCTTCAGGAAGGTATGGTGGCCTTCTACTGGAACAAAGAAGTAAACTTGAGAGATGAGCAAAGTGATGTGCTTCTGAAAGAGTAAGGGAAGCCAAGGGTGATACAATCAGACAGAAGCATGGATAAATGCAGAGCATAAAAGTCAAATTTATTTTCTTTTGTCACCCACACAAACAATTAACATATCAGTGTAAGGTTACCTCTGGTACTTTCCATCACATAAACAGGCTGTCTCACAGTCTGGGAATGATCTGGGAATCATCTGAAAAGTAGATCATTTGATATAATTGTGCCAACTCTGGACAGTGAAGCATTAAGAAAATTTAGACTTGTGAGGAAGGAAGGGTTTTGAACTAGTAACACTCTAAAAAGATATTAAATAATGACCAAAAAATGCATAGGAATTGGAGATTGTGTGAGAAGATGGGATGTTCTTAGGGCCATTTGAGGTGAGAAACAAATCAGCATCTGGATGGGTAAAATGAGCAAAGTATATTGCTGTCTTAACTGTAGCAGGATTTTCAGCTCCTGGCCATCTCCATCAAAAGGATCCCATTAAAGTGAAAAGAGGTTCACATCAGATGTTACTGATGGCAGGACAGGGGTTATTCAGTCATTTGTACTGCAGGTCACATGAATAGAAGGACAGGGGATTTGTTGCTGCTGTTCACTTGTCGATTGTTGTTTAAAAAAAAAAAATCAAAACTGAAAGATTTCATGAGTTCAATGATGGGTGTAACTTTTATTATATAGAGAGTATCACATGCACACACTGTGTGAAGAGGTCTGGGACTGATGTGATTCTGGAACTAAGGATTTGGGGGTCGAATGTTGGCTAGATGTTGGCATGCTCATTATTGGAAGATGTAGATTTGATGACAGAAGCCTCACTTATGAGCACACAGTACACTGGGTTTGGTGCAAACAAAAAGCAAAAAGCGAAAATAAACAAACAAAGCCTTCTCTATTAAGCTTTAAAGCTTCGTTTCTTGTCCAGGTGTGACAGAGACATTATTAGAAAACATTAATAGTTAGATGAGTTAAATCCTATTCCTTTTTCACATCAAGAGGGACCTTGGGTAGAGCTTTAAGATAAATTTTAACCTGCTCCGCTTCCATCATACACTGGAAGATGCTTTACGCCATGATTAAATATGAGGCACATAAATCTGCTTCTACATATGCAATGGAACACTTTGCTTTTATTTCTCTTGACCTCATCTATTCACCCCTGAATACTCTGCAACACATTACAGCACTGACAGTTTTTTGTCCATTGTCTTCTAAAAGATACATTTTACCAAAGTTTGGTATTTAGCTGCATAATTTTGATTTGAATTTTGAGTACAAATGTTGGTGAACTGAATTCTTTTCTTACACATGAAGAAAATTAGCAACATGAAAACTAAACTGTATATGGCAATAGACTAAGTGTGCCTTTAATATTATTATACGTATTGTTGATAATGTTTTGTCAGCTATGGGTCCTGTAGATGCATTATTTTATCCTGACCCTGACAAAGTCAAAGTCTAAAGGTCATTTGTTTAAAGATGGGGCCTTGTCAGCAACAAATAACAGTTTATATGGGGTTTTGAAATAGCACAAAAATAGTCTTCACAAGACAAATGCACTTCTACACCCACTGCTCCTTACTCAGCTTCTCCTGTGGTGCAACCTTATGCTGTCCCTACTAGTACCTCTTCCTAGAGTTCCTCTTGTGGAAATTCTTGTGGTTCCTAAACCTTTTCTCCTCTGACTTAGCATTATTTCAGAAGCATGTGACAATGAAAAGAATTTATCCTCCTTGAGAGGTGATCAGGCCTAGTAGGTGAATTACGTTTGAGCTACACTGTGCTCCAGTAAAGCCAGTGGAGTTGCATCAGTGCAACTTAGAAATGAATGTTCATTTATCATTACAACGTGGACTGTCTCCAGTCATTGTTTTCATCTGCTGCTGCCTCTCAGCCACCAGCTCCTTCTGCTTGAAAACATTTAAGTCCTTTGTTTCCTTCACTGCCTAAACTGTATCCAATGGGCAACACATTTTCCCTTAGATACTTAATATTGATTAGGTAAATGAATTAGTGTTTTAGAACTGTGAAAGTTTGGAAGCATCTGCAGACACTGAACAAAGTTTGTTTTCACTTCCACAGTCTGCTAACAGCTGGAATCCTCAGCCTGAAAAGCCTTCTTTGTTTCCTAGGTTTCCATTACACATTTTTCTACCACACATGCAAACTATCCAGGTCTGTGAAGGAGGGACAATTCTTATTTTATGAAAGATGTTTGCCATTTTCCATTCCTTTTCATACCTCTACTTGTCCAATAAATGTTGTTAAAAACATTCCTATTTTTCCCTCTGCAGTAATATTTTTAGTACAGACGCTAGGTGAAAGATTGATTTTGCACCAAATTTAATCCTGTCATACACAATTAATTTCAGCAAGGTTCCTCTGCATTCCTGTGAAGGCAGGACACACATTCAAAATTCAGTAATAAACTTATTTGTTCCTCTCTTCTGCAGAAGCTATAGAACAAGTAGAACATGTATTAACCAGTGGACCTTCTAACAGTTGTGTGAGTAGCACTGGTGAATTTTACATCTTCCATATTACTTGTGTAAACACAAAGTATGTCAGAGTGAAGATCTATAGACTGCACTCTGGAATCTTTTAGTAAGCATCATTCTTGTTTTGGTGTGTGAACTTCACCAGTATCCCACTGACTTTGGATGATTTGGTCCTATCAAAGACTGGTCATTAATAGCATGTTGAGTATGTTGTTAGTCTATGAAATTCTTCTGTAATTAAACAGTTACATAGGTAATTCTTGCTTTTGAATACTCATCAGTAGCCTGACCCAGAATAGTTAGATTAATAAGTGTTCTGACCTGTCCAATCAATGTCAGTCTTATTTCATCCAAGGCAATAGAGTCATTTAAAACCTTTAGTATCTGGTGAAGAACTTCTCAAATGTAGGTACAAATGTCTAGAAAACTGGATTATCGCCACTTCCTAGAGTTACAGAACATTATTTTCAAACCTGGCTCTAAAACCAAAAGATTGAACTACAATATGTAGATGTAAATCTGCACTCATAAAAGAAGAGAGGAACTTTTATCGAGGGCAAGATGAATCTATTCTGTTCTGCTCTATTCTATTCTGTTCTTCTTTTAGCTGCTCCTGACAGAAATAAACCCATCTCAATACTAAAAATGTTCCATCAAAACTCTGTTGCCTTCCTATGCCATGTATTCCAACCTGAAATAATCTGATGTTTTGAGAAGTTTTCTTGTTCCGATGTACCATGCAGAACAGCACTCAGACCTCCTATCTGCAATAACATCACATATCTTGGAAACAGTGCCCTCAAAATATTTTTGAATATACTGACAAAATGATTATGGTACTCGATATGTTTTGGCTAAAATGCTGGTACCTTGGGTTCAAAGAACTGTCTTTGGTGACTGTAGCAGATGATGCTTTAAAAGACCTGACACAAATGCAAATAGACCTCTTTATGTCATTTATCTATACCACACATCCAATGGGATATTGAGTAACTAAGGTGACTAATGTCACATTTTTGAAATGGCATCTCCAGAATGAAAATTAGAATAGCCCTTACTATTCTCCAAAGTCATTGAAAAAAAAAGATTTTTTGGAATATTAAATCTCTATCCACTGAAGGCCAAAGTTAATGAGGACTGGATCTTAAGGGGCTTTTATATTAGCATGGAATTAATCTGTGCTGGAACAAATTTCCAATAAACCATCACCTTTCAATTTGCATACAAAATCTCTTAATGGCATTGACTGTAAAATAAGTTGAAATGAAGGTTTTAAAAGCAAAGTTATTTCATTATTATTAAATTAATGTCACTTTTTATTTTATTTTTTTTAACACAGCATTTATCCCTCCCTTTCTGGAGTATGAGTCACCTTATTACACAGTGACATTTTCAAAAGTTATCCTGTGTTCACTTAGCCTATGAAGTAATCCCCCTAATTATTTTCATTCATTTAATTTCCTATAGCTTTCTCTTCTTATTTGAAAGCCTTCTGTCCCCTCTACCTCTTTACATTATGATACTATTACATTACTAGTACATGATACTATTTTTTCTTGGTCATCAACAGAGATGTGGCATTTCTGGATTTTATTTTATTTCAGTCAGGGCAAAAAGAGTACAGGAGCTCAAATAAATTAAAACTCTGAATAATACTGTTATAAGAGAGTGCCAAAGCATTTTGGCAATGACATCTGTAAACCAGAGCCAAAGAACCAGAAACTGATGTCTAGTCAGAGATGTCAAATGCAATTCTTACTGCCAGTGTCTGGCAAGGAGGATCTGCTCAATCGATGCTTTGCCTCATATGACCCAGTTGGCACTCAGAGCAAGGATGTCTAATCATCAGAGTGTAGTGCAGGTAAATTATAAGGAAAGCATGTAGTACTTCCTATACATCCTCTTTCTTGAATACTGTCACTCTCTGTATTTTAACTCTAGGCATTTATCCATAAAAATACTGTCAGATGTTGTAAGGAACCCCAGTCTGCTAAAAATAATGAAATGTTTGGGATTTGAATCATTGCTGGCAGCAGATGCTAGCCCAGTGGATTCAAGAGAGCTTCTTCTCTTCTTCACTGACACTGTATGTCTTAGACTTCATTTTAATAAGGGAGGGAAACTGTAAAGTCCTTATATTTCTGTGCACCCTTTGGTGTCCCCATTTCCAAACAAGACACTTTTTGCATGGTTTGTCATCTTCTGAAATTCCACAAAATCATCTGAAGAGCTTTATTTCCCCAAAACCACAAGTACCTGTGCAAGAAAGCAGTTTAGTTTGCAGATCTCGTTGGGATGTGTTTGTATAGCATTATTATTTGTACCAGAAGAGGTTTAGATTAGACATAAGAAATAGCTTTTTCTCTCAGAGAGCGGTCAGCCACTGGAATGGCTGCCCAGGGAGGTGGTGGAGTCGCCATCCCTGACAGTGTTCAAGAGGCTCTGGATGAGGAGCTACGAGATACGGTTTAGTGGCTTGTAGCAACAGCAATGGGAGGATGGTTGCACTAGATGGTCTTGTAGGTCTTTTCCAATCTTCTCATTCTATGATTCTATGATTCTGTGATTCCTCTGAGAGAAAAAGACAGGGAAGGATATTTGCTCACCGTTTGTCAGTAGAGAAAAGACTGATCATTCTTGTGATAGCTAGCTAATGGATCAGTGCCACTGTTATGTTTTAATGGATGTTTGCAAAGATGGCATAGCCTCTGTGTCATGGCCTGGTAATTGTGTACTCTTGATCCAGAGGCAATGCTGAAAATTGCCACCCTCCCTGGAGATGGCTTCTTCTGGCTGCAGGGAACATGGTGAGAAAAGGGATCTAGAATACAGTTTACTGCTCTATCACTGTTGCCATAGAAAAAGAATGGATAGAGATGGCAGTTTAGATATGCAGAACACTCAAAGCACAGCATAAGCTGCAACTGTGTGTGTTTCATCAGCCAAAATAGGCACACAGAGAAAGAGGTCCATGGCTGCCTCATCATATCCCAACACTTAATTGACCCAAGCAACTTCTTTGATTGCCTGTATCTAGGGGCAACTCTGAAGTTGAGGCTAAGCAATCAAAAATGTGTAGTGAATTGCTCAGTGTTAGTTGAAGAGCCAGAACTCATGATTTCTGTCAAAAATATGAAGCAGAGCTAGCAACATTTTCGATCTTGTTCCAGAAAGTAGGGAAATTGTGTGCTAGATTTTGGTGGCTTATTGAAACTATTATAGCTCAGCCCAGAAAAAAAATAGCTTTAATAAGCCCTCACCTGTGCTGACAGTGATAGAACAGCATTATAGCAAGAAACAGCAGCAAGATTATCTCATTAGTGTCTAATTGGCAGTAACAGGAACTTGTATCTCTGAACTTTGACACCAGCAGCAAAGCAGTGTCTTTTAGAGTATGCTTTAGATGGCCAATAAATTAAAAAAGGTACTTAAAAGGTATTATTTCTCATAGGCTATATAAAAGCTATTTCTGATCAATTGTGTTCATAAATCATCACATGTTGGCAACCACATGTTCCACAATATATATATATATATATATAATATATATATATGTAACAGTAAACTAAGCCCCATCTTCATTTCGTACTCCTGAATGGA
Organism: Excalfactoria chinensis; assembly: GCF_039878825.1. Classification (NCBI taxonomy): domain Eukaryota; kingdom Metazoa; phylum Chordata; class Aves; order Galliformes; family Phasianidae; genus Excalfactoria; species Excalfactoria chinensis. The sequence continues at coordinate 80,286,375 of NC_092825.1, forward strand.
TTGAGATAATGCACTCCATTTCCTTGACAGATTGATCCTGGTAAGACCAATCAGACACAGCTGGCTATTCTTAAGATGCAGATACTGGCACATCTCTCTTGATCTCTTTGGCAAAAAAAAAGGAGAAGTAAAGTGCAGAGAGAAATTCCTGACCTTTGGAAAGGAACAAGACAAGCAGGTTGAAATATATGCCTCCTTGCCATATAATAATGTGAATACACCTGAATTCCCCACCTGTGTTCCAAGATACCACTGCAAAGCCGGGAGATCAAATCAGAACAAGAAAAGCATGCCCCAAATGAACCAGAACTCAAGTTTGACCAGTTAACACTAACTGGCAAAACATCAGTCAAGGCCAAGTTGTTTAGTACTTGCAGCAGTCAGCAGGGTGCTATTCTGGAGGTCATTTCTTTGTGATGCCCAAGTCATGTTTTGCTTTGGTATCAGCAACTTCTGTGGTCATCAGGAAAGTAGGACCACTGAGGGCTGCTCAACATGTTTGGTCCAGCTGGCTGGAGACATTCCATTTTACAAAAGAATTTATTTTCAATGCTGTTTGCAGTGTTCACACCTGGCTGGCTTTCTGACTGACTGTTCATCTCCCAGATAGCAAAGAGACACCATTTTCAGTTTATAAAATCTGATAAATAAACCATCCCCTGGGGTTTGGCAGTACTTACCAGCTGCCTGAGATCTGCTTTAACTTTCTCCGTTTGGCCTAAACTCTATGATATTGGATGCCCAAAAGTTACACAACTAAAAGCCATCTTTAACCACTCAGAAAAGCAGACTTATTTTAGAGACTCTGGAAACTACGATTCCGGTGAGAGCATATGGGAACAGTTGCCGTGAAAATCAAGCCAGTGTCATAAATGAGTGCTCTAGGCACACAGATCTGGAAAAAAAAAAAAAAAAGACCAGTAAATTAAACAGCATCACTGGTGAATGACCCACTGGTGAATGGCACTCTTTAAACAGCTTGAAGATAGCTGTTTGGATTTCATTCATCAAGAAGTCCATGCAGCTATCTTTGCCATCTGCTGTTTAAGGAACGTTATGGAACAATGGTGAAAACAGGTTGTTTTTTTTGGTGTGGACTTTATTCTGTGAGTGCATTTTTTATGAAGCACGTGTTTGGCTATTAGCTGCAATTTCATCTCAGCAGCCTCTTTGATGACATGCATTTTTGAAGCAGATGCCTGTGACTTATTCCAGGGTTAAGCTGGGTCTCCAAGACATAGCTATGACTGCCTGTTGCAAGGGTCGCTGAAATTACTTCAGTAGTTTCCTTTTAGCTCCCTGAGTGAGACCCTTTATGATGGTTTTAGCCTTCAGTCACATTCTTTTGCTTCAGAAGAGACTTTTCCATATAGGCAGAGGATAGTTTTCTAGCAGTGTAGCCCTGACAAGGTTTTTTTGATTTTCAGAGGTATTATAATTAATCATATGCATAGTCACATATTGATCTGCCTGCCAAAAACCAGAACACAGCAGCAAGTGAACATCATTAGCCGAATTTGTACAAGCCAGAGAGATCTCTTAGTTTGCAGCCATTTCTCATCAAGAGATGTACATCTCCAGTCAGCACCTAAGTATGCATACAAGAGAAGAGCAGCTGAGTAGCTCCAGAGTAACACTAAAAAAACTATTTCATATCCATCTCCCTGTTTTTGAGAAGAAGTAAGGAAAAGAGTACAGATCAAAGGCATAATGTTCTTTAGGTTTAGGTGCTAAGTCCATGTGTAGAATCCTACTTTGTGAAGCACTCACACCCTCCAGCTTTGCCTAGAAAGAGCTTCTCAAGAGTTGTGTTTCTGCATATGCTCAGGACCATTTCTGTTTCAACAGGGCTCATTCACCCCTAAATCTGCTAATCAAGAGTTTAAACAGATGGCTCCAGTATGTCCTACCCCAGCTTTCTGCTACTGTGCCATTCAGGTATCATCTGTGAGCTGGTTTTAGTAAAATGTATCTATTTCATGCCAAGTCAGTTCGTAGTGTTGTAGTAGTTGTAGTGTTGTAGTTCACCACTGTAGGAGCCTTAACAGGTCTCTAGTGTTTGTCAGCAGTTTGTGTAGTTTATCTGGAATTCTTGAAAAAAAATATGTCTTTCTTGATGCCCACACATAATTTTTGGCTAAAGCAGAATATCTGGGTCTCTAAAGGCATATCTAGTTAGCTTCCTATCAGACATTACTTTCCATAGAGTATTGATCTTACTGATTTATCTGTCCTTATACAATCTGTCCTTACATGAGGCAAGAGTTCACTGGGAGCTAGAAACCACACCATCTGTACCAGTGGAGACATGGATAGAATACACTTGGAAGACACTGAGCATACAATTGTAGAGATGTGGAAAGATCTAGGAAGCATGATAAATTGTGTCAGTGCTTTGGTAGTTGGGCATCACGGGTTAGAAAAGAAATGTAAGCATCATATTCTAGTTCCCTATAACAGGAGATAAATAAATAATATCCCACTGTTCAGGTTATCCCATATTTCTTTGGTATGGTTATCAATTAGCTACAGGTATAAATTAAAGACCTGAAATTTTGAAAATCACTCAATTTATTTTAAGAATGAGTGGAAAATATTTTATTCCTAGCACCTGCTGTTGTATTCCCCTGCTTTTCAATGGCTTTTCCACTATGTTTTCCAATTTTAATAGAAGCGAAGGAGATTAGACACAAGATATTGTCAAATGCCCAAGGTAAATAAACTGAAGAAAAAATGAGAAAGATATACAATTCTCTGTAAGAGCAGAGGGAATCTTAAATGAGCAATAGGAAACACCAAAGGGATTCTGACAAAGAAGTAAAAAAGGCAAAATGGAGTCCCATTAGAAATAAATTTCCAAGATGTCCACTGCATCTCAATGAGCGGAATCTTTTCCTGTTGCTTCAACATAGAATATAGAGTGTGAATCAGTCTTAATTTGTGCAGTAGATTAATTACACGTTTGCAGCATGAATCAGATATCGCAGGTTCTGTGCTGAGAAAAATCACCTTTATTAGCCCCATATGAATGCTCAGTGCCAGGACCACCCAGTGACACAGCTTTACTTTGAAGGACGGAGGAAACTGTGTAGCTTTAAATTCTCGTGCAAATGCTGATTCTCAAATTCCTAAATAATAAAATGGGAAGATGGAAAGTCGAAGTACATTACAATAAAAACATCGCACCTAAGAAGAGAAGTCACTCATGAGGTTTCCTTCTGGGTTTTCCCTGTGCTGCTGTGGATGTCCCCAAACAGAAACAGAAGAGCTCTTAAAGGCAATTGTTACACTTTTTCCAGCCCAGGGCATTATGTAGGTGGTTTAGAAATTGCATCACCAAATTCATTCTGTTGTTCTGGAAGGGAGAAACCTAAAATGGGGAAAGAAGACCAGTACCATGCTAAACTACTTACGAGATCAAATAAAATCAAACTGCAGCCAGCAGTGTTTGGATTTTTCCTTTGGCTCCCAGCGAAAGCTGTAAATCATCCAGCAAATGTGCTCTCTACATGGGGGTCAGACAAAAAACCATCTGCCCATACAGGGCAGCCGCTTCAGACTTAGCTTTAATTAATTAAGTAAATAATGAGTTGTTTAGAACTTGCTGCCAAGTTCCTAAGAAGAGCCCAGAAATACATAGTCTGATGTACCAGGTCTTTGCCTCATCCTGGGCTGGTGGATTCATGTTCTCCTCAGAGCCTTCAGTATTAAACGCGACAGAAAATGCAGAAACAAAAGGGAAAAGTGCTCTTCTGAAGTTGCTGCTTGGCTTTCTTCTGACAAGTCTACACCTCACATTTTTAATCCCACTGTGGAAGCCTTGAGAAGGAGGGAGAGCTTCTCACTCCTTTGCTCTTTTGCATCTAACCCATGGGATCAAAAATCAGGTGTGCTCCAGCCCTTTGTGATGACAGTGGTCTATTTGCAAGAGAGGAGATAGGATTCACAGTTCTGTGGAGAGTGTAAATCCAGCACACCTCCACTGAATTCAGCCCTAATGGAAAAGCCAGAAAAGCAGGAGGTGGTGAAACTTCCTGGGAGAGCACAGCAGCATGGAAGTATATTGCATAGAGAGGGGTAGTAATAAGTTGTACTGACATTTTTCCTGACACTCGCTTTCCCTGACAATACATGTTAAAATGTATGCCTATATCTGTTTCTCTGTATTTATCAATCTCCAAAGCTATCAGAATTGCTGTGTTTGTTAGTAGTAACTGACTTCACAAAATCAGCTGTTCTGAGACACGTTGAAAGAGTAATTTCATAGGAGTGGGGAAAATTATTTTCAGCTTAATACACCTGTAAGTCTACTGAGTGTGGGGCTGATTTTTGACAGATTAAAGCAGACAAATATAGGGAAGCTCTGCGGGGCACTATGAATGCTGAGCTCTACAGCTACCTGCACTCATGACATTTTCAGTGTTTTCAATATGGTCAGTCATGACAGCGGTCTGCAAAATTGATGGAAATGACTTCTCATTTTTCTCTGAATATGCTATTTACCAACCTCATTTCACTGAAAAGAATTCAGTTTGGAGCCAGCTTGAATATTTGGCCCATGTGCTGGCTTCACCCAGGGTTGTTTTTTTTCCCCCAAGACATAGAAAAACTCAGCTGTTTGCTTAAAAATGAAGAAGTCGTGACATCTAGTGGTGAGATAAACGACAAGAACTGCAGTTTCTTAAAGAACTCGCAGTTGTTTTCCATCATCATGTTGTTCTCATTGCAGTGTGAGAGATGTGGGCATCACCTTTATGAGTGTGAACATCCAGGCAGCCACTCTTAGAATCCAATGCAATGTCTGTGTTTTGTTGCATATGACTCCTGCTCCTCTCCACAGAAGGCTGTGTTCATTAAGGCCCAGCATGCAGTCAGTGCCCAGTCATGTTCCTCACTAAATGTGATGTTTTGAATGGCCATTTATACTGAAATCAAGTTAAGTAAGTGCTTTGACTTTGGAGAAGAAGGGAGCATGGTAGAGTCTTGGCATAAGACCAAATGGGAATTTCAGTCTTTTTTCTCTTGTTAAGAACATATTAATCAAGTCTGTTTTTAGAAGGTGACTCAAGACTGTATTGTATGGCATGCAGCGAAGTCCTGGCAGGCAGCAAAATCTGACTCAGTTGCTGGCAAATTCTTTTGCTTTTGAAGACTACTTAGAGACTGCCTTGGCCAACAGCAGTCAAAAAGCTCATACTGGCTGTGATACCATGACAAGAAGTTGCGCTGAAAAGCAGTAAACCAGTCTAGACGTGCAAAAAAAATAAATTTAAAAAAAAAAAAAAAAAGCCAACAAAACCAAACCAAGAACCAAAACTAGAGCTTCTTTCCAAACAGTGGCAAGCCTTGGAAGTTTTTATTTTTTTTTAGAGAAGCAGAATAGTGTTGAGTTCTGCTAATGGTAACTAGGCTGCCGTCACCACATGTAAAGCTTTCTTGGCTTATTGAGACTGCTGGTTGAGGACTGGCCATTTTTTTAACACAAGAATTAGTTTCAGTGCAAGAGATTTCAAGTCAAAACATCACAGTACGCTGTTTGGGAATCTGGGTGCGTGCTTCTTTGCATCTGTAAGAGTTGTTAGCGGTACAGTCTTCCAGTTTCATGTCCATATTTGTGCATGCTATATCAAGCATATTTTCCATTGCCTTCAGCATGACAAACTTGTTTCCCCTCATCTTTCAGAATAGATGTATGATAGAGTTCCATGTTGTAGCCAACAAATGGAAAATATATTACTTGAATATACATGATTTTCTTCATCTAAAGATTTATTTTACCATGTCCACATGTATTTAGTACCTGTAAGTTCCCCAGTCTGCAGGCTTGGGTATAATTAAAGCTTCTGCCACCAGAGTGTCTGGATGTAAGGCAAGTGAATGTAAAAACATCATCTCTGTCCAAATTGTTCCAGTTTCCATCCTTTGAATCATTAGCATGTGACCTATGCTGTGCCAATATTAATAACCATTGCTCAAGGCTTTCAAACAACCCAAACTATTTAAAAATTAATTCTGTTTACAGTACTTTCTAGAGGAAGTATTTGGTAGAAGCGAATAACTCAAACTGACTGGTGGCTACCCACAAAATATGACTATCCAGTAACAAAATGAATCATTTAGAATTAGTTGGCGAGGACTGGATGTATTGTTGGAGAAAACATCAAGTGGAGATCAGATCCAACAAATGTAAGCCCTGGGTTCTCCTTCCACATGTTTGCCATGCTGCTCTGACATAGTTATGCCTAACTGTAGTGGCTTAGGAAGCTACTAGCCACAGTCATCCCAAATCACACTTTACTTCTTCACAGCTGTGAGGCTGAGGTTAAGCGGCCTTTTCAACTGTTACTGCTAGAAACACTTGCAATTGTAAGTTGCAACCCATAGGTTTATGCTTTACCCTGTCTTTTTTCTCTGTAAAGTGAAGATGGTCATCAACTTATTCATGGCAGGCTTGTCTGAGGGTGATGTGGGCCAGCGGTTGGGGGTACTTCAGTCTTTGCTGATAGTTATGCCGCTGCCACTGCTGAAGAGAAGCAACATGAAATGGAAAAGCAACACTGATTTTCACAGCCCTACAACATGCAATATGTAATGCAGTCCTGGACAGAAAAACTGCAATGTGTGGCAAAACAGGTCCTGCTAAATGCTTGGGGGACAGTTGTTCCATTTTGTATTTGCCATTGTTAGCATAGGCTTCAAGCAGACTCTGAACAGTCACAAACCGAAGTGTCTCCTTGTCTCTCTCTAAGAAAAATAGCTTGACAGCTTTATAAGTGGAGGAAACTTGCATACTACTTAGTATGGCTGTTCTACCTTGTGAGATGAAGGATTTGGGATGCTAAATGGAAGTGAATTCGGGCTGTAGCAACAATGAGGTGTTTAGTCATCCTTATGCAGGGCAGGAGTGTTTGCTATATTCCCCTACTGACTGACAGAACACAACAAGAGTTGTGAAGCATAAAGTAGATGTCAAAGACAATACCAAAGTGTCACAGTCTTGACCCTAAGAAACCATTTTGCGCAGGACTTTGAAAACTCAGCTTGGATGTGCTTTTTTGAACTAGAATCTGCACTGAATGTGGAGGTGATGTGAAAAGCGAGTCCCTAAAGTATCAGACCAAATTGCATAAATAAGGCTGCAATCACAGAGTTACAGAATAATAAAGGTCAGAAGGCATATTTGGAGATCATCTGTTCTAGCCCCTCTGCTCAAAGCAGGTCCAAGAAGAACAGATGACTCAGAGCCATACCCAGCTGGGTTATGAATATCTCCAAGGGTGAAGACACACAGCCTCTCTGGGCAACCTGCTTCAGTTATGAATCACCCTTAGAATTTTTTTTCTGATGTTTAAACTGAACTTCTTCTATTTCAAGTTTGGGCCCCTTGCCTCTTGTTCTGGATATGACTGAGGAAAGCTCAGCTTTATTTTCTTTATATGCACCAAATCAGGTATCTGTTGATAAGTTTTCTCTGATGCATCTCTTCCCAAGGGTAGGGAATCCCAGCTCTTAGCCTCTCCTCATGTTATATGCTACAATCCACCAGCTATCATTGTGACCTTTCACTGGACTGGCTCCCAAGTCTTTATATCTTTCTTTGACTGGGGAACACAGCACTGGATGTAGCACTTGAGATGTGGCCTCTCCTGGGCTGTGTAGAGAAAAATCACCTCTCTTTCCTGGCAGGCCATGCTCTTCCTTACTCCTCCACAGAAACAGTTGACTGCCTTTGCAGCAAAAACATATTGCTGGCTTATTTTCAACTTGTTGTCCATCAGGACACCCAGATCTAGTATCTGATGTCTAGCTCCACAGTAATGACCATTTCTAGCTGCAGTTTTCTTCAGCTATCTAGATGTAATTGCTTGGATTTCTCTATAATACATAGATTAACATGCTCAGCACTGTTGAATTGCATGAACTGTTAAAATCAATGCTATTTAATTATCTACAAGCACTAAAGACCTAGAAGGCCTCCAAGCTGTTCACCAGGTTAGCAGACTGGATCCTTGTGTAACCACCATGAGCAAAGAGAAGCAGAAACAAGTTACTTGTTCTCTGGAGAGCCTGGATAATGCCAAGCCTTGTTCTGTGCCATACATTTTAATGGTATCCTAATAACTTACAGGAAATCTTGAAATGAGAAAGGAGCCACCTTTCCTCATAATCTTGTTGTTGTCCTTGTGGTTGTTCTCTGCATACACTTTTGGGCTACCTCTCAGCACTACATTTTTCAGCTCAACAGCAGAAACAAAAAAATCACTATTTCCCAAGTAATGAAGTGAAATCCTACAGAAATGTAACTAGCTGTGTTCTCCAACAACTGAAGTGGACGCAGTGGGTTAACACTCTGAAAACAGGAAATACCCCTAACCAACTCTCTATGTCATCACATAACCTAGATTTCAGTCAAGAATTTGGGTGTTGTTTTAGATAATAAAATAGAACATGTGTTCATCATTAATCTTCTTGAACATTTGCTTGGCTAGAAACTGTCTCTGATCAACCTAGTTATGTAAACAGATCTATGCTTCAGACAGAAGTGGAAAGATGTTATTCCAAGTATATTGTAGGGAATCTCTCCTTAGCTCTAATGAGATACAGTTAATGAAAGACTCTGCGTTGATGGCAGTACTCCAAAGACTTTCATGTTTTGTTTATGTTTCGAAATTGAATTAAAATTTATCTTGGATCAAAGGGGAGAAATATTACCTCCAAAAAAATCTACCATTTGTCCCTACTGTATTTAAGGTCTAAGTATCATTTCTGCATCTGGCTTGCAAATAAGTGGAAAGCTTTTGCTTTTTTTAAAATATCATTAGTGAATGGAATATGCTGCATTCATTGCAGCTGAACACCAAAGAGAGGTTTCCATTCCTCATTTAATTTTTCGCAGTTATAGGACCATGTACAAAAATGAAGGAGAAAATGAGAATCATCAAGCTTGGTTTATCCAAGGAAAATAAATGTTGTATTTTATTTGTCCCATCCAATTCTGGATGTACTTCATTTATGTTTGCTAGTGTGGTGAGATAAACATTAAAAAGAAAAAAAAAAATAATTACTTGAAGAATATTGGTAAAGTTAATTAAAACATGCAAGTTTCTACAAGGTTTTTCTCCTCATAGTTATCTTTTCAGTCCATTTTGTTTCAGAACAAAGTGAGAACAAGCAAATGCCTGTAGTGCTGCCAGTTCAGGGGCAACACATGAGTGGGGAGTGAGGATCTTTGGGATCTGTAATCGCCACAGCTACTTGCTGGCTGTGAAACTTCTTTGTCTCCATTTTCTCACTTATAAAATATAAAATATGTCTAAGAACGAGCCAAGAACTGTATTCTCTCTCACTGCTAGGGGAATTTGTGCTTCTCAATTGAAAAGAGTTAGTGCTTTAATAAGTTGAAGGTTAATCTAAAGCTTTTAACTGTCTGATGGAAATCATGTCCAAATACTGGGAACCCCAAGACTGAGATAAAAATAATCATTAGAAGTATTTATTTCTGAGTTAAAGTGCTGAAGAGGATTAGTCTCAACTGTGCCAATTCCAGAACATAATATTTTGCTTACTTTACCTATTTTGGCAACTGTCATGAAATGCTTCCAAAGATCATAGAGATATGGAACACTTGAGATACAGATATATGTATTTCTAATCTTGAATTCAGTTCAAACTTGACAATTGTTTTAAGAATTCTTTACAAAGTTCTGCATTCAGTATCTGGGAAAATAATACAGTAAAGACTGTGTTGACAGACACATGGTGTAATAAGGAAAGGATGAAAGCTGAAGTAAATAGAGAAAAGGAAAATCAAGTGCCTGTGGCAGTGAAAAGATAAATACTTTTCTAGGTAAGGAGAGAGAGTTCAGTAACTTTTAAAAGGTGACAGCTGCTAAAAATGACATGGTAGATGCTGCTGTTTCTTCTCCTTTCTTCATGACAGGAATTCATCTGCATTTTAATTGTGGCACTGCTAAAGCCAGATTGAGAAGCTTGCAGCCAATCAGAAATACTAAGAAAATAAACTAAAATAAGGCATGTGCTTTCAAATGCGTAAGTATTGATGCCAGTCCTCTTCTGTCTGGAATGCCCCAAACATTGCTCTGCAGCCCCTTCACTTAACCCTTGTTTCTCCACCGCACTGCTGTCATAACGTAATTTGATTTAAAGATATGGTTCCATGGTATCTATAAACAATTGTACTCCATAGTAATCTAGATTTCTTGTTTGGAATGGTCTGAAATTACCAAAATCCATCTTTGGTTGTTACATAAGCTTGTTTTGATAGCAAAAAGAAATTAGAAGCAGATAGGTTGGCCAGTATAAAACAGATAGGTTTAAACAATTGTGATAGTGAGTAATTAAAGGTACTGAATTCATGCAATGATTACAACAAGAAGAAAAATGGGAGGAAATGTTTGTAGCTGAAGTCACCAAAGCGTGTTTTAAGTAATGTTCATGGAATGTGATGGTCAGCCTTCATGGTGTTTGTCTGAAGGTCACTGAGCAGAGACAAAGGAAAACTGACTGGGAAGAGCTTATATCATCATGGCTATCAACCTAGTGTATCCCAGGGGGATCTGAGGATTTGTCAATACACTAACATGCTTCCAATATAAACCTCCTGTGGTGCTGTGCCTGGATTTTGGATGCATTTACTCAGTGAGAAAACCTCACCTGAGAGACCTCATTTTCTGTGTGACTGCTCCAGAGCACATTTGCTATCTGAATGGCTTTGAGAACAGAAATGCCAAAGGTACCAGCAACAACCACCTTCAAATCTGTAATCAGGATAATTTGGTTTTGGCTCTGCCAAAATGTAACATTTAAATTGTAGGATTTCTTTTTTTATTGTCTCTTCCAAAACTTCAGATTTACTATTTTCCCTTTCCCCTCTTAATTCCATCACCCCCTAGGGTGATTTCTTTAGGATAGGTTTCTATCCTAAAGAAAACTGTGACTGTGAGAAGCTCCATCCATCATCCATCATTCTGCAACATGGGAAGAGTGGAATTGTTGTGAAAGGTGCAGAAAACTGGTGTTGCAAATAGGGATTAGAAGAATCTGGGTTCCTTGGAAATAGGATCTTAGCCACGGAGAAACTTTGAAACACTGGAAGAAGGAGACCTGACAATGGCCAGTGAATTTAAATAGCATCTTTCTCTGAAGTACCATACATTTTCTTCATGCTCTACTCTGCCGTGGATAAAATGTAGCCACCGTGATCTTTACATCAGGCTTTCATTTGGAGAGCATCAGAAGTCTTGCCAGCTACTCTGGATGGTACTGTTTCAATCAGTGAAAATCTGCAGCTATTTGTTCCTGACTAATATTTGGGGGAGTTGAGCCAGGTGGAGGTTTGAAGGAGAACTCAGAGTTCATAGCGGTCTGGGTATGAGAAACACAGTGTGGGAAAAGAGTTAGTTTTCTCTTTCATAATATGAGTTAGCTGAACTTATTTCACATTTGTTCTGTACAGGGCACTGGCAGTAAAAAAAAATGTAGCAACACTTGATGCTGTGTTCCAGAGGGCCTAAATCACTGCCCAGTTTGAATATTTTTTCAGCATCTCATATCTGACTATGCACTCAGCTTTTGTAAATGGGCCTGTCTCTACAGTGGGCCTCATAGTGATCCACACCTAAATCCCCTCTCCCGCCATTCCTGCTTAGAGGACATTCCTGTGTTAAATCTGAATTTTGCTGCATGATGTCGCTCACAGAATCATATAATCATAGAATTGCTCAGATTGGAAAATACCTTAAGGATCATTGAGTCCAACCACATCCTACCCATACTACCATGAACAACTAACAACCCTCTGCTAAATCATGTCCCTGAGCACCACATCCAAACAGTTTTAAACACATCCAGTGACGGTGACTCAACCACCTCCCTGGGGAGCCCATTCCAGTTCTTCACAATCCTTTCTGTAAAGAAGTTCTCCCTGATATCCAACCTAAACTTAACCTGGTGCAACTTGAGGCCATTTCCCCTCGTCCTGTCACCTGTTACCAGTGAGAAGAGACCAACCCCACTCTAACTGCAATCACCTTTCAGGTATTTGAAGAGAGAAATAAGGTCTCCCCTCAGCCAGAAGCAGCCAGCCATGTCTCTTCTGCTGGTATTAGACCATCTTGAAGTTTCCAGGAGCTCTGACTGTGCCTAGAAGGAGCACCCAGCCTGTTCTCAAACTCTTTTCAGGGTCATGCTGAGGAAACACCCTCTTGGAAGCTGCATGACTCCCGTGTTCCATCACTGTGAAATAAATGGAATTGTTTGAAATAATCTCATTTGTCTTTGTGCATGCAAAGACCATGAGAACACTTACAACTCAATCTTGTTCAGATAGTGCACACAAAACCAGAGGAAATAACAATATTTGGGACTTTCAAGAAATTCCAGAGCAACCAGAGATTTCTTTGGCGGATGTTCCTGCTTTGTTTTTCCAAGCTGACAAGCAAGGAAGTGCCCATTCCACCTCTTTCTACCTCTGTGTCACTGCCAAGTTCAAGGCTGTTGACACTTGGACTCGCAAAGCAAAAAATCAGGAGTGGAAAACCACTTCTAGCTGTCCCAAAGGGGAAGTGCGGCCTCTACCTGCTAGTGTCTTCCTCCATAAGTTTTACCTTCTTTCTTCAGGTTAAGTGAGTCACCGCATTCTTCTGCCATTTACTTATCTTCTGTTTTCTCTGTGTGCGCAGCAAATCTCTGATGCTCGTGGGACTGTTCCAAGTTCAATAACATTTTACTTTCTGAAGGTTATAAGATTCCTCGAACTCCAGACAAGATCTGGAGCCAGAGGGGGGATCAGTTTGCATAAAATCAAAGCTCTGCCACAGGCAAGTGACAGATATAGCCCGTTAATTAAGGTTTCAATCTGAAAGTGTTATTTTCTATGTGGGAAAAGACAGCTTAACTGACTATAATCTGTTGTTGAAATTTTAGCTGGAATTATGCACACATAGTCCTGGCTGGTGTAAGTAGAAAGTATTTGCACAGACATTCATTGTCCTGACCCACAGACAGAGTTCAAACAAACACTGATGGGAAAATTAAATTAGGAGTACAGGATATTGTCCTTCATTCTCTGCATTCAAGCTACTCAGATGGCAGAATCTGAAATTTATATGGCATTTTAATTGGTCATGAACAAAGTCAAAATTATTCCAAGGTTTGATCTGAACAGATTTCATACATGAATATTTAACGTTCATAAAACATGCCAGTAGGACAACTCTGAATGTTGGAACTTTGCGTTTATTTGCAAAACAAGGAAAGCAACAGGGGCAAATGGTGGAACCTTATGTAGTGTCCTATTTAATGTGCTTCATGTGCTACCCTGTATTGTGCTATGGGAAGACAAAAAATAGATGAAATCTTTACTTTTTCACTAATATTATGGATGACTGCTTTTCTCTTTAACTCTTGTGTTTTTCTGCATGCATAAACTAGGTATGGCACAGGAATACAGCACTATGAACAGAATTTTAAGCCTAGGTGATCAAACTGAAGAGAGGGGGAGAAAAAGTCATTCTGGGAAATGTGACAGTGGAAATAAAATTAAAAATGAGAGCTAATCAAAGCATTTATTATAACACAAATATCATTATTTTATTTAGTATTTTCTTCCAATTTACCGTTCTCAAAGGCTGTTCAAAACTGCAATTTCTTGTTTGCTTTCTAATATTTACAGCAAATAATTTTATTTGGTCTCAGAAATAATCCATAAAGGTATCATTAAAATATTATCACTTTCTGACATCAGACCTCTGTTAACACCTACCTCTCTCCAAAAATAACCAGATGTAAATACAATGTCAATTGCCAGCTCCAATCCCCAGCCCAACAGGACTTGCACCGTAACGTTTCTCCAAATCTGAGTTGAAAGTAATTAAACCTTATGTCAATCTTCATCTCAGTTCTATAAAGGCTTGTACTGAAGATGGAACAACTACTGAAAATCCAAAGCAAATTCCTTGTCCAGAATCTTACATATACTGTAGTTACGTATACTGTAGTATACTGTCAAATGCCTGCTGTTCTCTGTTACAAAGATCAACAGTGAAATGGGTATTACTGGTCTCAGAGAACATAGCTATAGAACAAGCCTCTCAAGCATAGTTTATCTAAAATGTAGCACCAACCATTGCTCTGATCTCAGTGAAAACCTGACTGGCCTGTGCAGAAAGCACAGTCCCTTCCTCGCAGTAGCTTTCATCCTGCACTACAGAACTAAGACTCCAACAATAAGCTGATCTCTGCAGCTTCTGCTTTCCTGAATTGCAATTTCAACATCTAGTCTAAATTTCATCTTAAGCTCTGGAAGTTCTTAAGTTCTACTCTCTTGGTAGAATTACTCCTTGCTGTAGGCATCCATTCCTTGCAGGAAACTACACTAATATTTGATCCGTGTCTTTTGCTGCACAGATCCCTAACTCCAAATTCAGCTTTTCTTCCTTAGCTTGTTAAGGAACTGATGTACATAATACCAAGACCTTGGTCATCTTCTACCAGTCCTGTGATCCTAAGCCACTCTACTAGTTGTCTCATCCTTATTCATTTACTCTTTTCTGTTGTAGGGTGAATTATACATTCTTCATTGTGAGGAGAGCCAGTTAAGAAACTGGAACCTGAGGCCTGGCAGGATCCAGGAACAAGGGCAACCCTCCAACCTTTGCTTTCCAAATGGAAACCAGATATCCAGATTGGGGTGCTACATGCGTTATCTATAGTCTTATCACACCTTAATTGCTGATAGTTGAGACCTCACTGTGGCCTTCCAGTACTTGAAGGGAGCATATAAGCAGGATATAATATAATGTGACATATAATATAACATAATAATATCTTAAAGTCCTCCATTCAGTACTATAGAGTATAGACTGTACTCTTCCTTTCCTTCCTCACCCTGATGGACTGGATTTGTTAATAATCTCCGCTTTCCTCTCCTTTTTTGCACCCTTTCTTTAACCATTCCAGAATTACCAGCTTCCATATTAGAGCCAATCATCCTTTCAGACATGAGCCCCAATTCTACCTCTACAGAAGCACGCATTAAATTCAAGTTTCCCTTTTGTAGTTAGGTCAGGATTCCACAGGGACAAGTATGACAGTGACCTGCACTGCAGTTAGTCACTCCTGTTGCCTCTAGGATGCATTGTCAGATCTCCCATGCCTCTGAAATGAGGACTGTAGGTCTGCTGTGATGTAATGAGATAAGTAATTCTACAAACTGCTCTCCTAAATCCAAACCATGCATTCAGCCTACCAAACTATGCCATTATACTACCTTTAACAGTAAAGCTGCTGCCACCACTTTCCATTGCAACTAGCCAGAAGGCGTAAATCCTTGCCATCACTAGCTCTTATGCTAGACTCACCACATTTATAAGATCTTGCAGTAAATTTATGTGTGAAAATCATCCTTTTCTGAACCCTAGCCCAAACTATAGACACACATCACAACTGCCCTCCAGAGCATGGACTTTAATCTCATCACTGCAACCTTTAACTGTAACCAGTCACTTCTCTCCACCAGGAACATATTCACCTAGTTGGTAATCTGTTTATTGCTAGAAGGACAAACTGAGTTTAGAATTACAGAATAGCAAAGTGCCAATTGAGGAGAATTTATCTTCCAATCGTTGCTTGAAAACACACGTGGTTTAAAAAGTATCCCATGCCAGTTTCAACTGCGTTTTGTTTTGACCAATGAATTTTAGTTTTAGGGTAGCTTGTCAGTGCTTTAGCAATCCCCGAACCAACAGACAACTGCTGGCTTGTTTGGAAAAGAAAGGGAGACTTAAAAGCTTTTTCAACACAAGGAAAACTTTTCTTCTTCAGATCTAAGTACAGAGATGGGATTTTTACCTTTGCCTTTCCTCTTCAGTTGTACGTGCTAGAACATACTTTAGTTTATCGCAAAAGCATCAAATAGATGAGTAAAATTGTATTCTCTCTTTTCCTTAGTAGAATTCTGCTGAGAGACTCAATCCTCTAATCCAGCGCTTAATAAAAACCTGCGATTGAAAAAAACTCCAAAACACTACCCTATGAAACTAACAGCACGACAAAATAATATCTCAGGATGAACAATAAACACTTTCTATAGCAAGTATATTTCTGTAGATGCATTTCTTCGAGAGCAAATTACTAGAAAAAATATACTCTGCGGGTTTTCCTAATCATATTTCTTTTTTGGTAATGTAAGAAGTCATTCCCCAAGGGCAGTGTTTTGTTCCCATTCAAGTAAAAGACACAAATTCTCTTGAGTTCCATGGGAACAAGGGTATTCTAAAAATAAAATGGTTCTTCTGATAACCTCCAGTGGATTTTCTTTTCTCAGAAAACAAACACAACAAAGATGACATTTTCATCAGCTCCATTTCTGTCCTTGGGGTATAATTGTATTCCACTCAAACTCAGCTTGGGGATATGTGAGGGGACTTTATGTCTTATCATGTACCCTCTGGATTAACCTAAAGCCAAATTGTCCCTTACTGGTGCACATTTACAGCTGCTCATGGGTAGCAGCATAGCTCAAAAACTTCCCTGCAAGTAGGAAAAAACAGCTGATAATCTTATATGGCGTCTTGGTAGGGCAGTTCTTTCTTGGAGTCTTAAAGTTCCTCATCAGACCGGGTATGCTGCCATGACTACCAGAGAAGAGGCTGAGATTCCACTCATAATCACTGGGAATCCTTCCTGAGGATGGCAAGTAACAGAGCTGATAGAAAAAAAAAAAAGAAAAAAGAAAAAGAAAAAAAAAAAAAAAAGAAGAAGAAGAAAAGTGGAATAAAGTACTAATATTGTATCATAGCCACTCATCAACATTAAAAAAATAAATAAATTATCACACATATTCAGCAATAGACCACCAAGGCCACTGTGCTTGAGACTAGCCATAAATCCTTTGGCTTTATACACAGTCCCACAACAGACTTTGTGACTAAGCCTTCCAGGAGATAGGGCAACATTACAGCTTTCCAGATCTTACTTTGTGTTTAAAACAATGAGCAATCTGTTTGTGATGAATGCTCCCTGTGTGCTGTGGCATTCTGTCTCATCTGCAGTTTGCTCCTGCAGTTAAACAAGGCACTGCAGGATGTTTCCTAATGTCTTTTGGAGACTTGTTTGTCATTCTATGTGAATGTATAGCACCATTGTTACCTTCGTGCATGGAGGCCGTTAGCTGAGTGACCGTGCTGGGCTCAGCAAACACCATTAGAATTGGTGCTCCACTGTTCATTTTGTTACTGAAGTGGAGTGAGGGGAAGGACCACACAAAGACAGCCCATGACTGTGGAGAATACAGTGTCAGCCTTTCCTGGAAGACTGATGCAACTATCTCTGCTCAAATAAATATTGTCCATCAGGTTGCCTGCTGCCTCCTGAGAGAAGGGGAAGACTTCAAGATGTGGCTCAATTATTTCAGAATAACCATCACACTGACAACCATTTGCAAGACAAGAGTAACTATAGACCACATGAGAACCATGTCTGTAACTGACAGTCCCCCAGGCAAAGGAGAGACATAGAACAAAAGAAAATGAGCAAATTGGTGTATCTTAATATTTTTCCACGTTCAGTGATTTTACACAAGAAAGGGGTGTTTGTTTGTCTAGACACTTCAGTGCTTTGCTGTTCTGTTTTACTTAAGGTGGACAGTGTTTCATAGTGAGACTTTTAAGTGAAAGTAGTGTGAGAAAAGGTCACAGGGAATGCTGATGATGATGCTTAGAAGACCTGTCATAGGCATGTATCATGTGGGTGTGATGAGGCAAGTTGTTGTGTTAAGATCTGAGTATGCCTAAAGAGAACCAGATGATAAAACCATGGGCACCTCTAGTCAAAATGGAATCTCTCCTGCAGTAAAGCTTCAAGCTTATGGTTTCAAGCTGTGCCAGGGGAAGTTCAGGCTGGATGTTAGGAAATACTGCTTCTCTGAAAGAGTGGTCAGGTGATGGAATGGGCTGCCCAGGGAGGTGGTGGGAGATGGTGGAGTCACCGACCCTGGAGGTGTTCAAGGAACGTTTGACGCTGTGTTGAGGGACACAGTTTAGTGAGAACTATTGGTGATGGGTGGATGGTTGGACTGGGTGATCTTGTAGGTCTTTTCCAACCTTGGTGATTCTATGATTCTATCATTCTATGAAAGGAGGGTGCCATGCTCTCTTGGCAACCGATCTCCATTCTGGAGTCTCATTATCATCCAGATGGAGATGTACACAGGGAGAATCCAGAGAGAGTCTCTCCAAGAATCTTTTCTGATCCATCCTGCAAAAGTTACCACATCCAAATCATTGCCTACCATTTAATTCAGCCTTGTGTCTGTGAGACACAAACTCAGTCATTATTTTAGCCATGATTAAATTCCAGGTATTATGTTTAACTTCTTATTTTCAGCTTAAGTGAGTCTGAATCTCTATGATCTGAAACTATGAGTTCTTTGTGAATATCCATCATTATTTGAAAGTGCCTGTGTTGTTCTATCAATGGAGCACCGCTTTTATGTTTACTTGTTTTACAAGCAAGTGGATATTGTTTTTTTAACTCCTGGAGTAAACTCTTAGAACCCATTTTCAAACACCCTCTAAATTTGCAGCTATTATTCAGATAGTTCAAATTCTCATTTCAATGAAAATCCATGATTTTTCCATTAAAAAAAAAAAAAAAAAAAAAAAAAAAAAAAGAGAGAGAGGAGGTAAGAAAGAATTAAAAGTAAGTTGGAAACATTTTCTTGACCGTAGAACAATGTTATCGTGTTTGTATTAAACTGCTGGATTTACTTTGAAGCAACAGAGTCTGAAGAAGGAACGAAGCTTTTAGACACTCAAAAATGTAAAAAGTATTTAATTTTAATACTTTTATAGTGAGAAGATATAAATTTGTATAGATATTACAGCTTTTATTTAAAATGTTTGAAATAGCTCACATACCTTTTCAAGCATTGCCTACATACATACCCAGGCATGAGTGCGCTGCTAGAGCAATGTGTACTTCGCACCAGTAGAGAGCAGCACTGTCCCAACCGTTGATTCAATTGCAGAAGTTGCTCCTATTTTTTTCCTCCTCTCTCGACCCAACAGCTAAACCCAAAGGGAGATTCCTCCCTGCCTATGTCAAGTGAAATGCCTCGTCTGATTGCAAATGTTCTTCACTGAAATAAAATTTAAGTATATGCCTTATTACTAGCAGAACTCTCTAATGATTTCACCCTATTCTCTCTACCCATACTCTCTAATGATCTCCCCTACTTATGAAGCTGCTGCTTTGCCTGTTTTCTTCCTTCCAGAGTACCTCTAACGTTTCTCAAAGGTGTTAACAGTACAGAAATCAAATGTGAGATGTGCAGGATGAGCTTGCAGTGTGCTTTTTGCTTAATGTTGCTTTTCCATGGGCTGACCAAGATGGGAATTGAAGAAATGAAGCAGTGAGGCCCTTGTCCTAGAAGATATTTTATCTTGCCTTAAACAAACATGACCTGTGCAGGCAGGGAGAGGTGATAGTGTAAAGGCTATGTGCTGCAGGTTCTGTGTTACATTCACAGAGGATAATCACTGGGGGTGACTTGTATTTCCTTTCTACCTAAGGATTCTCCAGCAGAGCTTGCATACTGCTGTCTTCATAAGATGCAGTGAATTGCTCTTAACACTTCATTATTTCAGCTTTTGCACTGATTCTGACTTGTGTTCCTCATATGTGCCTCATTACCAAGCACGATGTGGATTCTGGGCTGACCCTGACTCCTATCTCCAGTCTGGCTCTGCTCTCCTTACTTGACTACTTTGGGTCTGGATACTGTCTGGTAATTAGGGCCTCTGCCCTACTGTCCTTGTTGTCATGCTTGACCCCTCAACAGCTCCCTTACCGTTAGGGAACAGCTGGCCCTTGTTGTACTCTGACACTCACTAACTCAGTGCAAACCAAGAGCTAAGTATCTGCAGAAAAAATGATGCACGTAATTATTTAAGTTTTCCTTTTTACAATAGGCTGGGTAGTACTATCATTCATGAACCTTACTTCTTTAAGTTTGGGGATTTTTTTAGAGGAATGAGTGACAAAATCTTTTTTGAGCCAGGTTGCTTTAATGGAATGATTGTTTTTCAAATCATTCTTGCTGTCCAGAAATGTCTACTCCCACTTTTTCATACCCAGAAATTCAACACTGTAGTCAAAACCTAGCCAAGTCAACACCTAGTTATGGATAGGACAGCTTTTCTGGTTTAGAAGCCTTAACACCACTGCTTTAGCATCTAGCCGTACATAAGAACATGAAAGAGAAGTGTGTCAGATGAGTAATTTTTTTGCTAAGAAGTATGTCATTTTAACTTCTATGCTCCAGTCTACATCACTGTACCTCCACACATCTTTTGCTATCTTTCCTCTTCCTCAGCCTACACGCCTCTTTCATAAGCAGGAAAGAACAAAAATAATTCATGGCAGGTGGGGTTTTCAGGCAGAGTAAGTTAGAACAAAGCCAAACCATTTTGGAAACCATACCAAATTGTTTCTGTACATACATGCCAGCTATTTTTCTTCTAAAGAGTACCAGAGAATAAGTTAGGAACTACATAAAATCTAAACTCACGACTGTTTACCATACAGAATACATACTTTAGTGAGTTAGTCACCTTGTGTACAAATAAATAAGGTTTCATAGAATCACAGAATCATAGGGGCTGGAATGGACCTCAGGTGATTATTGAGTCAAACCCCCATGCTAAAGCGGGTACTCTACAATAGGTCACATAGGTAGGCATCCAGACAAGCCTTGAATATTTCCATAGAAGGAGACTCCACATCCTCTCTGGGCAATCTGTTCCAGTGCTCCATCACCCTTATCATAAAGAAGTTCTGCATGTTAGTATTGAACTTCCTGTGTTGAAGTTTTAGGCCATTACTCGTTGTTCTATCTCTATACACCACCGAGAAGAGCCTGGAAGAGTGGACGGTGAGGTGGATTGAGAAGCATCTGACTGGCAGAGCTCGGAGGGCTCTCATCGATGGCACAGAGTCTGTTGGAGGCCTGTAACTAGCGGTATTCCCCAGGGGTCGATGCTGGGTCTGGTCTTGTTCAACATCTTCATCAGCGACCTGGATGAAGGAATAGAGTCCACCCTCAGAAAGTTTGCTGATGGTACAAAGCTGGGAGGAGTGGCTGACACACCAGAAGGCTGTGCTGCCATTCAACAAAACCTGGGTAGACTGGAGACCAGACTGGGCAGGGAGGAACCTGATAAGGTTCAACAAAAACTGCCCATAGAGGTTGTGTAATCTCCCTCTCTGGAGATATTCAAGACCTGCCTCGATAACTACCTGAGTGACCTGCTGTACGAAACCTACTTTAACAGGGCAGTTGGACTCGATGATCTCTAGAGGTCCATTCCAGCCCCTGCAGTTCTGAGACCCCGTGACTGACAAACCTTGGTTTCTCTGACTAGTCTTTCAGGCCGTTGCGAATGATGGCTAGTTGTCAGAGCCCTGTGCATCACTAAAGCACTCTGGTAGTGTTGCTACAGCATCACAGCACTAACATACCTCGAGGAGCCCCATCTCTCCTCCTCACATTTTGAGCTTTGTCAAGCATAGGCCCATCTCACACTTTATAAAGCCTCTTGAAAGTAACCCTAAGACAAGAAAATAGATGGTGTGGTTCAAGTTATGCATCTTCTCAAGCCCACTTAGTCCAGCAATCTCTCTTCAGAGAAATAATGAAGACTGGGAAGAGCTAAAAATGGTTTCAGATAAGTTATTGAAGATGTCAGCAGTTAATACACATTCTTAGGTCTGTTTGGCTTTTGTGAAGATAAAGCTGTAAGTATTCAGCAATTTCCAGTGCACTGATTAGTCAGTCTGCAATGCTAGCAGTTCTATTTGTTCTGTCAAAATAACAGTGTCTTTTATTTTGAAGATCTGTTTTCCCTGTAGAAAAAGAATATGTCCCAATAAGAAAATTTACCGACAATATTTATTGCATTTGGTCTTCCCAGAGACACTTTGGTTGGGTGGATTTTTCTTTCCTTGACTTCATGTAAATACTGTCTACACAGAGAGATGGGAGATAGGTTCTTAAAAGCCATGAGGAACAACACTGAGGTTTTTTTTATCACACACCTCCCTGCTCAGTAATGGAATCTTGCTGAGAGGAGTGTCTAGAAATTATATAGCCTCCCCATAGCGATGTTGTCTCAAGCAAACTCTGGGGCATATTGTAATGCTTATCTGATGTTCCTCAGGATATCTGAATTCTTTTGTTTGTGAGTAATCTCCTCTTTCATGACAGGCATGCATAATATAACGGTCCTTTTTCTCCAGAAAGGAAGAAAAGAATGCTGCAAATTAAATATTAGGCAAGTAATTGCCCATCTATATTGAGTAAGGACAGTTACTCAGCAAGTATTCTCCTCTTTATTCTTTTTATAGGAATGTCTCTGCTCTTCCTTGAGGCCATCAGGCACAGCACGCTTTAGAAGTCTGTGATATTTCTTGGAAAAAGCAGTCTTGCATGGAAAAGCAAATTTCTTGCATTACACTTTTTCTGTCTAAATGCTTTACTGACTTGCTCAGAGGCCTCGTGAAACTAATCTGTCCACGGACTATTTGATCAAACCTGAAAGAACACTTTTAGCTTGAAGGAGTAAATGCTAGTAGCAACTTAGTTTATTCAACGCGGTGTACTTCTCTTTATAACATACAACAAAACAAACAAACAAAAAAATCAACTCTTACTGTCAAAACTGCCAAGCTACAATCTGTTTTACTGAGGTGATCATCTTTTCTTCTTGCTCTTTAATATTGATAGAGTATTTATTCTTTTATCCTCTCCAAACTCTGCTCCATCAGCCAGTCCTTTCCACTAAAGGAAATTACAGGCTGCAGGGAAATCTGGAGAAATATCTGTGTTTTAATACTAGTTGTATATCATCCAGGATCCCACTGGAGATGACATTATTGCTTTCCAATGGTGAGAGCTGGTCACATGGGAGGTGATGTTTTTATTATAATCAGCTGCAGAGAACTGGTGAGGGTGAGATCATCTGCAGCTGAGTACGTTTGAACTTTTGTACCTCTCAGTACCTTTCTCTGAGCAGTGGAAACCTCCTCCAACTGGGATGTGTTACTGGGTTTGGTTTCCTGTAAATACTGAGATCTTAGAAAATGGCCACAGGAAATGAACTTTTCAATAGAAAAGAAAATTGAACTGAATTACCACAATGATCATTGAAGCAAAATACTCTCATTTGAATTTGGTAGAGAAAGATATTATGGTATAAATATCTGATTTGATCTTAGTTTTCCATCTACAGTATTACTCGGAAGACCTTTTCAACCTCTGTTTTATTACACAAAGCAGATTCTACTTACATTGTGGCCTACCACTATACTGGAAGTCTCCTGAGAGCTGCTTTGCACCCTGAACACCAATCCGAAACTTCAAGAATTGGTCTTCAGTCAAAGCCTCAATAAACATATCGCATCTGCTTCCCTGGGACAATTTCCAGATGACATGTATTTCATTGACTTTTTGTGAGGAATAAATGGAAATCTAGGGGCACATCTGGTGCTGCCTTCAAATCAATTTACAGAAGTTAAGTGGATTTGAATTGGCATTCTCTCACATACAAACCTGAAGTGCAGCTCTTTGTTTGCTTCACCCCGCTGATTTGGCCATTAAGCAATTGCATTTACCTTAATGCAGATTTTGTTAGGGAAAAAAAATAAAAAAGAAGAAGAAGAAGAGGGAAAAAAAGACATTTTGCACACGACTGAACTTTAAGGCATTTAATGAAATTAAAGCAAAGAACTCGCAGCACAGTAGGGAACCCAGATAACAGGAACAGTCGTTTAGTCAGCACATTTCTGTTCCCACAGGAGCCAAGGCTAATTATCGAGGCCAGGTTGCATCCTGGATGGAGAGATGACAGCATGAGAGTTTTTCTCTGGCCAGCAGCTCAAGTCAAATTTACTGACATGCTGTAAAGAAGCAATGCTTTTGAAATGGATGTCTTCCCTGTGAAGTTTGGGAAGTGGATAATGGAGCCGTGCATTCTCCCTTCCAAGTTTTCACAAAAAAAAACCTCATGGTGTATAAAAAAGGACTTACATTGTCCAGCTTATTCAGTGCCATCCATATCCATGTCAGTCAGTCCTGAGTAATTTTGTTAGAGATGTATTAAAAACAAAAACAAAAATTCCCCCCCCAAAAAACAATTTTAGGGAGGGAAAAGAGGAAAGCAGATCCAAGTCTGGAAATTGTCTGCACAAAACAGACACTTTTTTCTCTCTCTCTCTTGTTTTTAATGTTGTAAGTAAAAGCTCTATAACATTCCACAGTCATCAAAGGATGTTCTCTTATCACGGAGTAGTCTTTGAGTTAACAGCATACTTCTAGATATCTTTCTGTTCTCTTTACTAAAACAGATTGTAAAAGGTGAGAGAGATCGGTTTTAGTCTAGAGCACTTTTATGAGGTAAAAGCATTATTTTGTGCTTAAGGCATTGGGCCAGACCTTCAAACATCTGGTTCAGTTCCTGCCTTTTCCATGAACTTCCTGTGTGACAAAATATATTCGAACTTCAATTCCCTGTCGATCAGGCAGGGATCAATTTGCTTTTGTGTTTTTACAGAGGTGGTCAGTTCCTGGAGTCTATTTGAGAACCTGCATGGCCTAGTTCAGTGAAAATGTAACTATAAGCTGTGGGCGAGAGTTGATCCCTTGATATTCTGAGTATGCAGTCCTAATTCAATCACTGTTTTTCTGTAGCTTGACAGTCTCCTTCTCAATGTTGCAATATATAATATTAGAATAATACTACTTTCTTACTTCCAGTGGCAGTAGTGTGAATAAAATGTTTGCAACACTTCCTCGTGCTTCGAAAAGAAAAAGTGCTGTAAAAATTGAAATGATTTTGATCATGAGAATTCCATACGCTTTTGCATGAGGTAGTTTTTCCACAGCCAGTTTTTCTGTATGTGCTCCCAAAGCTTCTTCCCTATTGTTTTCAGTAGAGAAAAGTTCATTTAGTCTTCACACGTTATTATCTCCCATCTTTCAGATGTACGAACCCAGCTGCAACAGCATGAAAGACAAGGAATGAGTAAATGATGGCTGCAGCCTCATCTTGGCCAGAAAGCAGTTAAGATTTTATCTTCACAGCACCTTTTTTGTCCATGGAAGGGCTCTGACCCACTGCTTGTGCCTGACAGGAATGCTGGCCGCTGGCCAGCAATGGAGAAAAAGTCAAGTTGTGAAACAGGAGAAATATTTGAGTCAGCTCCTGAATTAGGGAGAGCGGACATAAGGAACTGACTCAATTTGCCATCCGCTCTGGGTTATCCCTTTCCTTCCAAAGATTTGATTGTTTCTGTGGTTTCCTGACTATTTTTCAGCAAGATTGCAATCTCAGCCTACAAAGCACTGGGAAGATCAATCCTATCTAAAAGTGGTCTGTGAACTGATAAGTTTCTATGAAGTCTACTGTTCTGTAAGGAAATAGGCTGTTCGGAGCAAATGCAGCAGTCGTCTCCTTTATGCTGACTACTGAAGTCACAGGTTCATTGAGAAAAACATCGTACGTTGATACACAGGACTGTTACTTTCCCAAATGCATGTATGATAATTATCTGGCCCTGATCCTACAGCCCTGGGAATGGTTCCTTTTAAAATTTCACAGAAGAACAGGAAACAATATTCTCAAAATTACAGGTTCAAATGTTGTGAGCAACAACCATTTTATAATGCAGTATTTCTTTATATGACCTGCTGGTCCCATTACTGCCTCCTCCTATGTGAAGGGACATATTCTTCTGTATTGCAGGGTTTATTTATTTTTTTTCTCAGAAATGCAGGGCTCAGCAACTGTGTGGAAAGCTGAACAAATGGTGTCAGAATCCTCCTTGAGCCAAAACAAAAGGAAAGCAATCCATCAGGCTTTTGAGGAAAGATTCAGCTTCTCGTTCCAGGGTTCTTACTCACAGCAATGCACGTTCCACAAGGCAGCCTGTTCCTGTTAAACACAGAGCACGTCCTGCTTTCTCCCAAACAAAGATTTTCTAGGAATTTAAAGGTGAATATTTGAATTGATGAAATGACCAGCTGGATGTATTGGAATAACTCATGAGATGTTGGCAAATTAAATGCGAAACTGTTCATTTCTATTCCAGGATCATGCCAAATGCTGGGCTCCTCAAAACCTTACCAAGGGGTACTCTAGAGAACTTTCTGACACACAAAAATCGTGAGTGCTTTTTCCAGGCCTTTGGTTAGCCCAGGGAAAGTAATCATTAGTATTTCTACTGTGGTGGGTATTGAGAAGAGGATGGTCAGACAGGTAACGGTGCCTGAGAGAACAGAATAGGAAAATATGTTAATAAAGCAGGAGGACCCAGAACTGGGCATGTTTGAATAAGCCCAGCCCTCATGCATTGGAAGACAGGAGTGCCTTGTGACCAGACCCTAGAAATACTTAGAAAAACAGGTAAAAGAATGTTACTGACTGATTCTAGAGCAAACCATTGCGTAGGGGGCACCTTTACTAGTTTTTAGAAAGATGTATCTTTCACTAGGGTATCTGATGTAGAAAAGCTTTGTAATGTACAAACAAGACTCTGTTTTGCTGCCTGTATTAGAAAGTGATGACCTCCTTGCCCTGACTGCAGCCTTAGGCTATTTTAGCCATAGCAATGCTGCTATATGTTAATGCTGTTATGGTCTTTCTAGGGAGAAACAAAAACAAAAAAAGAGGGCAAAGAAATAGTTTGTGAAATAGAATGTATTACCAGCAACTTCAGGAGAGCTTTCTTGGTGGACAGGAAGTCAGTCACTGTTGTGTTGTAACATGAGTCCACCTTTGTGGATACTGTTAAGTCTGGTGCAAAATAAAGGTGACTTTCATTAATTGCTTTCAGAGCAATTATCCATATAGCTAAATAGGTTTGGAAGAGTGGAGATTACACAGGTGTGTAAAAAATGTAAAAGGAAAAGCTCAGTAGCATCTTAAAAGATGATAAAGAGTAGACCTAATAATAAGGCTTTAGGTATTGTAAACAAGCAGGACTTTTACATCTGAAACTCAAAGGAGAGAATTTCATTTGCAACTGTAGGTCAAATTACCAGATGTTTCCTGATAATGTAGGAGGCACTCTGTGCCTGCTTGCAATTCCTCACTTAGATAATGCATAGGAAACAACATGATCTAAACTCCCAAAGCACTTGACCCTATGTGCAGTTGTCTAGGAACAAAGTTATGTACAAAATACAGAGATATTATCAGGGTCTTGTGTATATCGTGATTCCATAGCAATGGAATTTGCTGAATAATTGTGGTCTTGACTCTTGCTTATTATCAGATACTATATGAAGGGGTATGAGAACGATTTCAGAAGTCCTGAGGGAAGTCTCTGCAGTGAGCATTTTGCAGACATCTAACAAAGGACAGTCCTGTCCCTAAATGAGCACAGGTTACACAATGGGAAGATGCAGCAGAAAGTGTGAATCCCAACTTGCAATAGGCAGGATTAAAAGAAAAAAAATAATAAAAATGGAGGGGGGCTGCTTATAAAGCGGATTTGTTTCTGCTTATAACGTGGATTTATTTCTAGTCTATCCATCTGGGTGTTTCACAATTCTAGCCAATAACACCAGTATACTGAACTATGCTTTTAATATTACCTGTAAGAAGGAGGAGCTCCTCATCATCTGGAGGTGAGAGAAGGTCAGTCTGGAAAGGAAAAGTGTTTGTTTATAAGCAATATGATTATCTGTATCACTTAAGAGCAATTCTTTAATTCTGTCTTCTAGCCATATTCATCTCACAGTCCCAGGCTGCCTTCCCTACTCTAACAGACCTGAAACGACTCCTCTGCTCTTTGCTGAGTTGCCAGAATTTCCAGCTTTTGCCATGCAAATGAAAATGTTGTCGCTGCCTATAGCTGAACATGAAGAACTATGGAGAAGGTAAATGAATGTTTAATGGGTGTGAGACTGAAGTCTGTCTTTTAACTGAGTTAATGCCTAAAATATATATTTTTAGAAACTCTCATTTTTAAAAATATGAATGACACAGCTGTGAGACATCTCATGTGCTTTTCCAGAACATCTTCAAACACAAAACATAAATATTATGATTTTGACTAATTGTGGATACCAATATTAGTAACATAACTTAAGTTTGATGACATAGAATCATAGATTGGCTTGGGTTGGAAGGGACCTTAAAGATCATCTTGTTCCAACCTCCTGCCTCTGGCAGTGTTGCCACTCACCAGCTCAGGCTGCCCAGGGGTCCCATCCAAACTGGCTCTGAAAGCTTTCAGGATTGGGGCATCCACAGCTTCCTGGGCAGCCTGTGCCAGTGCCTCACCACCCTCTGAATAAAGAATTTCCTCCTAATATCTAATCTAAATCTCCCCTTTTTTAGTTTAAAGCCATCCCCCCTTGACAGACTGTGACATAATACTATCAAACCATATAAAAAATTGGTCACTTTCCTGTTTATAAGCTCCCTTTAAGCACTGGAAGGTCACATCCCAGAATCCTGAGTGTAGACCAGCCTGTGCTTTGATGGCATTTTACCTGAGAAAAAAAGAGATACTTACTATATATTTTTTTCACATAACATTGTGAAAAATACACATTATGCATATGCTGTACTACAGTCCTAGATACACCCCTGCAGCCCTTCATGCAGCTCTGAGATCTGTCACATGGTCATGAAAGCTAAGCACTACACAATTCCTATAGGTAAGTATTGTGAGACCACATAATAATTTGGTATGTAATTGCCCAACAAAACATTACCTTCAGTTTAATGGTGAATCAGATTTTTTGTTCAATTTAAATTCAGCTTCTTTAAATAGCTGTAATGTAAAATTCAGATTGCAGCTGTCAGAGAACAGTTCTCTTGAAGACCCTTTTGCTGCAAATAATGTTTTATGATGCTAACAGACACTCAGACCATTCCTTTCTCTGTTTCAATTTGACATGTTCGTCAGCCATCTTTTGCATTGCCTGGCCTTGATGTATGCCAATTTCAAAGGTATTTCTGAAGGTTACTTTGCCAATCTGCATTGAAGCTTTTCTGAGAGTTGTTCTGAGGTGCGTAGAAAGTGAACATGTGGGTGTGTCTCTGCCATACAGATATTCTTCTATCTGTAATTTTATGAATCTAGGTCTGACTATAACGTTCTGAACTGGCACAACTCTAGATGGACAGGTAAGTATTTGTCCTCATATAACTGAGCTGGAGTGTTTTTGAAGGCCTCCTGACAAGTGAGGTGAATAGAGTTGAGCTGAAAAAGCCAAGACAGGGCAGCAAATAATCTTGGGAAGGTGACAAGCCAGTTGTGTCTGATTTCATAGGAAGACAATGATCAGATACAGATGCAGCATGATCAGATATCTTGCTGCAGGGTTTCTGAAGTGTTTCAGGGTTGTGTCTAAACACAGTCTAGTCTGTGAGCTATCTGAGAAGGAGTTCCATAGAATGAAACAGAGAGTCAAAGGAAAGTCAGGAGTCAAAGAATGAGTAGGGAATCCACTATAGTCTGAGTGTGATCTAAACACTAACAAGTTTTCAGACACCAGCTGAGAGTTTTCCAAACTGCTTCTGTTAAAGCAGATTCCTCAGTCCTAAATGACAGTGGCAACTTTGTCTTTTACCCTTTGGTGTTTTTTCTTCTTCTTTGGGAGAAAGTGGGGAAATAGGGACTTGATGGTCTGCAAAAATGCCCAGAAGTCTACAAAATGCAATCTCCTGTTAAGGTGAACCATCATATCATAAAAACCTACTCACAGACTATTGGCAATCATTTTAAAATATAATCGGTCTTCTTGCTCCTATTATGTCTCTCAATGGGCTGTTTTAGTGACTCCCTGCTCTGCTCTTTAGAAACCTTATTTTAGCTGTCATTGTGCCAGTATGCTCTTTTGGAATGAAGAGCAAATTCCTCTTCCATATGTATTCCCTGATGTGTTCATGGGGGAGCAATCACATCACTGCTTATCTAATTGCTCATTTCAGCAACCTCAGCCATTTAGATGCCTTAGCAAGATGGGCTCTTCATGAACCTTGTATCCAGCCTATTGACCAGCCTCGCGTCCAGTCACTGAATGTGTTCTGTGAACCTGATCCTGGTCTAATTAATTTTTTAAATAGTGATAACTAGAACACGACATCCATGGGGAGGTTGCATTATTTCTTGCAAATCGGAGTTAATAATTACCTCTGTTAAAATATCTTTCAGATGAGGATCATCTTTGTCTTTTTTATGGCTTCATGTCAGTTACATGTCAACCTAATACATATGTCATTGTCCTTGTACACCTCTGGTTGATAAAGTGCCAACTTAAACCAGGAAATCTTACAAGTCTTTGCATTTCCATCACATTTCTATCACTCTTGACTTCAGCACTGATCATTGTTTTTGTGTGATGTTCTTTTCCTTCTCTGCATACAGTATTTAGCCACCGTACTGAAAATGCCTCCAACTGTGTCATCAACAGACTACATTAGTCTTTCTGCCAAGGCAGTTCATGAGAAAATTTTATAATACTGAATTCCATAAGCAGTCTTGGAAGATGCCTCCTCGAACGCTCAGTAATAAACCCCTGTTCCCTGTCTCCCTCACTCAGATTTTCCCAAAACCATCTTGCTGCTGACATGTTCATTTGTATTCACATGTAGAAGTGACTATTATACTATTCAGGATCTTCTCAACTTTATTTAATGGACTGTATGAGAAAGCTTTATAGAAGTCATGATAGATTCATTACATTTTCTTTCCCTAAAAATAGTTGATAGTTGTGAAAAAAAAAATGCCAGATGAATTTGTTACAGTCCATCTTCTGTAAACCCAGACTGCATTTTACCCTTTTTTCATTACCTTTCTGCCTTGCACTAGTTTTTTCCAATACTGAATGTACTAAAGCTGTGTATGCTATTGAAGTCTGAAAGAGCATCATCATCTTCCTTCTGTATTGTTAAGTACAGAAGTAGTGTTCACTGTACATGATGGAAAAAAAAAGAAGTACTGATTTGGTTTTGTGGCATATAATCATTACTTTCTGCTGCACAGTGATCCTCTAGAAGTGTTTTTCTTTACTTGGGATTCAAGTTACAAGGAATTTTTGCATCTCCTACTAGAGAAAATCTCCCAGATTTTTTGACCATTCAGGACTTGAAGCTCTTCAGTCTAGCTTACTTCACCAAATGGTTTTCTTGGCTTCATAACGTTTCTTCTTTTTCTAATTAATTTCATTTATGTTGATATGATCCAACTTATGATTATTGAACCACAAATGATTTTATGCTGCTCTTCTTCCTTTCAGGTGAAGCAAAGAACGTGCTTCCTTCCTCAGTAGCAACTTAGAGTAAATTGTAAAGATTTTTTCCCTAGGTAAATGAGAAACACCGTGACAACAACAACAACAAAATATGTATTGCTTCAGTTGGAACAGCACATCATGTACGGTTCTTTCAGTTCACATGATGAAAACTCTCCTTACCAAGTCGCTGATTTATAGCAATGAAGAGGCTGGTTTAATTTCCAGTCTTTTCTTCCCAGTGAAAAAGAAATGGTTGTCTCATACTTTCAAAACATATTGTGCTTTTTCCAGCAATGTCCATTTTATTAAGACTAGAGCCCTACCCTTGAATAATTCTGATGATTTCCAGTGCGGAAAATTTATAGTACAAGGCACAGAATTCTGAGAAGATATAACAGAATCTGATCCTAAAAGAAAGTCAGTGCTGCATTGAATGCTACAGAGTTTATGAGGGAGGTGGATTTTTACTGTGTTATGAAAGGGTGTGCTGGTAATTGTATAGGAAGAAATTCAGGTTAAAAAAAAATAGCGCATCAGGAAAAAATATACTGAAACTCAAATACACTGCAGTCCAGAAACATATCCCAAAGGGAATCTTGGAAGCACAAAAGCCTTAAAAATTTTAAGCCAGATTTGACGAAGCAATAGAATTAGTCCTACATTTTAAAGCTGGCTAGCAGAGATTTTTTCCATCTCTATCTTCCATGTGTTTGTGTTCTCTACCTCCTCCTTCCCTGACAGATGTTCTACTCCTCATTACATAAGGGAATAAAAGCACCCTTTACTGACTGATCCTCAGTTTTCATCTGTAATTTAAGTCCAGATTTCAAGTACTGCTGCACTGTTTTGTACCAACCTGACTAATTCTAACAAATGCGCGTCCTTTAGGTACTGTTCCTGCCTATAGCCCAGCACAAGCAGGGAAAGGGGAAGCTTGCGACTTTTTAGGGGTTCTGTGAAGGTACAGTACTTAATTTTAAGGGCACAGCTTGCAACTTGCAGGTAGGACTTAAAACAAAATGTTGTGATTCATTCTGTTTAACATCACACACTGATATTTGTGGCACGAAGAGCAGGTGATTGATTTTTGTAGAACTAGTTCCCATACCTCTAATTTTTTTTTACAGTATTTGTGTACTTAGCTAGATTTACATGCATTCCACCTCTAACTTTAGGCTGGAGTCATTCTTCATCCTCCAGGGTTAACTTATCCATCATTAGATGGACCCATGCAGATCTGTATGAAATGTTTGCTTTTAAAGCCAAGCTTTCTTACATCAGTTTTTGACATTTTATTCACTTGGACAAACTGATTAATGGTGTCAGCATTGTACATTTGCTTTGCAATTAATACTAAGCAGATGTTATACTGGCTTGTTGCCCCACACTATAAGCATGAAGAGGTAAATCCCGAAAGACCTTGCTTTTGTTAGTAGGTCAGTCACCAAAAGGTCAAATTGTGTCCCTTGTTCTGTTTCATATATACATCTGATAATGATTAAACTTAGGTATTTCAATTCAGATCTTCCAGGAGGGGCTTTATGTTAGAAATCTTGCGTCAAAACCTGACCAGGCAAAACTTGGGCTGATTTTTTCTGCGAGGGCTTCTGGGTTAAACCATTTGTGAGTTACTGCCCTTATATCTCATATTTTTTTCTCTCAGTAGTTGTGCAGACAAGGTCTGTAAGGAGAGGCAACATCTTCTCGAGTTGATGAGATGTAACAAAAGAATGTTTCAGGCGCACAGATCCTTCTTATAGTCTGAGATGGAAACCACAAATCTCAAGCTCCATAAATAGTGAGATGGGAACAGTTCTTACAAGAAATCTGGATAAGCAATTCTAGGGAAAAGAAAGAAAGAAAGAAAGAAATCTTAGCACAAGAAGAGATTATAAACTATACATATTCATTTGCCAATAACAAGGGCTAAACTTCAGACACGAACCCACTGAAATAGACAACCCACTGAAATTTGACACTAGAAGAAGAGAATCAATAGCACTGATATTGGTTTTAGAAATGGACCTGTGATACAAAATTTGACTCAGATATGAAGTTTCCCAAAGTTCAGAAAGGCTATTAGGCCCTATTCTGGGACTTGATCTCGAGTGTACTGCCCTTCCAGACAGAAATAGAATGATTGTCCCTTCTCAAAATCCAACCAAATTGTTCTCTTTATTTAGTTTACTAATGTACTAAATCACTATATAAAAAGATGTGAAATTAATGACAGATTAATTTGTTATTTCCATTGTGGGCTGTTTTCCTTAAAAAAAAAAAAAAAAAGAAAAAGAAAAAGAAGAAGAAGAAGAAGAAGAAAAAGAAAAAAAAAAAGAAAAAGAAAAAGAAAAAGAAAAAGAAAAAGAAAAAGAAAAAGAAAAAGAAAAAGAAAAAGAAAAAGAAAAAGAAAAAGAAAAAGAAAAAGAAAAAAGAAAAAAGTGAGATCCCTATAGGCAAAAAGAAACAAAATAGAAAAACTACACATTAATCCCACATAGGTAAAACTTATTCTATTTATTTATTTTTAGGCAAGATAAGAATATTCATAACACCATTGGTTACCTGTAAAGCTTTGAGATCAACTACCAAGTGAATCTCTTTTAACTCCTGTTTTCACCCTGCAAAATACGTTTTATAAAGTAACTTTGAATATTTAGGATAATTACGTATCACAATTATGATGCTATATATATATGTGTATGTGTGTGTATGTATATATGTATATATATTATCAAAGGACACATTCAAATGTAAGCTACTGCAGCTAGAATGGCAAAATTATACTGACAAATCTGCTGGTCAGAAAAACCTCTTCCATTATGACTGTAATTGTTCCACAGATTCTTGGTGACTTGGTTATTTAACGTAAGTGAGTGGATTCACTTAATGGGTTGAGGTTCAACAAGGCCAAGTGCCAGGTCCTGCACTTTGGTCACAATAACCCCATGCAGCACTATAGACTTGCAGTTGAGTGGCTGGATGACTGTGAAGAGGAAAGGGACCTGGGTGTGTTGGTCGATGCTCAGCTGAACATGAGCTGACAGTGTGCCCAGGTGGCCAAGAGTGCCAAAGGCATTCTGGTCTGTATAAGAGATAGCATGGACAGCAGGAGCAGAGAGGTAATCATCTCCCTGTACTCAGCTCTGGTGAGGCCACAACTCGAGTGTTGTGTTCAGTTTTGGGCCCCTCACTGCAAGAAAGACATTGAAGCCCTGGAATGTGTCCAGAGAAGGGCAACAAAACTGGTGAGGGGTCTGGAGCACAAGTCTTATGAGGAGCGGCTGAGGGAGTTGGGATTGTTTAGCCTGGAGAATAAGAGGCTCAGGAGAGACCTCATTGCACTCTACAACTTCCTGAAGGGAGGCTGTGATGAGGATGATGAGATGGGGCTTGGCCTCTTCTCCCAGGCAACAAACAGGACCCAAGCAAATGTCCACAAGCTGTATCAGATGAGATTTAGACTAGACATAAGAAGGAACTTCTTTTCTCAGAGAGCGGTCAGGCACTGGAATGGCTGCCCAGGGAGGTGGTGGAGTTGCCGTCCCTGGCAGTGTTCAAGAGGCATCTGGATGAGGAGCTACGAGACATGGTTTAGTAGTTTGCTGTAGCTACGCTAATGGGAGGACAGTTGGACTAGATGATCTTGTAGGTCCTTTCCAACTTTGTCATTCTATGATTCTATGATTCTGTAATTCAATTCTGGAACCCTATGATGTAATTTCTGGACATGTTGGTGCCTAACACAGTATATTTTCAGATGAGGCCAAGACATTTTTTGTGAAGAAAAAAGAAAATATCAAATTATTTCAGTGGTCAAATATCTCTAAAAAGACAAACATAAACCAACAAAAGATATAAATGTAAGTAGGTAATCTGCTGTTTTAAGTATATTTTCCTGTTAGTGACATGTACATTGTTTATATTTCTCTCCCTAAGCATTTCATTAAAATAAGCCTTTCAATGTCTTAACAACCAACATATTTTAAATTGTTTAAACTACTGAGAGTTTATGTGCGCTACGGTCCAAATGTAACAAGGCTTCTATTTATTGAACACCTTTTATATCTCCAGTGTATCTTTCCCTGTGTAAGCTGAGTGTCAGCTGTGGCATAAAATGATTTTTAACTTAATTCATCACTTTCCAGTTGGCCGGCTGTACCCTTCCCCTTGAATTCAAAATTGCAAGCAAGAAAGCTATTGAAAGGTCAAAGGATAGAGAGAAGAACAGAATGGCACTTGTTCCTTCTGCCACTTTAAGTTACTGACTTCCTCGCTGTTTCCATGCATTCATTTGCATAATAGAGGTGATCATCTGGCCTTTATTATAGCAGACTGAATGTAAATCAGTTACTGAAACATAAAATATGTCCCAGTGAATTCTCTCCACGCTGGCATGCAAATGAAGGACCTGGTGCAGCCTAGGGAAACTGGAGGCGACAGAACAAAAATATTAGTGTTGCTAACTGGCACTCGTTACAACTTGTGTGAGAGGGTATAGGATTTTAGCTCTGAGAAGGCTCTGGGGAGACCTCATTGTGGCCTTCCAATACTTGAAGGGAGCTTATAAACAGGAGGAGAAATGGCTGTTTATGAGTGTGGACAGTGATAGGACAAGGAGGAATGGTTTTAAACTGAGACAGGGGAGGTTTAGGTTAGATACCAGGAGGAAGTTGTTCACACAGAGGGTGGTGATGTACTGGAACAGGTTGCCCAAGGAGGCTGTGGATGCCCCATCCCTGGAGGCATTCAAGGCCGGGCTGGATGTGGCTCTGGGCAGCCTGGTCTGGTGGTTGGTGACCCTGCACATAGCAGGGGAGTTGAAACTACATCATCTTCATGGTCCTTTTCAACCCAGGCCATTCTATGATTCTATGATTCTATGATTCTATGATTCTATGATTCTATGATTCTATGATTCTATGATTCTATGATTCTATGATTCTATGATTCTATGATTCTATGATTCTATGATTCTATGATATCACAGTCTTTGGTCAAAGAAGTGTTTCCTTCAGTAAACATCCCTTCTCCCATCACTTCAAAATTGTTTAAGTGACTGGCTTTGAGCACTGGACTTCATATTTCAGAAGAGAACTTACTGCTGAAAGCATCCTCATTTTTGACACTCTCAGTGACTGAATGTAACTGTGGGATGGGAGATTTCTGCTTCTATTCAGATGTAACCTTGTACTTAATTCCTTATTTTAAACACAAAATCTTTTCATTAGGAACAAATCTGTTCTACAGAGTTCTAAGACATTCTACCTGTGCAGGCTGCTGTAGGGAGCCTGCTTTGCAGGGGTCTTGGACTCAATGATTTCTAGAGGTTCCTTCCAACCGCTACAATGCTGTGATTCTGTTTAGTTTTCCTCCTTGACACAAAAATGTCTGCAGGCTTTTTAGTCCTGATGCTTGCAACTAAACAGAAAAGTACCCACCACACTCCTGCTCAACATTTTTGACCAGGATTCCCAACCTTTCATTTTTGATAGAGCACAATAAGATGCCATGCCTTCTCTACCACTGAATGCAAGTATTACGTGCGTAGTCAGTCCAGGACTTTCCAGGAAGTCTGTCAGTTAGCACTCTAAGCATTCAGTGTTCAATATGGTTATCCCCTCATCTTTAAATCTGCTTATAAAAAATGTTTTTTTTATTTTCTTCCCATCTGCCACAACTGACTGTCCAAATTCTTCATGACCTTCTCCAAATAAATTCTTCATACCATTTGCGTAAGACACATTTCACTCACAGCCTAAGAGACTGGTACTATTAGGCGATATGCTGCAATCTCATGCAGCAACTAATGTACTACTTATTTTTGCTTTAGTCCTGCATGAGGAGCAGTGGGGCACATGCTGGCAGAAGGGATAGGGTACTGCGCTTTAAAAGCATGCATGGGATTTGCCTCATGCATCTGAGAAGAGAAAGGGGCTGAGAAACGGAGTATTGCCAGTCATAAACTTTAAGAAACAACACCAGGATAGAAAACAATGATATCAATTGTCAGTTGAAAAGAGCAGAGCTTTCTTCTTCCTTTTGGCTTTATCGTACTCTCAGGTTAATTTAGGCCATATTTTAAAATCCTTTCAACAGTCATACTGGCCAAAAACTTACTCTTTTCTAACATCTTTCTTTCTGTGTGTGTCTTCCCTTCCACCCTCTTTTTGTTGTGCCTTTTTTTTTTTTTTTACTTTGGGTTTTTATTCTTGAAACTCATGTACGATCATCGCTTGCCAGCATCTAAGAGCTGGCAACAACACAAAACAACACAAATTTCCTGGGTTTTATAGTAAATGGCAAAGCTGTTCTCCAGGGAGAAGCGTTAGCCCTGCACGTAAAGCTTGGGTTTCATATAAAACAGCCCTTTTTCTTCTTTAAATTTGATCATATGCTGTCATTTTCATGTATGTCTTTATTAGCATAGCGCAGTATTTCTTTTGAAGCTTTAAATATTTTCAGACTCCCTCCCGTTTAAAACTGTAATTCTCTGTCATTTCAGTTAAATGCAGCACCAATTTTCTCCAAGTTGTGTTGCTTTTGCCTGCAGTTGTAGCTCTGTATTTCATCAGCACTGAACAGTTAGGGCTGCCCACAGCAGCACATTACTTACATCTATACAAAAGGCATAGCCAGCTTTCAACACCATTCTGTTGTTTCTAGAGTACATTTTCACATTTTGATTCTCCTCTTTTCACTACAAACCATTTTACTCATCGTGGTACTGATGTGGTAGCAACCCAGATCAGACCAATTTGATTTGGTGGGACTGCAATCAATCAGGCAAAGAAAACAGACTGTTGTCCAGATTCTTTATCTGTTGCAGAGCTGATACCAGTATGTTCATGGTCTAATGCACAATTTTAAGAGCAGACACAATACAACCTCTTGAAAACCTGAGCTTCTTTGCTATAGAGATCACTAATATCATCTGCAATAATAGAAGAATGACTCTATTTCTGGAATGGAAAATCTTACTTGAAGTTCAGCCTTTTTGTTCTTAGCTTCCCAACAGTGTTTTCACAGGTATCAGATTTTAACATTATAATCTTATCTTAAGTTTGTTCTTACATCTGAGACTCTCCTGAAGACAAACTTTAGGCATAAAATTAGTACGTTATGTTGTTCTCTGACCTGAAACATGCAGCACTTAATTGCTTTCTTTCACCCTTATGAGGTTGTTGGTTATATTTTCTTGATCTCATAAATGCATCACTACAGAGCTTCATCTTTTCAGGAGCCAGATGTCTAATATCTCTGTAGTTGCCACCAGTCAGTGAGATTGGAAGCAGGATTGTAAGATTAACCTATGAATCAGCCCATTACAATGGCTGAAGTGATTCAGAGGCAAGAATGGCAAAAGATAAAGATGTAGGCAGAGAAAAGGACTCAAAAAGATAGGTAAGATACCGAATGATATGCACAGATCATGAAAGCCCATTTCAAACTAGGGTCTGCATAAAAGAAGTGAAGCTAAGAAAAGAAACTGAGGTCCTCACAAAAGAATAAAGTACTGAAAAGGGTATACTTGTGAGTCTGTGTCTGAGTACTGTACCCAGGGTAACTGTGAATCAGAGATTATATGGGTGCAAATAATAGAGGCAGCAGATTCAACAAAATACAGACTGAATTTTAAGTGTGCTTTCCAGTCCCACAGAGGCTGAACCCATGCTTAGTATCCTGCCTGTGCTTATCTGCTAAATTAATGGCATATTTATCATAGTCTTGTCCTTCAGCTGTCACTAAACTGTAGGATTCACTTCATCCAGGGAATTCAGACTGTGCACTACTTCAGCAAACTGCTCTTATTTAAGAGCATGAAACCAATACTTACAAAACACATTTCTCTTTAACATTTTACTGACCATTTTTACTTGAAGGGTTTGAATAGGACTTGGCATTGATCAGGAACTACTCCAAGGGTAGAAGACAGCTTGAAATCCTCCGTAAAATTTTCCTCCCCTATGTTACTATGTTGAAATAAACCAAAAGTAGCTTGTTGTTGTTGCTGTTCCCAGCATCCCTGAATTGCATCACATACACAATGCAGTAAAAATGTGACAGAAAATCGTTTTTGGAATTTATGCTACCAATTTTTCCCTGATAATGACTTCTAGGCCCAGTAAAATTAACAGATGTTTCCTACCAAAATAACGTGAAACTAAATTTTAAGTGGTTTTTCTCTTTTAAAAACACAGAACTAGAGGCTGTCAAATAAATGTGCTTTATATACAATCATAAAGCTCTTATCTGAAGTTGATTAAAAATTAATCTTAGGTAGATATATCATGGTGGTTCTGTAAATGTGTTTCTGGGGACGAGATTAATTACCTTCATTGCTGTGAATAATATACGATCAATACCCATTTTCCTTTCTAAAAGGTTGAAATCAAACCCATTCTGCAACTGGGACTTCGTTGTTGTCCCTAAAAAATCAGTATAACAGGCAGTTAAAATGGGAACAAAGAAGAAGATGAAAACAGTAGAAGGTAACTGCAGTTAATCGAGTAACATATGAAATATCACATAACTTTCTGAAAATCCAGATGTATTTTCAGTGGGTAGAATTCACGATAGGTTATAGTTATTCACAATTCTTCATTGCTCCTCTTTGGATTTTTAATTAAAAAGACTATGGGAATCATTTATCAAAGTGTGTTGCCTAAAAGCAGAATTATGGCAAAGGAGAACAATAACCACTTCAATAATGGCTTTGCTACTGTCTTAATTCAAATAATTTAACAACTAAAAATTATCTGCAAAGTGAGAGTTTTTGTTCCAGTGTTGTTATGGATGTTAAATTACAAAGCCATATTTCAGTGAATATACTGCTCTGTAGTACATAAATGGAGCTTGAACGGTTTCAGAGATGATGTGGATCCAGTCATTCATGGGCAGGCATCAGGAGGACACTGGATCCCTCCGTCTTAGGTAGAAGAGCTACTAACCTGCAAAGATTAGAGATTTTACAACTTCTCCAGACAACCAGTGCCAGTGTTTGAACACTCTCATGGTATTTTTTCCTCTTCTATCTGGATATGGAGTTTTCCTTGTTGCAACTTATGCCTGTTCCTATCACTGTGCACCTCTGAGAACAGGCCAGCTCCATCTTCCAGTCCTGTCCTGTGGGTACATAGTTATCAGGCAGCAACAAGATCTCCCCTTTGCCTTCTCTTGTCCAACCTGAAGATGTCCATCTCTCTCAGCCCTATCATATGCATTATGTTCTTCAGCCTCTGACTGTCCTGGAGACCTCTTCAATTGACTCCATCTGGCAGATCAATATTGTTCTTGTACTGGGGGAGCCCAAAACTGGATACAGCACTCAGACACAGACTCACAAGTGCCAGACAGAGGTAAAGGATCACTTCCGTAGCCCTGCTGGCCCCTGGACCTCTTGCTTATATAGTCCAGGATGCCACTGGCTTTCTTCACTATGACATGCTGCTTGTCCATTAGAAACTCCAGTTTCTTTTTCTGCAGACCAGCTTATGAATATCCTCCAGAATATATAGTTGCAATGGGCAATTCCTTTCAGATACAAAAGCTTGCACGTGCTTTTCTTGGAGTGTGGGAGGTTTGTGTCAGCTTGTTACTGTAGAACACAGAGGTCCCTCTGAGTAGCAGCCCTGCCCTCCAGCTGAATTCAGCTATTGAGATATAATAAGCGAATGGAAAAGCTAGAGAACCACAGTGAGAAAGAAACAGCAGAAGCCTCTGAGGGGAAGATGGCCAGATGGGGATTGGATAGCTTCATTTACCTCTAGAAGTTACTTGTAATGGGAAGGAAACATTATAGAAATGCTTGCTTGCCTAAGCATTTTTCTGTTGGCACTAAGAAGTTAGTATGATCTTTTGACCTATCCTCTTGAAAAAAAGGATTTATGCTGATTTGAGAGTATTTGTTGGTACCTTGCTTTATGGTATCAATATTGCATGATTGTTTCCCATAACATTTTAGTTATGTATCTGTTTTGATTTGATGACAGGGGCAGTTTTAAGTCACAATCTAAAATGGAGCCTTTATATACAGTCCTGTTTCCCCCAGAGGAGTTGCCTGGGAACTCTCACAAACTGAAATGTGCAGCACTCTGCAGATGGTCTATTTAAACTCATTCTGTGCTGCACTCTTCTTAGGAGGAGGAAGATTCTGAAAGCCAGGGAGACCATCTGGATTTATCTAATTCTTCTTCCTTTTTTTTTTCTCTTCTTCTACATTAAAAGTGTGTATTAAGACAAGCCATCCAAACAGTTGCATTGCTAATGGAATGATATTCCTCATTCTTTGGCTCTGTAGATTCCATAAATCTTTAAGGCTTTTAGTGTGGATAAACTGTCATAGTTTGTCACCACTTCCATCAGGATGGCGTTCCCTTTGCAAAGTATGTATCCTAGTGCTCTGCATGAGCCATTTGTGGTTAGGGAATGTGGCTCCAGGACAAACTTGTAAGACGGAGCGAATTCAGCCTCTGGCAGCTTTAGGAATCACTGCAAGTTCTCACACCCCTTGTAGAAATCAGCCCTCTCCCAGATCCAGTTCTCTTTTCACACGAGCAAATAAAAACCTTTAGAACGGTTGAATCGAGCTTGGAAAATACCACACACAGTCTTCACAACAAAAAATAATGCGGGAGGAAACCTTTCCGAGTCCACCAGGGAACACTGCTGATTTATGTGTAGGATGTTCCTGTTAATGCACGGCACTATTAAGCCACAAATTATTCAAGGAGTGATTTTTCCAGTACACAACAAATACCGCTAATGATTAGTGATCCTAGGAATGTGGTCTCTATAGTGCAGAAAGGATGTTATTGCAGTGATATAACCGCTTCACGTGACCTGCGGTATGAACCTCTGCCTCTGCTGAATGGGAGACAAAGGAGAGCACATAGATTCCTTTCAGCCCATCTTCCATTACGTGCTGCGGGATGTCTCAGTGACTGTTGCATGCTGCGAAGTGATTTAAAATGGGCTTGTGTCCAATAGCCTTCATTGACTGCTTTCATTGAGGTGTTGCTAAAAAGGTATCAATGGAAGAAAAGCATAAAACGTAGTAAACTTGCATTGGGGAATGCTTCGTAGTGTCCTGCATGTTTCTATGCAGAAAAAAGCCTCAGCAAGCACTGAGCATTGACTTGGCCGTCTGTCTATTCTCAACATCTTGACTAGCAACAGCAATCTTAAAGCAATCGGTGCGTGCCATATAAACAGTTCATTGTGCAGCTGTGTGGCTGGGGAGGACTTCTCCTGAGGTGCCCTTCCTGCCATGGCAGTGCAGTGGGTGCAGAAACCACTGGTTGGGAAAAGAGCATCTGCCTCACAGAACTGCTGGGGGATGCGGAGAATGCTTTTGAGTGCTTGCTGCCCCTCAAACAAGCTTTCGTGGTTGCCTTGGGCAACTAATTCAGTGCAAGACCAGCTACTCCAAGTCTCCCCAGAAGCGCAATTTTGCTTTCTTGTTGAAATACATGAAAGATGTAATATCTGTTCCTCACGCAGCAGCAAAGCCCTCTATAACCATCCTCTGATCTCACACTAGGCATTCAAGAGCTAGGTGAGGAACAGCCGGAATTGCAATGCCCTGAGCCCTCTCGGCTGTTCTCTCGCTTTCTTAAAGCTGGAATCGTGTTTATAAGCACAGACTGGAGACACCAGTTTATTCTTTTCTGTTTGCAACGGCGAAACTCATGTCTCCACCGACTTTTGCCTCAAAAGCGAATCGCTCTCGGTGAGATCGCAAAGGAGAACCGAAGAGGCACAAAGAGGGGCGCCTAAGCTAAGTGCGGAGCCATCTCCCGTGGGGCGAACGTCCCGCCCCGCCTCTCAGGAGCCCTCCCGACGCCGGGGCTCCCGCGTACCGGGGGCGGGCCGCGGGGGCGGCAGGAAGCGGGGCAGCCCCTCAGCCGCCGGGGGCCGCGGCGCGCACCCGGAAGCGCTTGGGCCGCTGGCAGGGGGCGCCTGGCGGCGGTTGGGGGCGTGCGTTCGGTCCGTCGGCGGCCGCGGGGCTCAGGGCAGAGAAGCGGCCCGGGCCGGCCCGGCCGCCCCGCAGCCCGCGATGCGCTCTGACCGCCGGCCACGCCGCGGGGCATGGTGAGCCCGGGGCGGCCGCTCCCCGCGGGGACCCGGCAGGCGGCCTCGCTACTCCGCCTCGGCCTTCTCCTCCTGCCGCCGCTGCTGCGGGGCTCAGAGGCGCAGAAAGGTGAGTGAGCGAGCGAGCGGGCGGGCGGGCTAGCGGCAGAAACCGGCCCTGCGTGGCTGCGCGGTGGGGAGCGGGCTCCCACCTGTGCTCCGCCACCGGCCCGTGGCCCCAC
This sequence comes from Excalfactoria chinensis, assembly GCF_039878825.1. Taxonomy (NCBI): domain Eukaryota; kingdom Metazoa; phylum Chordata; class Aves; order Galliformes; family Phasianidae; genus Excalfactoria; species Excalfactoria chinensis. The sequence continues at coordinate 80,330,013 of NC_092825.1, forward strand.
GTCGTAAAGAAGAGCCCCTTCGCGGGGACAGAGTCCCATTCCTTCCTCCCTCTCCCGACGCGCTGGGGCCGGCCGAGGCTGCAGGCCTTCCCCGGGCGGGAGGAGCGCGGGGCGGCGGGCACGGCTGCGCCTCAGCTCCGCGGGGGAGTGGAGTGGTGTGAGCCGAGGGGCAGAGCGCGGGGACGCCGTGCTGGCTGCGGAGATAAACCGAGCGCTGCCCAGAACGTGCGGGAGCGGATCTAGGGGCAGAAGTGCGGAATCTGTGGTTAGGGTGCGTTGGTCGCTGTGGTTTGATGCGGGGTGTTTTTTTTTTGTTTGTTTGTTTTTTTGTTTGTTTGTTTGTTTGTTTGTTTTTTTGGGTTTTTGTTGTTGTTGGTTTTTGGTGTTTAGTTTTTTTTGTTTGTTTGTTTTGGTTTAGAGAAGTCGGTGAGGTTTGTCCTTGAGTGGAATTAATGATCAGGCCTCGACGGCTTGAAAATTACAGGGTGAGATGCGGTCACTCTGTGGCAGCAGATCAGAGGATGCCACAGGAAGTGTCACTTTGATCACAGCCTCGGGCGAGAGCGGTGGGAGTGAGTGTTTTGACAGCAGCTTGAAGCTCTCCCTTCTGCGAATACAGGGCTTGAGAAATGCAGTGTTCAGCTCCCCTTGCTTTGGCACTGCTCTGGCTTCGGGTTGGGAACCCAGCTCACTCACTTCAAGTAATTTTCTGCACGTGTGAAGGAGAGGTGGAAATGTAGAGGTGGAAATGTATCTGAATGCCACAAACGCTGTAGTTAAATGCACAAAGGCAATCAGAAAATACATGCAGTCTACTGATAAGCACGCATCTTAACTAATTTCTTGTGTGGAAAAAGACTGGCAAGGTGTAATAAACTACTCTGTTGTCTTATCTTGTTATCTTATTTCCACCTATACACATATGAAGCTGACACCAGCAAGCGTTTGGCGTGCTTTTGTTGTTAACAGAGGAGGAGAAGACCCATTTGTTTTATGAGAAGAAATAGGGCAGTTGGAGCATTCTGTCTTTTGAAGGCTGTTTCTGATGAGTCCGGCAGCAGCGAGGTGTTGGATCATGCTGTTGAAGCATCGCACTTCTGGACGTGTGCTCCAAATGCTTGTGCTGACCTGACACTTGTCTGACCTTTTGGTGAGCAGACTGTGTTTGTTATTCTAGGAGAAAACTGAAATAACCAGGGGGAAAGGAAAGAGGTGTAGTTTTCCTTCAGCTCAAGGAGCTGAATCAGCTCAGTTGAGTGGTCAGCTGTGTGTGAAAGGGTTGGCACCACATAGCAAGAAGTGCAAGCACATGGACATTGGATTTCCAGGTGTGCTGTTCATGTTGTTGTTCCTTTGGTACTCTGAGAAACTGCTGATGGACTCACATACAGAATTTCACTTTAAAGGGTCCGTCTGCTTAATGCTTGCAGTTTGCTCAGAAGATTCGTTTCAAAGAGGGAGGGAAAGCTGCTCATTGACAAGCTTCGTTTTATTTGGTAACCAAAGGTTCAGATCTCTTGCGCTGTTGCATACAGTGGTCTTTATAGTGAGAAAATGTTGGAAATTCAGAGAAAACTCTGCTTGTGAGTGACTGTTTCCTCATGTATTTTCATTTATCCTGCTGCAGGCTGGGGAGCCTGTGTCTTCAGTATTGATGTAGTTCTAATTTGGTTAAAGAGTAGACAGAGAAATGAAACTGTCGCCTTTTTCAAGAAGGATCTGCACAGAACTAAATGAGTGCCTGAAATATGTGCATTGAATTGTAAGGGAGTATTTTGATTACCAGGAAAAAAGCACCCAAGGCTTAGGAAATTCCACAGTTCAAGTTGCCTTTAATCTCTTAGAAGAAATACAGTGAGTTCCTACATGTTACATAGGAGCCCGGGCTGGCTCAGTGCATTAGGGAGGCTGAACCTCTCAGCAAGCAGCTATTTGTTTTCTTTCTTGCTGTTCAGCAGCTCTAAGCCTCGCATGCTGCAAGGTATGTGGATCCTGTTCTGAAGATGGAATGTTTCCATCTTCCTACCAGCTTTCCTCTCTAGTAGCAAGTGATTAAAAAATAGCTGTGTGTCTTTGGTCAGCGTGAAGCTTATTTTTCCTTCCCTTTGAGTGAGGAGGTCAGAACTAAGGTGGAAGAAATGCAGGTGGTATTGCAGTGAGCAGACATTTTGCTTAGTAGCCCACCGTGCCGTGGGTTTAAAGTGTGGTCTGTCATGTTGAAAATCATCTTGTGTACGTGTCTCAGCGTTCTTTGGGACAGGGTGCTGAGCAGTGGCTCACTGTCTTGGAAAAGAAGGGCATTTTGCATGAGGTCAGTGGAAGCATTGTGAAAAGCTCAAGAGAAAAGTATATAATGTGATTGAAACAGTCCTGTGCATCAGGAACAGGAGGCTGCTGTGATTGTGCTGGTGTGATTTTGAAAACGCTGTGGTGACTCGAGCTCTTGCTTGCTAGGAAATGGATAATAGAAAGGAACACAAAGCATTTTAGTTGTTTTTCATATAATTAAGTAGCTGAGGGAAAGCAGGCCAGCCCCGTAGAGGCTTCCTGCTCTTTGCGGATTGCATTTAGAGAAGCAGCGCTCCTAACAGATGTCCAACTAGTGCCGTAAATCCTGTGTGACACGTTTATTAGTTAACTTTTTTGAGGGTGTAGAGACGTGTTGTAAAACAGCTTAGAGAGAAATGGTTGCTTGCTTGTCTTGCACCCAAACTGAAGGTAAGTGATGTCAGTTATTCTGAAGGCACAAAGATTGTAGGGAACAAGAACTTTATCACGTTTGGTAATCATCTGATGGGTTTCCTAGTGAATACGGATTGGCATATAAGGCCTTAAGTATCAAATAAACTTTCAGTGCTGAAGTTGATACCCAAGTGATTTGAAGCAGATTTGTTTACCACTTCCTCTTTAAAAGATTAGTCTTTGCAGTGCTTGTTTTTGAATGTGATTGCCATGTTTTGCCAATCGAAGAGAATGTTATTGCATAATCAAGCCTCCTACAAGAATGTGATTCATCATCGTAGCTTAAAAAACATTTGCTACAGCACAGCAGAAAAAATAAATCCCTTTTGAATGTATAGTGCTGAGTTGTTGTGATCTGAAACATTGGGAGAAAGAGTTAATGACTGTGTGCATTGAGCCTAGTGAGAGTTATCCACAGCCTCCTGTCTTGCAATGGAGTATCAGGGTTCCTGGATCCACTGTCTGTTCTCTGGAGCTCCTTCATCTACCCTCCCCTTCTCTGCAGTGCCCCTGCCTCACCTTTGGTCCACCAGCTAGCAAGGCAGCCAGCAGCTGTGGCTTTTACTGTGGTCAGTGTGGACTTGGAAATAGATGTCCATCCCTTTTGGGGACTAGGAAAACCTTCCAGCTGAAAGGGCGTAATAACGCACCCCAGGTTTTTGTAAAGAGCTCCTGGCATGTCAGTGTGAAGTGCTACCAGGTGACTATCTGCTGTGTGACAATTGTCCTGTGCTACCTTTCTTAGCAGTGCCATTTTCTCCTCTTGCTGTATTCTGCTGGGTAGTGTCTCTTCGCTCTTCATGTCCATAGTCCTTGGCTGGACTCATTTGGGAAGAAAAGGATCACAGCCAAACCCCGAGGAATTATTTTGATTAAAAAGACACCCCCTCCAAGCTCGTTGGATGAAAGATTTATCACCTGCCAAATAAACATTAGAGTAGGTCTTTTATGATGAGGAGAGCAGTGCTCTGTTGAACTATTCACTGTTTGCTAATGTTACAGTTTCACTTAAGAATGCAGCATTGTGCAGATGTTACTGTGCAGAATGCTGACTCTTGAGGATTCAGGATTGGTGCCATGTAGGCAGGAGTGCTGAAGCACATCCCCTCTGTCCTCGTGACAAGGCATACAGAAGAGGTTTTCAAGACTGAGGCGTGAAGTTCTGCCAGACCTAGCTGCTGTGGCTGCTGCCTTGAGTTTTCTGATGTTCTCTTTTGCTTCCCAGCATTGCAGCGTGGACGTTAGGGAGAGGGAGTGCCCTACAGCATTGTGCGGAGGAATGCTCTTGGTAAACAGGAGAGGAGTAAGCTGCTATTGAAAGTACGAACCTAAAGATGGTGATTACTCCTTCACATTTGAAAACAAGAATATCAACAAAACAATTTTTCCTCCTCCGATTGCTGAGCCTTGTTTGAAGTGGTTAAGTGGATGTGGTAGGCAGAAGGTACATAGGTACATACATGTGCTGTGCAGAGCCATGCTGTCTGGGAGGTTGCCATGCAGTGCTGATTCTGTTCAGCACAGCTGATGTCCGGGAGCCTGCTGAGGTACTGCTCCTCCTCAAAGTATGCTGGCAGCACCATTTTGTGTCCAAGCTCTTAGGCTTCTCGTACTCCATCCCAGAACCTATTGCATGTTGCTTTGGATTCAAGCAGCACAGTGCACATAGTGTGTGTACAGGACTTAAAGAGTATGTGAGTTAGTGTTAACACATTAATGTAAATGTCTATTCGTTCAGAAGTCTATGGGCTGTTATATTGGGCATCTTAAGCCAGTGTCCCTCTGACAGAGTAGTACATCTTCATGAGCTATGTTTGTGCTACTGAAAGGAGATGGAGTTTGAGATAGGGTGAAATATTTTCTTATGTTACTTGCATAAGAGAAGAACAAATTGTTTCCTTTTCTGTGGTTTTCCCACATGCTTTTTGCTCTGAGAAGTGAAGTGTGAGGTTTATAATCTGATTGCTGCTTTCCTGTAACAACTAGTCATCAACTAGGGAAGTGTTGCCTAGCATGAATCAGCTTAACTCAGGTAATCATCAGTACAGATGTGATTCTTGTTGTAACTGCTGCTCACCTTACTGACAAACGTTTCTCTGTTGGTAGCTTTTCTATATTTTAAAAGGTTTTTGAATAAGCTGTTGCCTGTCATCCCCATCCTTGCAACTGTGTGCTTCCCAGTGGGGAAGCGCTTAGTCAGTATTACCAAGAATTGGTTCTGTAGTCGAAGGCTTTTTCTCTCCTCCTGCATTACCTAATGATGAGCTTCTTTTAGATTAATTTATTCAATCAATTATTATTATTATTTTTTAACATTGGTATAGTTGAAACCACTGTGCAAAGCATAGGCTGTAGAGTTGTTACTGAGCTGACATTATGGGGATGGACAGGTAGCAGTAGTATTAACTTAAAAGGCCACATAGTGACTAGCATAAAATTGGGTCTGCAAAATTGTCAGCTCAGGCTTTTACAGAGTAATGGGTTACTGGCTGTGAAGCCTGGTCTTTAATGGGATGGCTTTGAGAAACCAGATTTTTGGTATCTTCATGCTTTTCTTTATGGCTGTTAAACTCTTCAAAAATCAGTTTAAGGCAGACTTAGTTCATACCTCATCTAGCTACTTGTGTTTCACTTAGTTCAGCAAGTAGATCTTGGAATTATGGGAGTTTCTGGCAGGTGGATGCTTGCTGCCATTTCATACAAAATCTCTACTTCTCTAATTGTTCGTTCTTTTTGAGATAGACAGATTATTTTTCTCAATGCAGAGACTGGAATTCAGGTGACCACAAGCTTTCATTCAGTAAGGCCAGCAAACAGGTGATGTGTGCTGAAACTCAGTCACTGGTTATCCTTAGACTTGGGTGACACCAGTTGCATCCTGAAAATCAAGCATGGGCCATACATAGCAACTTACACTCTTAAATATTTACTTATGCATTTGCACTGCAGCTATGATTTTAGTGGATGCAAAACTATTGTAATACGGTCACAAAAAAAGTGCATGAAATATCATAGAGTGTGCGAGCCTTTCGAGCCTTTAGGAGTTCTTAACAGCTAAGGGTAATTGTTTTAACAAGGGAAATCCTTTTGAAGAAAAGGGGTTTGTTAAAAAAGGGCATGTCAGCAGGAGCTGATTATGTACTTGTCACATATGCTTCCTTTTCACTTTTACTGATGAGAAGAGTCTGCTTGAGCCTGTTTGCTGGTCTGTATGGTGCGTGATTTGAAATTTTCCCTCCTCCAACATTATTTTCTTAGAATTGTTGAGAACTGCTGCTCTTAACATCTCACTGAAAAGAATAAACTGTAGGTTTTTGATGAAATGAACTTTGTTAACATAAATTTCACATATCTTGTTTGTTTTGAAGGGTAGTGGAGTTAGGGAAGTTCCAGTTCTGTACCACTGCTATGATAGCACACATAGCTGTTGCATTAGTAAATGTTTTTGTGGAAGCTGAACAAAGTTTATGCACTTAGTTTTGTCATTCTTGGCAATTCTAGTACTGAATAACAGAGAATTCACCCACGTGTTGTAAAGTAGGTGTATTATTTAAGTTAGAAAACGGTTGTTTATCTTCTTTTGTCCGAGCACTTAAAGCATACTAGTCTCAGAAACAGTAAAGAATTATCCTTCTCAAGACACTTTTAAATCAAGTCTGAAAACTATCTGGAAAGTTACATTTTATGCAGCGTTCTGATTTCTCTCAGTTTAAAGTCCTACCAACCCAGGTGTATGTAGTTATGCCATACAAGAAATCCTGTTTAAAAGGGCCCTTCTGGTCCACAATGCTGTGGATCCACCTTTCTGTATAGTGACCTCTAATTTAGGCTCAGAGAGAGGGTTCAAGCCTGGTACTGTTGTTTCTTTTTGATGAGTTGTTTTCTTTTGAGAAGAACTTCGTGCTTTCTTTACGCTGGTTTGTCATGCATTGATAAGACTGTATTACAACATCAGTTTTGCTCATTGCTGGAAGGGACCTCCAGAAATCATCAAATCCAGTCCCCCTGCAAAGCAGGGCTCCTACACCAGGTTGCACAGATAGGTGTCTAGGCAGGAATATCTCCAGAGAGGGAGACTCCACAACCCCCCTGGGCAGCCTGTTCCAGTGCTCCATCACTTTTCACTGTTTTTGTTGTACATCCTATCTCTACACTGTTAGTTTTATATTGAAGTGGAACTAAAGTGGCGTATTAATTAGACTTGGGGTGTACAGCTGTTTGGATGTAAATATTTTTTTTATAGTCTAGCCCCACAGGCACGAGGCAGGAGTGTTCAAGAAGCATCTGGATAGGGAGCTAGGAGATGTGGTTTAGTGGTCTTCTGTAGGTATGGTAAGTGGAGGACGGTTGGACTAGATGATCTCGTAGGCCCTTTCCAGCCTTGTGATTCTATGATTCTGTGTCATCCCTCAGTATCTTGAATGAAATGGAGGCAAACTGGGGAAGCTGTAAAAACAGAAGATGACTTAAACTGCTCTGATTTCATTTGATTACTTCTCAGAGCTAGGAGAATTTGCCTCTGAAAGGATAGTTGACTGCGGTGATCCAGCATGTATGTGGAATACACTGAGCGCTTAGATTGCCAGCAAGGCCATAGTTGACAACTGTTGGGTTGTCAACAGGATTGTAGCCAGTTAAAGCTTTATCTGGTTAGCTAAACATTGCTCCAAGATGATGAGAATGTGGGAAAAACATCATACCGCAGGGATAGCAGGGAGACATTGGTACTGAGTATTTATTTTACAAATAGGTGAGTTCTGTGAAACTTTTAGGTCTGTTATCTGCTGATTGCTGTTGGTAAGTAGTGTACAGGTGTTAGAATGTGACTCAATATCACAAGGATGGAAAAAAGAGATAAAAGTAATGCTTAAAAGCTTGATTTTGCTCCAATATATGTGAAGAGGTCAGATAAAGCATGTTCATTACTGATATTTTCATGTACAAAGAGCTGTTTCCAAGCTCTTCAGTTGTGTAATAGAAGGAACCCTTTTCTTCCTGGTTTAAGTTGGCAGATACTTCTTCCTGGAGCTTCACACGTTACTGACTTCTTGCATGTTCTTGTTAAATGGTTGTTTTCTGATATATGTATATATGTGGACATACACTGTCATTTTCATGCTTAAAAAACAGTCACTTAAGTAAGTAGACTTACTGTCTTCTTTCTAATTAATCATCTTATTGTTTGATAGTACATCAATATGTACTATATGCTCTCTATAACTTCCTGAAGGGAGGTTGTGGTGAGCTGGGGGTTGGCCTTTTCTCTCGTGTAGACAGTGATAGAACTAGAGGGAATGGTTTCAAGCTGCGACAGGGGAGGTTCAGGCTGGACATTAGGAAGTATTTCTTCTCAGAAAGGGTAGTCAGGCATTGGAATGCACTGCCCAGGGAGGTGGTAGAGTCACCAACCATGGGAGTGTTCAAGAAACGTTTGGATGTTGCGTTGAGGAATACGGTTTAGCTGGGAAATGTTGGTAATGGTTGGACTAGATGATCTTCTAGGTCTTTTCCAACCTTGATAATTCTGTGATTCTGTGAATATCTATTTGATTGATTGTATTCGTAGACCATCACAGGAATGGAAATATCTTCTTTTTAGTGGAACATGTACAGCTCAAAATTAGGACTGAGTTACATTTTAGAACAAATCGTGTATTACGTTTAGTGATGCTCAGATGGAGTTGTTCATGACAGGGAGGCTAAACAATTCTCATTGTAATCTTGAAACTAACATTGAAAACGTGTATTATAAATCAAAGCAATGCTGGTATGTCACCTTCCAAGGCAGAAGGGGATGCTAGTGGTGAGATGTAGATTACTGTTGTTTCAGCAGTTGGAGTATGAACTTTAATGAGCATTGGAGGTTGGTATTTAAAGCCAGTGCTCTTGGTGCAGTTGCTGGGCACAAATAGTTCCAGCTTTTCCTGTGTGTTTTCTGGATGATCCCCTGTTCTTTGTTCAAGGATTCAAACCATCAGCTTACTCCCTGTCATCTTCTGTTGTTCTCTGGTAGCCAAACCGGTTTTCCCCTCCTTGTTCTAGCTCCCATCATTTCCACTGTGCTTGCTACCATGATTGTCAGACACCTGTTGACCCGTATGTGTGCCCATGCAAAGGGGCGAATAGGGTTGTAACCTGAGTGTAGTACAGCTTAGCAAGGATACAGTGAGCACCAGCAGGGCATGAGGTGTGAAGCTGCTGCTGTTTGAAGAGACCAAGGTGGTCCTGCAGCCATTGGCTTTTAGATTGTGTCACTGTGGACCTGCAGTGCAGGCTGTGTTCATGGTCTGATAATGAAAGAGAGAAAAAAGTGACTGTAGTATGATTTAGTATCTGTATTGCTAGTGTGAGTCTGGACTTTCCTACTTCTTTGTTGAACTATTGAAAACTTCTAAAATTCTGTTTGGACCAGACTGGATGAGGCATTTTGAATAACTTAGAAGTAATTTGGGGCTTTTTCTGACCTTGCCTACTGGTTATTGTGATCCAGTTTTGTGTGACCTTCTGTGTGTTCCTTTTCATTTCCTTGATCAGCTGTGTTTTGCTCTGTAACACTCAGAGCATTGAAGCACAACAGCGTTTATTTTTACAAGCGTGTTGGTGCAGATTGCTGAGTAAATGATATGTCTTGGGAAGCAGGAAAGCTGCATGTGCCAGACAAAAGACAACACACAACATGAACTGTCATTGTTATTCAGTATGGGCAGCAGATCCTGGAGGGCTTCTGCTGTATGTATCCTTGACCACAGAGCTCTGATGGAATCCTCTTGTAAATCACTTTTCACCATAGCTAGCCTGCCTTTATCAGCTGCTTTTGCTTTTGCTTCCTCCTAATATCTAACCTAAGTCTTAGTTTAAAACCATTCCCCCTTGTCCTATCCACCCTTGTAAACAGCCATTGCTCCTCCTGTTTATATGTTCCCTTCAAGTACTGGAAGGCCACAATGAGCTCTCCCTGGAGCCTTCTCTTCCCCAAGCTAAACAAACCCAGTTCCCTCAACCTTTCCTCATAGGGGTGGTGGTCCAGCCCTCTGATCATGTTAATGGCCCTCCTCTGGACCTGTTCCAAGAGCTCCACGTCCTTCCTGTACTGGGGGCCACAGGCCTGGATGCAGTACTGCAGATGGGGCCTCACAAGAGCTGAGTAGAGGGGGACAGTCACCTCCCTCTCCTTGCTGGCTTCTGCTTTTTTAATGCAGCCCAGAACACAGTTGGCATTCTGAGCTGCAAGCACACAGTGCTGGCTCACATCTAGTTTCTCATCCACCAGGACCCCCAAGTCCTTCTCTGCAGGGCTGCTCTCAAGGAGATCATCCCCCAGTTCGTACAAATACATGGGTTCAGCCAATCCAAGTGCAGCACCCTGCACTTGGTCTTATTGAACCTCATTAGGTTTTCATGGGCCCACTTCTCCAGCCTGTCCAGGTCTCTCTGGATGGCCTACCTTCATTCCGGTGTACTGACTGCACCATTCAGCTTGGCATCATCTGCAAACTTGCTCAATGCACTCAGTGCCATCATTTCTGTCATTGTTGAAGAGCACCAGTCCCAAGACCAACCCTTGTGGGACACCGCTTGTGACCGGCCTCCGCCCTGGCACAGAACCATTGATCACAACCCTTTGGCTGCATCCAGCCAGTCGATTCTTAACCCATCAAACAGTTCATCCTTCAAATCCATACCTCTTCAATTTAGAGAGAAAGATGTGGTGTGGAACCATGTCAAGGGCTTTGCAGAAGTCCAGGTAGTTGACATCTGTAACCCTTCCTATGTCCACTGAAGCTGTTGCTCCATCATAGAAGGCCACCAGATTGGTCACGTATGATAAGTACATCAACTGAAGCTGAGACAATTGCAATTCAACCTGCCCTCCTTTACTTGCCCTATACTGACAGTTGTACAGTAACTGCCTCATAGAAATGAGGTGGTCCAAAGCAAGTCTGGCATGGAGATGAGAAGGGCACTGGTGCATCTTCAACCAGCTCCATTCCTCATGCCCATGCACCAACCTTATGAGTGGCCTTCCCATGGGGGGGGGATGGCTTACCTGTTTCTGGTTGGGATGTGGGGGAGCTCAAGATGCCACCGCAAACTGGCAGGGCTAACCAAGAAGCAATTGCTGATGTTTCTCTATCCTCATGCTGAGCCATCCTTCTGTCAGAGAAGGCAGCTTCTGTCAGAGAAGGCACCGCTGCGTTTGCACCATAAATTAAATTGAGTTAGGTTAAAACTAACAACTCTTTCCTAGTCTAGTTCGGTTTCCTAGTCCCTAGTCTGGTTTACAACATAGCTGCGGAAGTGTTTACCTCCTGAACCAGAAAGGGTGTGAGAACAAGTGGCCCAGAGCATTGGACAGACAAGGCTCGCTTTTGTTCACAGCTGCACCAATTTAAGTGCCTTCAAGTGTGGCTGAGCGATAGCTACGTTGCAGAGGTGTGGGGCGTTTTATGTTGTAAAACATCTGTAGTGCTCCAACAGTATGTTACTGAGGCAGATCAGTGTCATAAAGATGAAAGTGGGCTGTGTACTTGTTGGCTTGTTAAGAAAATTAATTCTGACAGAGGAGCAGATTCCCTCCTGAAGAACAGACTTCTGTGGGTTGTGGTGGAAACAGGTATTTAAAAATACCTTAAAAAGCTATTCAGAATTTGAGGCACTTAATTCTTTAGCGTTCCTTGTCTGCACTGAGGAAGGCAAAAAGTAGATGCTATGTCAACGCTGCTGCTAATGAGCAGGGAAATGTGGTGCACAGGAGCTAAACTGAAGAGATGAGCACACTGAAGGCTGAAGTAGGGAGAGTTGCATATTTGGAGCTAATCCAATCATAGAATGGTTTGGGTTGGAAGGGCCTTTTAAGATCACCTAGTTCTAACCCCCTGCTATAGGCAGGAATACCTCCCACTAGGCCAGGTTACTCAAAGCCCCATCCTGCCTGGCCTTGAATGCTTGCAGGGAGGGAGCATCCACAGCCTCTCTGGGCAACCTGTTCCAGTGCATCACCATCCTCACAGTAAAGACTTTCTTCCTAATAGCTAGTCTAAGTGCCCTCTTCCAGTTTAAAACTGCTTCCCCTTGCCTTGTCTTCTGTACAAGTGGCTGTGCCATGCGCTAAAAATTGAGATTGGTGTTTTGATCAGTTAAGCTTTAATCGTAAACTGTCCAATGTCTTTATTTTATCCTTCCCTCTTCCCCAAGGAGTGGGAAAGCATTCCCAAGGTCATAAGATTCATTTTTAACATGTTTTGATAATGAGAAACAAGATTAGCGGTTGTTAGCAGCAGCCGATCTCAGGGGAAAGAAATTCTGAATAATTATTTTCATAGTTGTTGAAGTCATTTAATCTCTTTAGTGGATATTAATAGAGTACTTAGCACCCACTTCTGCATGTGTGATAATCCTCTCGTTTTATTAAATGTTACATTTTCTCCTTATCAAATGTGCTCTGGTATGCTTATGTTGGTTGAAATTCTCTGTTTTGTTGATATAAAGAACTTGGATATGAGAAATTATGTTAAATCAGCTGCATGATTGCATCAGACATCAGCGTGCATAGCCCAGGGGTCATCTGTAATCCATCAGGGTAATTCATTCAGACTGCATTTGGAGGCACCTCTGGAAGAGACGAATGGTTCTGCTGACGACATCAGTCTGCTTTCCTCTACCAGCTCAAGAAGAGGCGCCTGTGTTTCTGACTCTGCTCAGCAAAGAACTGAGGTTATTTGTGTTTGCCGTGAACCTGCTCCTTGGGGCACACAGAATCGATGCACATGTGCTGACCTTCCAGCAAGTGTCAGGTGGAATGCATGTGCACAAGTGATGTGGTGAGGAGCTTGCTTAGTTCTGTGAATACACTGTGTCTGTTTTGTGATGGACAGGGCTGAAAGAAAGGACTCATTCAGCTGTGTACTGCAAACTAATGACAGAATTTGTCATCTCATGCAAGAGTAATTGATTTAGGACTTGACATCTGTCTCATGTGTGCTCAAATGTTCCACACACACACACACACACACACAAGTTAACAGAAGCAAAAGATTCTGTGGTACTTAATTAATGCCTTTTACGTAAATTAACTATCTAATGCTACTGTACGTGTGGCTGTATTGCAGACAATTGTGCTTTCTGTTATTCTTGGAGAAATTGCTGAGTGTTGCCAGTTCGTTCCTTGACAAAAGATGTATGGTGTCTCTGGGGATGATCAGTGCTGTTTATACAACTGCAGTAGAAGCAACGAAGCACCAATTGTATAGAGGAGCTCAAGAACTACCCTTTTAGAACTAGTAAAATAAGGAGAGGCTTTGTTGTTTCACTGTTTCACTGGGAGTTAATATATAGAGATTTTCATATAGCTCCTGAATGATGAATCTGCCCTTGGTGTACTGTATATCGCATGCCAGACATGCACTGATAATCTTTAACTTCTCAGGCACAAAGTGTGTGGCAGTCCTGCTCTCGCTTACCAAAGTGAAACACGTACCAGGTCTAAAATACCCAGCTGACACTTCTGACAGATGTGTCTTTGAAAGATAATTCTCAATGTTGTTTAAAACTTGCAGTGTTTCAGCTGCACTCAGATTGCTACCGTGATTTCTTGTTTGAAAGGTGACTTCATTAGGATAGCTCAGTAATATTCTCAGTCGACATCGTGCCTTTAGAAAGAAACCAGGATTAAAGGATACATAACATCTAGTGTTTCAGCTACCTCTTGAACAACTGTGTACTCATGTTAAAATAATAGCAGTTTAGGAAAGTAAAATACAGATGTGTTGTTTGTTTGCTTTCTTAAAGGGAAATGTAAATGAAGTAGAATGTAATTTATCAACTACCCAAATGGGAGTAGTGTTTGTCGTGAGGTGGAACAAAGTGCTTTATAACACCCTGCTAAAGTTAGACTTGAGAAAAACGTGGCTAAGTAACAGCCCTACAGATAGAACTTTAGGTTTTACTGAAGCGGATAGTCCATTTACCTTTTCAAAAAGGTAAACCCACGACAGAAGATGCATCATTCCAATTCAAGACTGCTGGCAAGAAAGCTTCCATCTGTTTGTAATTCTGTATGTAACCACAGCACTTTAGATTTTGGATCATACAGCTATCTCTTCAAGTGCTCTGATTATGAAAAAAAAACACACCATTTTGTCACTGAGAATTTTGTGCTTTTGGGAGCAGATTAATCAGAGTTAAGTTCAACTGAATTGTTTTTTTTCCCCCATGCTGCTTCAGTGCATGGCTCCTGCCATTCTGTTCAGGCTGGCATGAAATCCTTTTATGCAAAGGATTCTTAAATTTATTTAAGAATCTTCACTATCTGCATATTTTTTGTCCCTGAAACGTGGCTTACGTTTTTAGGTTTAGGAAGGAAGTGGAAATCATAGAAAAATAGAATGGCCTGGGTTGAAAAGGTCCACAGTGATCACGTAGTTCCAACCCTCCTGCTATATGCAGGGTCACCAACCAGCAGCCCAGGCTGCCCAGAGCCACATCCAGCCTGGCCTTGAATGCCTCCAGGGATGGGGCATCCACAGCCTCCTTGGGCAACCTGTTCCAGTGCGTCACCACCCTCTGAGTGAAAAACTTCCTCCCGGTATCTAACCTGAACCTCTCCTGTCTCAGTTTAAAACCATTCCCCCTTGTCCTATCACTGTTCACCCTTGTAAACAGCCATTCCCCCTCCTGTTTATAAGCTCCCTTCAAGTACTGGAAAGACACAATGAGGTCTCCCTGGAGCCTTCTCTTCTCCAAACTAAACAAGCCTGCTTCCTTCAATGTTTCCTCATAGGAGAGGAAATGTGTAAAAAGAATCAGTTTCTGCCTGTCACTTTTATCTACTAAGCAACTCAAAGGATGTTGATTGCTGCTATGACAGTTCTGTTGGCCCATGCTGTTAGTGCCTGATGGTTATGATATGGCAGTAGAGGTGGAACCTTCTTGCCGATATTCCCTGTTTGCTGTGCGGCAGATGGCAGCAGAGGGGCACTCTAATAAAATGGTATCTGATGTGGAAGTGTGTGTGAAGCAAACTGAATTCCTTCAAGAATTAATTTAACAGCATTAAGCTTGTTTTACAGTAGGAAACAATGCAGTAACTGCTGGATGATGTTCAGACTTTGCTGTAATTTTCAGTAGTGTTTGCTGTCCCTTGTCTTTCCCCTTCCGTTCTTTCTCATTGTGTTATGAATGTAGAATTCACGTGCTCTAGTTTTACTGATGGGTTTCTCCTTCCATTTTTAGAACCAGTTTTCTTCTGTATATAGGTGTTGTGGGAACATGAAATACCAAGGACATTTTCTGTACCATCAGGGCCATTTTTTACATCAAGGATAAACTTGTATCAGTTGAGGAAGTTGTAGAGCCTCTCTGATCACTAACAATGAGAAATTAAGCACTAGCCAACATAAATTCTGTTGTATTTTGACACGGTTGCTGCTCCATCTGTGTGTGACTTTGAGTGGTTTTGCAATGTGACCAGTAAGGTTAAAAAAAAAACAACCAAGCAATGACAACAAAATGTGTTTTGTAGCTAAGACAGTGGTTACTGAATCACTTAAAGGTGAACCTTTAAAGGTGAATGCAATATAGCTAACTCATTTTTATTCTTTTGTAGGCGATGGATGTGGACACACCGTTCTGGGTCCTGAAAGTGGAACTCTTGCTTCGATAAACTACCCACAGACCTCTCCCAATAGCACAGTCTGTGAATGGGAAATCCGTGTAAAGCCTGGGCAGCGAATTCAGCTCAAATTTGGTGATTTAGATATTGATGACTCAGATTCTTGTCATTCCAGTTATTTGAGAGTTCACAATGGGATTGGCTCTACCAGGACAGAGATAGGTAAGTTTTTTTCAGTATTGGGAAGCTGTTGTCTAGTATTGGACTTGGAAGATGGTTCTAGTACTTTAAGTAACTCTTAATTTCATCTTCCTAGCCTGCACTGTGCATAGGATAACCACAAATTTTATGGTATTTCAGTTATTCCTACAGCCCTTGAAAGCTGTTATACTTCAGTTGGTTAATGGACATTGATGAGATCTTGCCTGATATGTGCATACAACACTTTGTACAGTGTAGATATTGACACTTCGGAGAAGTGGTGAAAAGAAGGAGGTGTTTGTTATGTACAAGAATCTCAAAGAAGGCGAAGGGAGGAATTTAATAAATTCTTTAGTTAAAATTGTGCTTTTCCTGAGCTTCATGCCAAGAAAACTCTGCAAAACATAGTGGAGCGCTATCTGTACCTCACCAACTTTACCACCACCTCTGGTGATGTGCTTGTTTCACAGATGCTTACCACTGTTGCTCAGCCGACGAGGCTTCTGGAAGGCCACAGTATTCTTAATCATTTTGAAGTGGTCACATTTTGTTTACTGTAATATGAAATTGTATTATGAAAGTGGATGTATATGTCTGTCCTGTTCATAGATGCTAAAAATGCCCTGAAAACATGATGAATTTCCACGATAGCAGAGCATTTTGTATTTTGTTCATGCATGCTGACAGATGTCAAATGCAACGCAGATCCTTTGATACTTCGTGATCTTCAGACTCTTGAAGGAAACTCCATTATAATCATCCTTTTGTCTCAGACATTTCCCAGTAGCTTGCAGAGTGGCAAGAGACTCTGTGAGACTGTTGTAAGCAACGAAGAGGGAGCTGCAAAATTCTGAGCATTGTTTTTAGAAAGAAAAACAAAAGGCTAAGTGAAGTGTGTGTATGTATGTGTATGTGTATACATATATACATACATATATATATAATATGTATATATATATACACACATACCCATACAAATATATAATATATGTATATTGTATATACATATAATATATGTACATACATATAATATATGTATATATATATACACACACACATACACATACATACATGTTACCTGAAATGCCTGCCTTCTTGTACTGAAGTAGTTCTTTTTTGAGCTTTTCATCCTGGTGGTGTTAAAAGATGTCAGGCTGTAATAATTTACAATTTAAATATCTTCCATTTTCTGCTGGTACAGAATCTGTAGTTTACTTTGAACATTTTATGATTACATGATTGTAAAGCAGGTATTTTTCAGATAGCAGTGTGAAATTATTACCCACATCAAGGTATTTGGAGGATTTTAAGACCCTTGTGGTTACTGTTCATAAAACTCAAATAGATGATCATTTTTCTTTTACTAACACTGGTTGTTCTTGTGCAGATTCATTCTTTTACCTCCTTTATCCAGGGATTTATTTCACCAAGATTGCTTTAGTGCAACTAGTGTTGAGTCTTTTTATAAGGAAGCTAGGGGAATGTTAGCTTTGTTAACCCTCTTTTCCAACTGTTACCTAGTTAAGCATGTGTGAAAATAAGTACGTGCTTGGAGCTGCTGAGGCAGACTTGGTCTGAAATAGAAAGCATTGAAGTCCTTAAATGGCAAGGAACGTCCAGTTCTGATAAGTCTATTACTCACTTGTACAAGTGACTTAATGGGTTGGAGTAAATTTCTACTTCATTTGTTTGTCTTGCCTCTCAGCTGTTTCCAGCTGGTGTAGTAGCAAAGTATGTCGAGCAAATGTGTGTGGTGTTCTGCTCCTAGTAAATTAAATTGCGGAACAAACAGTGATCTTAACAGTGGCAGATACAGATGGTACTATTTCTTAAATGTTTGTATCTGAAGCAGCAAATAGTGAGATTAAACAGCCATGTCAGTTTGTTTGGAAGGAATTATAGGAATTATCTTCTGAATTTGTCCTTACATTTTTTCATTCAGCATTGCTGCTATGTTCTAATATTGAAACAGTTGCAATGCATAAAATCTGGAATTCAGCTATTTCACCTACTTTAACTCCAAATTGCTTTAAAAGTTGGCTGATTAGATTCCAAATTGAATCGTTACTGGGTTAGTTCATTGATAAACAGAGAAGGCTTCTTATGAAGCTCTTAAGCATTAGTTCTCACTCCAAGCCTTTTGAATATTTATTATTAAATCAAAAGAAGTTTTGAATCCTCAATGTTAAATTCATCTCTAGTTCAAGTAAGATCTGGAGGTGTTTTGTATTAGATTTCATTGCAATCCAGCTAATAGACATTCACGGACAAATATATTTATTTAATGTATTTGATGTAATGCCAGATCTGTTGGCGCAAAGAATGTAAGCTACTGTGCAGATTCGCCTCCTGCTGTAGCACTGCTGTTCAAAAGTGCTTTGGTTCCTTAAGGGTATGCAGATAGATGGGTAATTTTCTGTACACAGAATTGACAGTCATCACTGCAGTTGTGTTCTCTCCATTTCTAGCAAATACTTTGCTAAAGATCTGGAAGGAGGCCAAAGAAGAGCTAGGAAAATGATTTAGAGTCTCAAAAGTATGTCTTGCAATGAATCATAAGGTGCATCTATCTACAGTTTGTCATAGGCTGTATCTCCATGATACGAACAGCACCGGATAATTTAACCAAGGTATATTTATGTGTCCTGCTCCATGTGCTTGCCCAAATATGAGGTTAAGTGGTATCTTGAGGATAGTCTGACCTACTCGGATAGAAGTTTCATGCTTGTCATCATCATGAATTTAGTTAATAAATGAAACTAGATTGAGGGCAAAGTATAGGGTCTGTGTGGAGCCTTGGTAAAAGGGAACTTATTTTTTCACAACTTCTGCTGTTGGCCAGCTTAAATAGTAAGAATTGGAATGGGGTTATACCTATATAATTTTATACATTTCATTAAAGTATTATAAAATCTGTTTTGTGTTTTTGTCCCAAAATACCTACATTTGTCTGAACAAAGATATATCTGATGAATGATAGGAATTAGTGTTTCTAATTTTTACTAGTGTCTGAGAGTGCAGTTCACTTTTTAAAGGAATTTGGCACATGTTTTTGTATTTATTTTGATTGATATTAGTTAAGAACTGTTTCTGCTGGGCAGTGTTTTTGCTATTTTACAAGATGATAATGTCAATATCATGAAAACAAGAGAATGGTAAATTGAAATACACAGAGCCATCTGCTGTTGGTTTTTGTCCACACAGAGTCTTAAATAGGGTCGTGGTTGGCTTTTAATATTGATTGTTTAAGGGAGCCTATGGAGCAGAAGATTTTCTTAACTGGTCAGTAGTTTAATAAAGTTTCTAGTTAGTAGAATTGGAGAATTTTGTTTTGGTTTGACTCTCGTAGCCATTCATCCAGGTAATTTCAAGTCATTTGGCAGTAATTCTTAATAGGCAGATATTGTCAGTATCTGATGACTCCAGCTTCTCAGTTTATAACGTGGTTGGATGGCAAGAAAAGTACCCAGATGCAGAACAAGCCTAATCTGATTCGATGTTTTGGTTGGTTTGTTGTTGTTATTGTTTTGTCTTGCTCAGGTGGCTGCAGTACCTCTCTTAGGAGTTACAGGTGTGGCAAGTGGGCCAATTGCAAGCTTATATTAGTAGAACTCAGATATGCTTGTATGTTGATGCTGAATTGTGGAAAATCATGCCTGCTGTTGTCAAAAAAGTGAGAAATGCAGTTGACAAAAAGCATGAAATAATCAGCAAGGGAGAAACACTCCAGCAGGGGAGGGAAGAAAAGGGCTTTTTTCCACATTAGTTTCTGTACACGATTCTTGTTGCCCCATCTTTCTCATCTTAGAAGAACTGACTGGATGTGTGTGGCTGGAGGTGAATGGGATGTGGTTACATCTATGTACAAGTGTTAGAGATACCTCTGACTCTCATCTATTGGCAGTGTCTAAGTAAATGTGGTGCATATACTTTGGCATTTGCTTTGAGCGGACTCTGACCACATTCATTCCTATCAACTGCCTGTATTTGGTTTTGAATATACACCAGAAGCAATGTGAACTTATACTGGAAATGAAAGGTAATTGTTACTAAAGTTGGTTTGGGTCCATGAGTCTTTCCCCCTTTTTTTCCCTAGGAAAGTACTGTGGATTTGGCTTTCAAATGGATGGTTTAATAACTTCAAGAAGTAATGAAGTCACAGTGCAGTTCATGAGTGGAGTACACACTTCGGGGCGTGGATTTCTTGCAGCTTACTCCACCACTGACAAATCAGGTATTTGTAAGATTCCCAGAATTCTTCTGTGCTGGTAAAACTGGAGTTGTCTGGTAAAAATGCAGAACGGTTTTATTACCCACGTTCTCACAAACTGACACCTAAAAGTGATGACTTACAGTACAGTCCTCCTGATATTTCTGCATAGGGAATTAAACTGTTATTGTTTAAGTTAGTGTAGTTTAAAAAGGAGAAGAAGAAAAAAGTTATCAAAGCCTACCCTCAGTAAAGCAAGGATCACAGTTATCTGTTAAGAATAAAATAATTACCCCAGATAAAGGACAAAATGCATTTTTTCAGGCCACAACCAAATTGACAGATAACTTTGAAATGTTTTCTTATCTAACTGTATATATGCTGTGCGCACCCACCTCATGGAAAAACTTGAGTCATAATTTCCTTTACTTCCTCAACTCTGTAGTCTCTCTCTGACTGCTAAGTAGTTTTCAGCGTGGTTTTTTTTTTTTTTGGTCTTGTTTTGTTTCTCTTGCTGGTTTGCTTTTCTTTGTTTAGTTTTTCCCTGTGTTTTTATTCTTCTTTTTTTTCTCTAGCCTCAAAAAGAGGCTGCTGTGTTTTGCATCTGCTTCCGCTCACTGTGGAGGTGAGTGACATACATTGCCCAAAAGGAGACGAGAAGTACCAGGAACTGCTTTGCAAGGCGCAAAGCTCAGGAAGATGCTTTCTAGATGTACTTCTAAAAAGAGCAGATTTCATTTTAAAACTAGTTTATTTTGTGGATATTCTGATGCTTTTCTCTGTTTTGGATTGTTTGTGCTCACACATTACACGGACACATAAAATTGGAAAGAAGTCATGGTTGCCAGTAACATATCACTGTAATATTCTCTGCGCTGCCTGGGTTCAGTGTTGTTGAACTGTTACATGCTGAAAACACAGGCCTATTTATTTGGCTTATTCATGTAATTTTCTCTGTTTCAATTTCTTTTTGTGAAGAGAGTGCATGTTTATGTCTCCTGTGTAGATTTTCTGAAGCATAGCTACAAATTAAGATGCAAGAAAAACAAAAGCAAAAAAACAAACCCAAAAAAGCCATATGTTTGTAGTGCTTCTCTTCATGTCTCTGTAAGTCTCAATGTATTTCCCAGTTGTTCAAGACAGATTACAAGGTCCTGCTATAACATAAGACTGACTGGAAGAAAATTATGTGCACTTTAAAAAGCATGCTCAAACCAGATGTTCGTATCACCCTCTTGACCCAATGTTTTTTCTTTCCAGACCTAATTACCTGTTTAGACAATGCAAGTCATTTTTCTGAACCAGAATTCAAGTAAGATTGCTTTTACCTCTTCTTCTCCCTTTCTCTTTACTGAAGTCACTTTGGTGTATCTATTTCACTGTATGACTTACACCTGATACAGCTTGAAAACTGGGGATTGAGGACTTGAGAAATGAAGAGACTGAGGAGAGAGCTGAGCGATATTCACATTTGCATTTGTTCCTCATCCTCTCTCCTGTTTTTGCAATCTTACATACCATACACAGAAGAACCTCATGAATTTGTGCTAACACATATAAGCTAATATTGCATTCCCATAGCAAAAATATACCACTTCTATAAATATATATTACAGGACATATACACTTTAAATGCTGGAATTCACATTAAAGTTATCAAAGGAACACTAAACTCTGAAATAGGTGAAAAATTACAAACCCATTTAACAGCTTGGTGTGAATTAACAAGCTTCTGTAGAGATACAAAATACTTTTCCGATGGAGGAAACACATCATTTCTCTATTTTGTCCTCCATTTCTGCGTAAAGCAACAACAGCGTTAAAAGCGGTAGTTGATCATGAAGAATGTGAGTTTACCTTTTGGACATCTTAAGCACTGAAACTGTGAAACCTGCGTTCCTCATTCGTTTTCCCAGGTTCCAAAATTATTGGCTGTAGTCTTACTCAGTATGTGCCTAGGTCTCCAGATCTCATTGTTTTCATAGTACCTGCAAAATTGCTTCAGCTTTCATTGAATTGGTATTTTACCCAAGTTGGTTGTTAAATCCTGGCTAAAACATAGGCTTGAATCAGACGTGCAGGTGTCTTTCCCTTCTTTCCCTGTGCTAGTGATGCTAGGTGAATATTTGACTTGTTCTTTCTTTTTTAATGATCAAAGCATTGCCAGGAGCCATTGCAAAGTAGCATTACTTTTCCGATATAGAATTTAAAGGTGCAAAACCAATAGATATGCAGGCCTCTAGTTTATAAAACATAATGTATAAGTACTGCTACCTACGAGACTTTCAATTCATGGTAACCATGAAGAATTTATATTAATTTTATTATAATTCAGACTAGAACTGAATTACAGCTGAGACAGTTTTATGTTTTTGTCTGATTTCTTATGTCTTTGATTAGGATATATCCTTACATAGTCATAACAGTGTATTATAAATAAATAAAATATCTCCTTCATAATGTTTTGAAAGAGTTGTAGCTGCATGCATGCCTTGACATGAATCCTTATTATTATTTTTTCTTCCAGCAAGTATTGCCCAGCTGGATGTGTGATTCCTTTTGCTGATATTTCAGGCACTATTCCCCATGGATACAGAGATGTAAGTAAACTTAATACTGTGTCCGCACATTAATTGTGATAAAATACTTGATTAATACTCATTTATAGTTAGTTGTATTAGCTCTGCTATCTGGACTCTGGAAGTTGTACCTCTTAAACTAAATGGCATGCTACTCGTACTTTTGTGCATGGCTGCTCAGTAGCTGGGCTGGTGCTTCAGTGAGTCCAAGAAGGCCCATGAAAATAATCAGAGGGCTGGAACATCTCTCTTAGGAAGAGAGACTGAGGAAGCTGGTCTTGTTCAGCCTCAAGTGGAGGCAGCTTCAGGGAAACCTTGCGGCCTTTTGGTAATACTTGAAGGGTTTATAGTGACAAAAGCCTTTTAGTGCAGGCTTGTAGTGATAGACAAGGATTAATGGCTTCAAATTGAAAGAGACTGGATTTAGGCTAATTTTTAGAAAGGATTTTTCTGCCACTGGGGGGATTAAGCATTAGAACAGGTCACCCAAAGAAGCTGTGGATGCTCCATCCTTAGGAAGTGTTCAGAGCCAGGTTGGATGGGGATTTGGGCAACTTCATGTCTCCGCTGCTGGCAGCAGAGTTGGACTAGGTGGTCCTTCCATTCAGTGAATCCAGGTTGCCATCTCCAAGAAGTGATGTAGTGTAATAGAGACTTGCTTGCAAGGCCTTCTGAGAAAAAGATGGATCAACTAAAATACCCTGATATTTCCTGCTTTGTTTTTGTTGGCTTTTTCAAGTTGTGAATTTCAGTTTTATAGAGAGAACTCTTTTTTTTTTTTTTAAATGAAGTCATCTTGCTCTTAATATTATGATATTTTAAACAGACCTTCAATGATTTATACTGTTTACATTGAACAGCTATGAAAACAGTTGCAAAACAGTTTATACTGTAACATTAATAGTTCTATTAACTGGAAATTGAAACCTAGCAATGTAGTTTACTTCAAATGCTACAAAAAATGTACAATGATCTTTAATATTAAATATGAAACTAAAATGTGCCACTCTGTCACTTTCATTTCTCAAATACCTGTGAATCCTAGGCTACCTGCTTAAATAACTATTCGTATGTTTAAAGAAAGAACTCGCCACAGTGTAGCTGTTATGTGTTATGTTCTGAAGTGAGTCCTTGCTAAATAGCTGCAGGATAACTTTTGTGCCCGGTTTTAAGATGGAGTTGTTTTTCTGTCCCTCATATTTGCAGCATTTATAGGAGCCTCGCTTGTTGGGCTTGGTTTTTTTTGGTCAAAATCAGGAATAGCTTTTCTATGGAGGAAAAAGAAAATTTCAGCAAATAAATCCTCCGTGACTTTCTTTCTGTCTACCTTAGTGCCCCATATGAAGGTCAGAGAGTTTCCTAGTAAAGCACTTCATACAAAGTTTTAGGCAGACATTTAGCTTGCATCCCTTCCTAAAGATCTTAGCTGTGTGCTGCTTTAAAGAATACCCTAAATCATGATTATTTTGCATAATCCCTTTGAGGACTTGGAGCACTCATTGCTGACATCTTCTGGTGAGCAGGGAGGAGACAGTTTTGTTTACTACAGAATCCCCATACTTGTACTTCCAAAGGGAGGAGATAAGAGGGAAGGCAGTGGGAAACCAGGTGTTTAAGTCAGTCCTAAGTTCATTTATTTAGAAGGTTTTGATGATGTCTGTTGGGTAGGGAATAAGAATCACAGAATTGTAGGGGTTGGAAGGGAACTCCAGAGATTGAGTCCATCTCCCCTGCCAAAGGTTCCCTACACCAGGTTGCACAGGTAGGCGTCCAGGCGGGTCTTGAATATCTCAGGAGAAGGAGACTCCACAATCCCCTGGGCAGCCTGTTCCAGTGCTCCGTCACCCTTACCATAAAGAAGTTCTTGTGTACATGCGTGTGGAACTTCCTGTGCTCCAGTTTCTGGCCATTTCCCCTTGTCTTGTCTCCACACACTGCTGAAAAGAGCCTGGCCTTGCCACTTTGCCTCCCACACCTCAGATATGGGGTTGGACTCCGTGATCCTTGTGGTCCCAACCAACTCAGGTTATACTATGGTTCTGTGAAGTTTCTCTTTCTAGAGAAGATCTGCTGATTTGTTTTGGGATAATTGTTGTGAGGTTTAATAGCACCCAGAGGAATGGTTGGCAGAAAAATCCGACAAGTTTATTTTGTAGTAACACCCAGCAGCATTGATTTGGAGAACAAGTATTAAACAAAAATCTGCAGTTGTTGTCTGTTGTTTATTGGCTCAGGCAAAGCCATGCTGCAGTGCTACACTGATAATAAAAAGCTTAATATGGTTTATGAAATGTATCTGGAGATGTACTTAGGTGATCTTTCAAAGATAGCTTGGTCCCCCTTGGTGTTCTAAAATTAAGGTTGATCCCACATCCATCACTGAATGAGGGCAAGGGGCTGCAGAGCTGATGAGTGATTCTCTGCATGCTACAGCGCTTTGTGTGGCAGATGCCTGTGAAGAGCTCTGTATAAGACTCTTAAAACAAAGATTAAGGATTTCTAAAAAATAGATAAAGCTAAATAACAAGTTTCTCAACGTAACAATAGCAAGGAAGAACATGACTTGGCAGTGCAGCATTT
The DNA here is from genome assembly GCF_039878825.1 of Excalfactoria chinensis. Lineage (NCBI taxonomy): Eukaryota > Metazoa > Chordata > Aves > Galliformes > Phasianidae > Excalfactoria > Excalfactoria chinensis. The sequence goes on from NC_092825.1 coordinate 80,354,935, forward strand.
GTAGTAAATAGTGTAATATTTAATTTATTTACGATGTGGTAGTAATGTTGTGGTTTTTTTTTCCTTACAAGTCATCATCACTCTGCATGGCTGGCGTTCATGCAGGCGTCGTGTCAAATACCTTGGGTGGCCAAATTAACGTTGTAATCAGCAAAGGCATTCCGTACTATGAAGGCTCCCTGGCTAACAATGTCACCTCAAAAGTGTAAGTGTACCTTTTTACATCCTCCTTATCTTTAGCACCTTAAGCTTTGGCGGTGCCTCATCCCAGGAGCGTTCTCAGCTAGTGGAGCTGCGTCTGTGAAGTTCTCATAATTCTGTGGTGTGATTGTTTTACCAGATAGTTTTTTAACCTCTAGACCATAAAGATGAGTTTTATACATGCTAAAGGGAACTTCAGTCTTCCAAAATGTACATCGTGACCATATATTCCCAGTGATCTGTGCAAAAATAATAACTTGGGCAGTTTATTATTTTTTTTTTTTAATCACCAATTTTAATCCTGTAATTTTCTTTCTACAAAAAGAGGGGAAAATTGGTATCTGAGGCAAGCAATATTGTTCACAATAACATTTCACAAGCTGATGTATGGTGTTTTGTTTTTACTTTTGGCTCCCTGTCTGAACAATGTGTGGGGGTATTTGTATGGGGAGCAGGCGGTTGGAAGACAGGGAAGCATTTGATTTTATTTTTTCCCCTCTCTGGGGCCATCATTTTAATCCAATCTGCAATTGAGGAATAATGTGTACAGCGGAATAAACCTGTCTTTTTTTTTACAAATCTTTGGGGGGAAAAAAATCCAGTAAATAATAACTGGTTTGTTTTTGTAGTGCTGTCAGCGTTTGAAACCTATAGACTAAGGTCACTTCCCTTGGTTATCTTTACGAAGTGAAAGCAACTACTGGTTTGTCCAGAGAGGTCAGAGGTTAGGTCAGAGAGCTCAGTCAGTGTGAGGAATGGCCCATAAGCATGTGTGGGCTGACTCATTCTGGGAAACGGTGAGATGAAACCTGAATAGTAAAGAATACAATCTTGGTTGTTCTGGAAATGTCAAGTGTGTTGAAGATGGACATTGCTGAGAGTTTGTATGCAGCGCTTTTGGAAATTCCAAAATGAACTCCACTCAGTGATTGGCATTTCCATTGGAGCTGCGTATGGAAATAGGTTGTGCTGTAACTTGTCATCTTATCTCAGAAATCCCAAGAATTAACCAATCAGAGAAGGCTGATTCTTGGATTCTTGTTACTGTTATAAAGTGCATTTAAGAATGAAGCACTTGCATCTTGGCAGGTAGATGGCTCTTTGAAAGCCTGTTACACCAGTAGAATCCTTGGACAAGCCTTCAGGTGAAAAGAGGTTTGCACTACAACTTGGTGACAGAAATATTCCTGTCGTCGTGAATTTCCTGTGTTCAGGCACATGTGCATAGATTTCAGAGGCAAGCAGTGAGATGAGAAAAATAAATAGAAGGAAATAAATAGAAATAAATAAGATAGAAGTTTGTATCAGTTTTCCTCACTACCACAAACCCCATCTTTTTGTTCTTTGCAGGGGACCGTTATCTACAAGTCTCTTCACATTTAAGACTAGCGGTAAGCACCGTCAATTTTATTACATAATCCTTTCATATAAATTGCTCCTGTCATATAAATTCTTTCCAGTTTATATCTTAGTTTTTGTTCAGGTTAGTTTAATATTTTGACTGGCTTCCTCAGTAGTGCAGACATTCTAAAACCTGCTTTCTCAGTCCTGACAGTCTGTACTTATTTGTCTTAAAATCTTCTCCTATTCAAAATCTTTCCTTGGTAAGTTCCGCTTATCTGCAGAAAGAGATTATTTCATGTTTTGTTCCTCTGGTATTATCTGCTTTAAAGTGACTTGACTCCCACACTTCAAATGTACTGCTTAAAGCAGTGTTTGGCACTGGTTAGTTACTCTTTATTTATAACAGCTAACTGCACTATAGGATTTTGTTCCATGTTTAGTCTGTGCAGCTTTCTTGTTGCCTCCTAAGAAACTTAGCATAAATTTCACAATGATGACTAAGTTTTCTCCCTCGCTTTTTAATTCTTTTTTTCTTTCCCCTATTTTCTTGCAACTAAATGCTGTGTGACAAAATTACTTTTCTCCTGCGCTCTAGAAAGACGTCTCTTGTGCTTTGCTCTGTGTGCATGCTGTGTTCCACCTTGGCTGCCATTCATTTGTTCCTGTAAACATGTTCCATGTTGATGATTGGTTTAACAGGCGTTGCCCCATTTTAAAGCTTTTTGCTTTGTGTGTTTTTACTTTCTGCCAATTGCCTCATTTGCGAACAGAGCAGCTGTGGTTTTCTAAATGGAAGTCACTTAATGTGCCATCTTTGGATGAGTGGTGGAAATACCATGAAGACAGTGGGGATACAATACAATTAAACAGTGCTCAGGGCAGCATTTGTTGGGTTTTTTTGTCCTTCAAAGTATGAACTGATGGGTTACATGAAGGTAATTCAGTGGGCAGGGAATGTGAAGAGATGGGACAAAATGGCTTTACCACATGGGACACCTGGCTTTACCACAAAGCAGATTGTGCAGGTTAACATCTTTTTTTGATTGCTGTCTTTTTGTCATGAGTAGTGCTGATGTGGACAAAATGTGGGACTTTGGGGAAGCATTTAACAACTTATTGAACAAGCAAGAGGCTGATGTAGATTTAAACATATGTAGTTGAATGGCCTTGGAATTGGCAGGAGGAAAAAGAGGATTTTGTAGTGTGCTGTAATGACATTTATCTGGTTGTGGTAGCATTACTAGTGTGGTTCTTTCGCAGCAGTTGATGTCATGACTTGGGATAAAATTGTGGTGTGTGTTAATACTAGAGATGTGGTCAGTGCAGAGGAAAATGGAACCGCTGTACATGAAGACCTGGCTGCCTTGGTGATTTGAGTAACAGAAGTTAATTGAAGAACCACAGAGCACGTACAGCGTGTCAGTACATAGACTCTGCTGTATTTCTGCTTCACATTGACAGCTTCTTAAGTTGCAGTGACAGATGAAGGAAAGAATTCCAGTTTAAATAAGTGCTGATGTGATCTTGTGCTGTAGCAGGTGATGTACATCCAGCAGAGGCAACAAATGAGCAAATGAATATCAGCTAGCCACAAGGATTATTTTTTAAATTCTTATTTTTTTAAGCCATAAGTATGTGATGTAGGAAGGAACTTTTAGTAGGAGCGGTAACAAAACACAGTTAACTTCAAGGATGTGTTTGAAGTCAGGGGCAGGATCAGCACATTGCTTCCTACGTCCTTTGGTGTTTTCTTTGAATTAATGTTGTGATACTGAGGTAGGTTTGAAAACCAGAAGTTCAATAGGCTCCAAAAGGAGTGAGTGACTGAGTATTCTCTTTCCTGTTACTGCACCAACCACGTGATAAACTCTTAAACCACGACAGTTCCCTCAGAGCTTCTCTTGTGCTCTGTGTGGAAGGTGATTGAGGGGATATCCACATTATTCTTGTGCAAGTGTAAATCTTTTAATGCTGAAGATGAGGAGTTTGGTTCCAGCATGACTGGAAGAACACAGAAGACACTGTGGCTTTTTAGTAGCTTTATTACAGAATAAATGTAGATGACAGTGCAATATTTTCATGGCAAGTAAAATCATTGTGTGGCTTGGATTTTTCCTCACCTTTTCCTTTGCTCAGGTTGCTATGGGACACTGGGAATGGAATCTGGGGTAATCTCTGATTCTCAGATTACGGCATCATCTATTCTTGAGTGGCCAGACCAAACAGGACGAGTGAATACTTGGAAACCTGAAAATGCCAGACTGAAAAGGCATGGGCCTCCTTGGGCTGCTTTGGACAGTGATGAGCGTCAGTGGCTGCAGATAGACTTGAATAAAGAAAAGAGAATTACAGGTAAGTTAATTGGATGTGGCTTTTAAGCAGCTTCCAGAAAGTTTGGTGACTAAAACAGTTTCTTCTAGTGTTTAAACTCAGGTAAAATCTGGATGTTATTTAATTGCCATTACAGCAAGTTTGGTTCTGTGTCCTGGCAAATGCACTGAAGGGCCCGAAGATGAACATAGAGTTTCATAGTAGAAAACAACTCCTAAATCAGAATTTGTTAAGTGTTTCCTGCATTTCCTGTTCCTGCTGATTGTTTTATTGAGAGTCCAAGTCCATATCCAGGCAGCTCAGTCCGATATGGGTGTATTAGATTTCCAGGTTTCCCCTACTGCCCTCCACAGCCACAGCAAATCCAGCAGCAGAGGTGGGAGCTGTTGCCATGCTCTGCAGTAAAGCAGCTGGCAGCCTCCCCTTCAGCCTCCCTGCATGCATTGGTGCTTGGACTGCGGCACACAGTTGCTTGTTCAGAGGTAATCGCTGTTGTTCGAAGGGCATCTTTGCAACCTGTCTCTAGTCAAAAATAAAGTACCTTTTAGAATCCCAGGCTTTAGGACTTCCCTGAGACATCCCCTTTGATCAGTTTGGGTTTGTCTCGCTCTCAGTGCATGAGTTGGTCTCTGTGAATGCAGCTGCATACCTTGCTATGCTATCTGCACCTGGGCTTCGGTACTACCTCCCTGGAGGTTGGATTTTACATTGCTTCTCTCATTCCTGTGCTCATAACTTCTGCAAAACAGCTTTCCTGGGTGAGTCTCCCCATAGCACTGCAGTGACTGCTTCAGGAACCTGCAGTTCTTTCAGTGGTACTTTTAGCTTGGCAATACAAAAGCAAGGAAGAGAGATGATACCTCGGCACCTACAGGCAGAAGTGGGCCTGGACAGGTCATTTTTATCAAGAAATGACAGAGAAGTGTAGATTAAGCTACAAAAAAGTAAGTAAAATGGTGATGAAATTTTAGTCACTGTAGGAGTTTCAGACCCTGACAGATTGGATAAACTTTTCCTAAGTGTAACTGGATCAGTGGCAATTCTAATTATGAAACTCTGTATAAAAAAACTGATACCTTTCTTTTTTTTACTAATTGTGAACAGTTATTGTATAACTGGAGACCTTCATTTTTACAGGTATTATAACTACTGGATCAACCTTAGCAGAGTACTACTATTATGTCTCAGCCTACAGAATCTTATACAGTGACGATGCACAAAAGTGGACAGTATACAGAGAACCTGGCATTGATAAAGATAAGGTAAAATTACCATATACTTGCTGGGAGTATTCTATGAAGATACTGCAATTGTAAATATGACCAGTTGATTTTTGTGTGTTTTTCTTTTGAATTGAACTTTTTGGTGTGACATTGAATCACAAAGTGTCTCTGCAGAAAGAAATTGGAAAAGGATTGAAGACGAGTTCTGAAATTCAGAGATTATTTTAATGATGATTTGGGAGTGATGATATTCTGGACGAGCAACTTCTATTGCCAGCAGTAGGCACTTGCTCTTGGCAAATGGAGCATCTCCTGGTGATCTGGGATGTTTTTAATAGTTTCCCAAATAGCTGCTTTCTCTGCGTCTGAGCTTCAGACTGTCTGGAGAATTGGAAAGGATTTCAAGTGCTAAACTAAATGATTCTGTCTGTCTTGTTTTGTTTTCAGCCCCCCCCACCCCCTTATGCTGAAGTGAAAGGTGGAAGTATCTTGTTTGTTGAAGTATCTTGTTTGTTAAAGTATCTTAGACAACACAAAAACAGGACTGATAGTGAGGCATCGGAATATAGCAGGTTTTCCCTTTGTTTGTCATAATCTCATTTGATGCAGCTTTGCACGCAGTTTTCTCCCTCTGATTTTTACATAGCTGCACACCAGACAAATTCAGGAGTTGCCGTTCCCTGGTTGTTTTTTGTTTGTTCATTTTAAATGTCTGAAAATCTTGTTCAGGAGACTAGAAAGTTTTCCATGACTCCCAAGACTTTTTGTGGTCCTCTATGAAAAGAGCTTCTAGAGGTGCATTAGTGCTCAAGAAAAGACCTTCTAACATCTTCATATACAAAATAAAGAAAAAAAGAAATGCTTGTGTGAGTGTTGAGACACTGAAACAGGTTTTGCCCAGTGAGGTTGTGAATGTCCCAGTAGTCCCATCAGTATCAATGCTTTGAAAATACACATTGCTCTGTTACTGTCCCCTCTCTTGTGGTTTGGAGCAGATTTGCTGAGTTCTTTGTGTGAGAGAACCAGCAGCGAAGGATCAGCTTTAGCTCATTCTTTAGGCAATTTCTGCTCTCTTCTCTTGTATTACTGAAGAGATTTTGACCCAGAGATTTCAAGTTCTTCATGTAAGTTGCTTTATTTTGCTTGCAGCCAAGTCATTGTAGACAGCAACCACTAGAGGACAGTGTGATTACATACTGGACTCTAATTCTTCCTAATAGCGGTCATATCCATTCACAGGACAGACCGTTCTTCAACTGTTACGCAGTGTGAAGACTCTGATGATACTTTCACATTATCACAACTGTTTGCTGTATTTGAAGAGGAAGCACAACACATCTAGAAAGAACTGAGCTAAAATTCTTCTTATTGCCATACAAACGCAGTATTTGTGCAGCAACAGGGATTGCCTGGGTCACATCAGTACACTGTTGCACAGTACCTCGTCTTAGAGGAAGGCAGAGGGTACCGACTATCAGTCACACACTGCGTGCAGGAACAAAGCCAGTATTCCCATTGGTCCACATACACACACACCTCGTTCTTTTCTTCAGCGTGAGGCAGGGTGAATGGGGATGGTCAGGCAGCAGCACTATTCTGGGTATGAAATATTCTCAGCATTCCCCACTGGTTATTTTTGCTGTGTGAAATATCAGAATTGGTTTTAATTACTCAGTTGTTAGTATTACATTTGTGTGACAGAGTATTTGATGTTGGTTTTGTTTCCTTTTTTCTTTCCTAGGTATTTCAAGGGAACACTGAATTGCACCAGGAAGTTCGCAACAATTTCATCCCACCTATTATTGCACGATTTGTTAGGATTAACCCCTTGAAATGGCACCAGAAAATTGCAATGAAAGTAGAATTGCTGGGATGTCAGTTCAGTATAGGTAAGGCAACTGAAAACGTTCCCATGCTGTGTGTAAACAGTGATTGAAAAGTGTTTGAAGAGACACCAGTCACTTGCTTTCCATGTTATTAATTCATAGCTGTTTTTCTTCACTATATAAAATGAACGGAAGCTTTACAGCAAAGCGTTCCACGTCTTTTCTTAACAAGGAAGCAAGTAAAGCTAACACTACAAAAAAAAATAAGCCAACCTCATTTGTAAATACTTTTCTCTTCAAGTCCGTGCTCCTAAAATCTCCATGCTGCCTCCGCCACCGCCTCAGGACAACACCAACAAGGTCGATGACATTAGCGAGGACTTCATCCACTCGGTGAAGACTTCGGTGCAGACAGATAAAACAACTTTCACACCTGAAATAAAAAACACCACGGTGACTCCAAGCGTAACCAAAGGTATCCGTGCTTAAGCAGTAGAAATTGGGGAACTGCTTACAGTAGTTTGCAGTATATTAAATGTGCTTGCTGAATTTCATTTTGCTTGTCAGTTTTTCTATGCTATAACAAAACATCAGTCTTTTTAATACTTGCCCACGTATAAAAGATTCATATGTTAAAAAACGCTCAGTTACATACAGCATGTGGTAGCAAAACCAGTATTCTAAAGGCTGTAAATATTATGTTCAAAATGAGTTCAGCTTTTCATTGCTTAGCAAGCTTTTTCTCAAAAGGAGAAGTTGTAACTTGGACTTCCCTTCAGAATTAGTTAGAAGTAACCACTTGATCATTTAATCTGATAAACGTAGTGAAACAAAGCTATCTGTTGTGTTGGGAAAGCTTGCAGAAATACTGGCTGTGTGTACACGTAAAAGAGAGAAGATAGTAATGGCTGTTCAAACCATGTGAGCATCCAGCAGGGTAGCTTGGCAGGGGAACCCAGTGTGATAGATGCTGTACCTGAAAACTACATGCTTTACCCAAGTATTCTTTCAAAATAAGAACTGATTTATGAGAAGCACTTCTGTCTGACACCACTTAATTTAATGGCTTTCAGATGTGGCGTTGGCAGCAGTTCTGGTTCCAGTGCTGGTGATGGTCTTCACTACTCTGATACTTATCTTAGTTTGTGCGTGGCATTGGAGAAACCGGTAAATGAACGCATTAATGAAAGTACCTGAGTAGAATGTCGGTCTGGTGTGTGGGAATGAAGCACTCTGCATGCGTTGCTGTGGGAACTACATGATCCGCACTTCTGGAAGGGCTTTTTTTCAGTATGACTTTCTCTTAATGAGAAAATGCTCATTTGAAGAGCAAGGCACAACAGAAGTGCTTTTTGCTAATAGTTTCCTTTCAAGCACTTTTACTGAAAGCTGATTTCTCCAGTAGCAGCAGGCCAGGTTGCTGGGGCTTGGGCTGTGAGCTTGAGAAGCAGTTAGAGCCAAGGTGATGGGTTGCTGAGCACGGATGCACTTCTGGTAGGCAGGCTGGCTAAAATACTCTATCCTTTTCTCACAGCAAGAAAAAAACCGAGGGCACGTATGATCTACCTTACTGGGATCGCGCAGGTAACAGCGTGAGCTTATGAAATCGTTTACTTGGCAATCTTAGTGTCGTGTTTTCAAACTGTAGTCATGTTTTATGCCTGCTGATGAGACTTGGCTTTTTTGTTCTCTGCATTTTCTGAAGAAATGGAAAATATCTCCAGTTGTAACCTACAGCATCAGCCTTCTTTTTTTAAATGGAACAAGTTTAGAGCCTCTTAATTGCGTGAGGAGGGGAAAAATCGTTTACGAGGAAACTTTTGGTGCATGTCTTTCATTTCTGGTACTTCTTTTGTGCTGGAAAAAAACAAACCATTTCATCTTGCTGTATGAAGCCTGTCAAGTTTCTCTTTCTCCATTGTCTTAGTAACAATGTGGGATTACTCGTATCCTGAGTATCCCCCTTGTATTCCCTGGTATGTTTTCTGTCTTCCCAGTCTTGTGCCCCAGTAACTTCAGGTCAGGCAATTCCACAGAGCAGCTCTTTGAAGGGAGTCCCACAAACTCTGGTGCAGTAGCATAAATAGCTGGTGCAGCATGTAGCTTTCACTGTCTGCATGACAAATGTGCTTCATTTTTCTGACCTTATGCTACAAAATAGCCACATCCATGTCTTTGTTCTCTGGCGGTTTCACATACAGCCTTGTTCATTAGAAAAGAAACCTGTTAATGACCTTATTTTTCTCTTATTATGCATCTGTTTTCTGACAGGTCACAGCATAATTGCTTTAGAACATTAAGTGTCAGAATCTCCTGTATTTAAATGCTTATGATGGATACACTAATTTTTTTTCCTTGCTGGTTTAAATGTTCGTGGGGCTGTTTTAAAAGGAATACTGACATTGGGCAGAATGCAGTATTACAAAGATGTTGCTGCAGTTCTCTGTGGGACCTCTGTGCTCTCCCCACAGGCTACCTCATACTTGGTTAAACACTGTTCTGTGGTTTTAAGTCTGCTCGTTCTTGGACTTCTTTGCCTACAAGATGGTTTCTTACAGCTTAAATAAAATGCATTCATGGACAGCATAACCAGAGCGGCTTTGGCTACTCAGGGAGAGGAAGGGAATGAGTGTAACGAAGGCAACACTCACTTTCATGAACTTCCATGACCACAGTCACTCCTTACCAGGCCCTCTGAAGTTAAAAACAGTCTCTGAGTTTTCTGCAAATAGTCACCAATGTGCTTCTTTTAACCAAAATGAATGAGAAACTAACAGCCCATTCATTCATGTACTCCTGGGTTATAATGTTGTATAAATATTTGATTTATAAATCGGCCTCCTGCATGACTTTGCAGCATTATTTTCTCTTGCATTCTGTAAGGTTACTCGTGTGCTGGGATTAAGGGACACATGGGGGGAAGTCATTGCACTGTCCCAGCTCTGCAGCAGGACCTAATGACCGCAGTGGGGACAGACAGTTAAGATGTGGCGTAAAACATGTAAATAGCTTAACATTATTATTAACAGAATTAGTATCTATGCTTTTCATTTTTATTTATTTATTTTTAACTGTGTGAAGGGTGGTGGAAAGGAATGAAGCAGTTTCTCCCTACCAAATCAGCAGAACATGAAGAAACTCCTGTACGCTACAGCAGCAGTGAAATCGGTCACCTCAGACCAAGAGAAGTTCCAACAATGCTGCAGACAGAATCTGCAGGTACTTTGTTGTTGTTTTCCTGGGCTATGTGCTGGATACAAAATGACAAAAAAACAATGGCAGAAATGTGACTGCATTTCATTATTTCATGTTTGCTTGGGGGAGGCGAAGGGGAAATGAATAGAAATGAATGTGCTGATAAGCACATTGCTTAAAACGCAGCCCTTTTCCGATCTGTTCTCTCAGTGAGTCCCATGCAAGTATGCATTCATTGACTGGTGTTGTGCTGGGGGTAGACACTTCCCCAGGTTAGAGCTCACAAGGGAAGAATGATAAACCTGAGCTATCAGGGTGCTGTAGGACATCTCTATTGGGCCAAGATTTTTTTCCCCCCACAAACACCTTGATACAACAGACAGAAACCAGCCAATACTTTGATCCAGGATAATATTTTCCATGATGCTGTTGACAGGATGTGTTTGAAAAATATCCATTAAGTGCATTTTAATTTTGTTCTGTTGGGGTTTGCAATACAGAGTATGCTCAGCCTCTGGTAGGCGGCATTGTCGGCACGCTTCATCAGAGATCAACCTTCAAACCAGAGGAAGGAAAAGAAGCAAGTTATGCTGATTTGGACCCTTACAATTCACCTGTGCAAGAAGTTTATCATGCCTATGCTGAACCACTGCCTATAACTGGACCAGAATACGCGACTCCGATAGTCATGGACATGTCCAGTCATCCCAACACACCTCTCGGTGTTCCTTCTGTTTCCACCTTCAAAGCAGCAGGGAATCAAGCTCCTTCACTGGTGGGAACTTACAATAAGCTCTTGTCCAGGACAGACAGCGCATCCTCAGCACAGGCACTGTATGACACACCAAAGGGACAGCTGGGGCCAGGCACTGCTGACGAGTTGGTGTACCAGGTACCGCAGAGCACGGCCCATTCCATCAGCAGTAAAGATGAACAAAGTTAGCTCATATGTAAGGTAGGACGATGGCGAACATGGCTTGTTTTTAAAAGCCAGTTTCATAAAGCTGACAGATTCATTTTTTAATCACACTGTTTTGATACTGTTAGTCTTAAGTAATAATACAGTGTTGAGCCAAAAGATGTATTATTGGAAATCTGGGAAACCAGTCATTCTGCCTTTTCTTAAGCTGCATTTATAACCGTGAGCTCTGTTGGTGTGTTTTTGTTTCTCACTACTGTACAATTATCAGTCAGACGTGAGAGAAGATCTCTTCAAGATTAGCTTCAATAATTCATAGATGTGAATGATGAATTGGGAGAAACAACTGTTCAAAGTATGAAAGACGGTAATTTTTTTTTGCTAATGGTACTATTTCTGAGGAAAGATAATAGCCCATAATCAGAACTTCTGATGTTCTAAAATCTATAGGACAGGCACGAGTTGCTCAGAGAGGTGATGGATGCCCCATCCCTGGAGACATTTAAGGTCGGGTTAGAGGGGCTCTGAGCAACCTGTTGGAGCTGTAGGTGTTCCTGTTCATTGCAGGGAGTTGGACCAGATGACTGATAAGGGTCCCTTCCAACTCAGACAATTCTATTGTTCTACAATACGTAGGTGCTACAGCTTCTAAAATTAATTTTACCCTATGAAATTCACGAACAGCCTTGAACTTTGGAAATTCCATTAACTTCACGGCTTAAAAATGGTCATGATTGTAAACCATGTTCATGTTGGCTTTTGTTCACAGGATGGGGAATCATGGGCTACATGTTCCATAGAAGTTTCCTATCAATCATTTTGGTTAGGCTTCTGAAAGTAGAATCTGCTGTCTCTACAACCCACTTTCAGTTCTGCTTCATGTCTTAAGCCAGTCAGCCTTTGTGCCCTGGTGGGGTGGGGGGGTGAGACAGCAGGTACAGTCTGAAGTCTTACAAGCAAATTACATTGCTTTCACTTTATTCCCTGCTAGCAGAAGGCTGCTCTGACTGGTGTCTGCCTTGAATTAAACTTCTGCAAGAAGCCTGCAGGTATTCAAGGTGACTGAAGCGAGTTGTGAGATGTCCCCTATCCCACAGCAGTATCTATTGTTGTAGGTTAAGAGGTGAGCACATTCAAAGAAAGATGTGTACATAGTTTTGCGAGTGCTTGAAGAAGCACACAAATATTGTAACGGTGCGTAGTTTTGTGTTAATACATGCATTTAGCACGGATGGTACTTCTAGCACAATTGGAAATCCCTTGGGTCGAGGGCTTTTCTTATGATTGTCCTTATTAAAGATTTGTGAATCTTTTGTGCTTTTTACTGAGAACAATTGCTGTCCCAAAGAGCGTCCATTTGAGAAGCATTTAATTAATTGAATTGTTATCTTCTGAATGTTCCAGTTTTCAGTCTTCTACTTGAGGCTGGCCAGCCTAGCTTTAGCTCAGTAATCCTAGAATGAGAACCATTTGGATGTCCTGTTTGCCACTTACTTTCTTGTTTTAAGTCTTGTTAGAAACAAAGCACAGCTTTTTCTCTTTAAGTAGTAGAAAAGGATTCTTAAACAGCTTTATTTTTATTGTAACAGCACTGGTGGGAGGATGCTGAGTTAATTTATAAATGTGAAAATCCCGAGCTACGTGTTAGCCCAGTTTTATGGACTGTCATGGTTACTGTTTGCTTCCATAACTTAAGTCAGCTTTGGTGTTGCCCGTGGGTCTGACGTGAGGTGGCTCCCATCCCCATCAAAGCCAAAGTCGTGTACAAGAGAACAGCATCCTGACTGAGCACTTGAGTCTTTCTGCAGAGTGCCTGCACATAAGTCTGTGAACCAGCATTTCTGGTGTCTATCCACTGCCCGGGAGCATTGTCACCTACACTCTGCTGCCTTAAAACTCAATTCTACATCGTTCTGATCACGAGAACAGTAATGTCTTACAGAACTCAGAGCCTAAGTCTAAATCTGAGTAGGCAACAGAAGGTGGCATACAAGGCCTAGCTGCAGAATTTCCTGCATATAAGTTGTATTCTTGATGTAATTTCAACTTTATCTGTGTGATGAAGCTAGTTCACAGTCCTCTGTGCTCCCCTTAAACAGGCAGGTATGCGCTCTTGCCCAACAGCAACAGTCAGAACTTGGACTTTACAGTGCTTTATTTGAAAGGGGTGGAAGGTTGGTTGGTTGCACTAAGGTGTGACCAATGTATTCAAGTGTAACAGTGAGTGTAACAGTAGGCTGAGGCACTATAAGAGAGTGGGTTATGTTCGAGCAGCCATGATGCTGTTTCATTATCTGAGCAGCATCGTCTGTCGTAGTTAAGAATGGAGTTAGACCTGTTTTGTGACAGAAAACAGCCTGCTCTGCTGCTTTCCTCACTGCTTTCAACATTTACATTGTAGCTGCTCAGGCTAAGTTGGAATTTCTCATAGTTGGGTTTAAAGTGTATGCTACAAACTGTTAAACATCGACTCCCAAATGTAAATTGTGTGACAGACCTAAGAGTGATGTTCCCCAATGCACAATGCAAGCAGAGGTACAATTAATGGGTCTCATTTTTACACGTGAAGCTATATGGATATAAAGTGTATTTCAGCCTTCTTTGGCTCGAGTATGTTCTTACCTCAGCATGTAGCGTAGTTGCTCAGTATCTGTATATGTTGCTAGAAATTAGACTGTATAAATAGTGAGGTTTTTTAATGTATGTTCAAAAGTATTTTAAATAAATTGTACATACCTATTATGCTCAGTATGTTTCTTCTTAACAGCCTTTACTTTCATCTCCATCTCGTTGCTAGTTTGTACTCCCTCCAGGGCTGTGCCCTGCCCCCACAGCAACACGGCCCTGGCAGTCCAGGGAGGAACCCTCCACCACATCACCACCCACATCAGCCATCGCTGGCACTTATCTGAGCTCTCCTTGGGGCCTGAGGTTGCCAATGGTCTGAAAAACTCAAAACTGGTGGCAAAAGGGAAGGAAACACTGTCTGGTCCCACATATGAGGACAGCACTGCATGTGGAAGTGGGGAAAGGAGTCCAGCCTCCATTCACATTGAACTGGCAGAAGTCTGGAACGGCTTTCAGCCATACAGCTGTCCGCATGCTGAACGTACCTAGAACGACCATGCAAACAACTCTTGGCCAAAGAACTGCCTAAATATAAACTCCACACAAAATAAGAAAGGAATCCCATTATTTCTTCTTGACTCTTTGTGACTTGAAGCAAGACGGAGTCCAACACAGTCACGATGCAATTGAAGAAGAAAGTGGAAATACGCAGTCAAGTTGCAGACTAAAACAGTGCCTTTCTCTAGTCAAACATAGGATGGAGGGAAGAAAATACTCTATTTCAGAGATAAGAGCACACACACAAAAATGCAGACTCGGTTTGCACATGTGACACAGGTATGATAGAACGTATTTGGAATTCAGTCAGGGTTGCAATTGCAGAATAAAAAGAAGCTTGTTCAGACACAGAGAGAAGATCCGTCAAACAAGCAGCTGCTTTCCTCTTCAGATTTCATGAGGATAATTTTAGAATGAAACTCATAACAGGGGAAGAAAAAAAATCCCAGAGAAAATCCCTAAGCTGCCCATATCACAAGGTAACTTACCCCAAATCCTCCTGCCCAGCAGCGCAAAGCAATGGGAAGGAAAAACTTGCACTGATCAGTAACACCCAATCATCTGTCTACTGCAGAAGGTATCCCAGCCTCAGTTTCAAGCCGTGGTCCAAATACTAGTTAATGTAGGAAGGTATCCAGAACACAGTGCAGTTTGGAGCTCTCGGCTACCATCCTTGGAAGTCGTCTTCCTTCAGAAAGTGGACCTCATGTTACGGCCCTCACATCATTACACAGCATCCTGTCTGAAGTCATATCTGGCACAGTGAACACCATATCTCATACAGTGTTCCTTCCTAGCAGGTAAATAATAAGACTGAAGTATTTCAGAGATTCCTCCTTTAAGGCAGTGGCCTTCCAAACAAACAGGAAGGTGCATGCAGAAAGCAAAACCATCCTCTTACACATACAATCCATCTATAAAATTTCTAAGGCTCTTCATGAGTGACATAAATGAGGAGGACATTCTTCTCCCCCCAGCAACAGCTGGATGCTGACATAACACAGATCCTACTTCTGTCGGTTCCTGTAAGACGGCTTCAGTATCAGTTCTGTGGGGCAACACAGAGTGAGCCACTGGAATAATGAGATCTCAGGATCTGCCCAAACTGGCAGGGGCCAAACACTCAGTGCAATCCCAGGGAACCTCGCTTGTAACTTCTAACAAGTTGGTGGGGCTTCAGATCTTCCTCCAGCTCCACAGACTCTGAGAATTTCCATTCCTGTTCCAACCCAACACCCCACTTTGGTCAGGGGAGCAAACCACAACACAGCGCTATTTTGGCAGCAGGGAAGAAAATTAAGTGGGACCAAAACCCGAGTGTCAAGGGGAGACAAAATAACAACTCAATTTCAGTTCTAACAGCAACATTTCAATACCGCTTTCATGCCGGTATTTCAACCTGGTAGAGAAAGGTGAAACCACGTACGCCAAGAGCTGCCTCCCTGCAGCATAAAGCATAAAGTGAGGAAAATCACTGATGATCAAACCAAACCCCTTCCATAAATCTACACGTTCCCTGGCTGCGCTCCCGCACAGAACAGTGGCAGATACTAGATTTGTCAGCATCGAGGGACTTGAAACCATTATTTGCTATTCCAAATTTCTAATGACTTTGGCATCTGTATGAGATTTGAAGCTCACGCCATAATGAAAGCAGCAGCCGCGCGATACCCACTATGAGTTGACGCTGCCTGCAAAAATCAGTTCCCACCGCATCCACTTCAAAGGCCACTCTTAACTACAGCCATCTTCATACCTTAAACATTTGCTGTTATTTCCAAATTTGACTTTTTATAAGGTATAAGTGTGTGAGTTAGTATTAAATAGCCCCAAGAATATTCTCTGCAGTAACTATTGCTCTATTAACCATCATTAACACATGAACATAGGTTCTATGACCCCACTGTCACTGGGTCCCCACACATCCTGAGATCCTCAGCTCCTTCATCCAGCCAAACCTACCATGCAGGGCAGAAGGGCAACCTCATTTCTTCCCGCTACTATCAGTTCCAGAAAGAAAATATGCAACCAACCAGAGCCTTGTACAAAACCAGCATCAACCAAGTGCCTTCTTCCAGTACATGAGCTAGCATTTGTACACGTAGCAGGTGAAGCCTGAAGAACACACGCACCAGAATGAAATACAAAAGACTTACCTTTCTCACCAGTTCTCAAAGAAACGATGCTTGGTTTGCCCATGGAACAATACCTGAGTAAAGTCTGCCTGAGGAAAACTTGCCCACATTTGGTGATGTTTACTGTCAGTGAAACCAGTGGGCTGACATGCAGAATGAAGGTCTCCTTGGTTTCCCCCTGAGGAATATAAACGTGAAACTGCCCAGGACTGGCAGAGCCCACCCAGCCATTCTGAACCTCCAGCTCTGGTCAGCCATTCCATGATGCACAGCTGGGGGGAAAAGAGGTTTCATACACTTCACAGGTGGAAGAACCACTTGATGGGGGGGGGGGGGGGGGGGGGGGTATTTCAGTGCCAGCATCAGGCCTGAAGCAGAAATAACCCAGCCAGAGTGAAGGCAGCGTTAAAAACACACACTTAGGAAATCCTGTTTGCTTGAGAGCTACTGGTCTGCTTCCTACAGAAGAGTCAGGGCTCAGGGCTCACAACGGGGCAACTCTGTCAGTTCTGCTGTGCTCCTGAAACTAAAATTACCTGCACCCCCCCCCCAGGGAAGGTGACTCAATAACCGCATCAAAGTCACTCATTAGGGTACTACGGTTAGGCTGAGGTTGGACTTGATGATCTTCAAGGTCTTTTCCAACCTGGGTAATCCTATGATTCCAAAGCACAGACTCTCAGAACACTAAGAACACTTAAAATTACACCTGACACATTTATACATAATTTCTACGACACGTTTGCTGTTACTTATTTTGGTGGATATGAGAATTCCTGACAGAACAGGTAAGTTTCGAGGCAAACAAAACACAGCCTATTTACTTACGCCCTGTGGGACATTCCATTTTCAATCAAAATCATCCTGACAAAGCCCAAAATGTGCTCAACAGGCTCGTGTCTTCTCAAGTTACGCACCCTCACCTCTCCCGCTCTGTGATTTATCTCTATATCCCACTTAGGCCACCAGCGGGGCTCTGATGCATGCTAAGCTGCCCAGCCATCCCAGCAGCACACCCTGCATTCAGCAGAATGCCCCTCAGGGCTCTCAAATGCCTTCTGAACGGCCCTCCCCCTCCTCATAGGGCCCAGTAGCAGCCAGCAGAAGCCAGCCCATGCAGGACCGCCACCTCCTCCCATCACCCCGCCACCCACCAGGATGAAGCACTGCCAGCCCTAAATCCTGGCTGTCCCCTGCTGCTGTGCCGGATGCCTTGGCACACCCACCAGGGAGGGCTGTTATGAGCTGCAGATGTTTATTATTGTCCTGAGCTGCTGTGATGTTTCTCTGTGCTGCCAAGTAGCAGCTGCCCCATCGTATCTCAGCGGCAGCAGCTCAGTAACCCCCAAAGGCTAACTAACTTGTGACCAGCGGGGCTATGGGCAGGGTTGGATGCTACTTCCTTCCCTTCTCCTTTGAACCACTCCATCTTTCTGTTCTTTTTGCAGTGCTTTCAGGTTCACTGCCACTAATAACACAGCCTGAGGAAAGCCCAGTGCTCCACATAAATTATTAAAGAAAGCTCCCGAATGCTTGACATAACCTTCAGACCCAAATCCCTCTGTACTGTGACAGACCTGCTAATGGGACAGCTTCTCATTACATACAGGAATCCTCACGGGGGTAAAAGGCAAATAACTTCAGATAGCTGAGCCTGACGTCCTTCCACTTCCAACACCCCCAGGCTCCAAGATGCAGCCTTGCAGTAGGAAGCCTGGCAGTCTAATCCTGAGCCCAAGAAAGACTTTATAATTACACAGTTTCTCTTGCAGTAACAGAAACGATCACCTCTCAGGATCAATAGGGCTGTAGAAACTGTAGGTCCACTGCATCTTATAGGAGAGCCAGAAAAAGTAAAAGCACACGATGGCTTTTGATTTGATTTCTCCTATTTTAGATCTTAAATCCGAATTGAAATGCAATCCTCTCTGCCTATTATCTGATTTTCCAAGTCCTCCACTTTCCTGAGCTTCTCTCCCTGACTTTACCCTGACACCAGTTTGGTTACCTTATTTTCAGACAGGAGAAGCAAATCTCTTTGTTTAACAGAGAAAAACCAACCATGGCAAACAGACACTGGATGTATACATGTGAAATGGTAAAGCCTGAGGAAGCCTTGGAAGCATTCTGTATCTGAAGCACTCCTGAAATATCCTGTAATTCCTGCTTCTGTTTTACACCTCCCTCTATGGATACAGATACCTTTCATGAAATCCAGTCCCAAAGACTATTTTCCTTTGAAAGCAGAGATTTACATACCTGGGGTATCACGCTGTATTCTGAAGCGCTGGCATCTGTAAGAAAAAGCTTCAAACAATTTAATAGTTTTGCTATGCCCAAACATTGCAGACCGTGGCAGTAAGTCTTGAATGGCTTTAGCAATGGAGCACTCACGGGGGTGCTGCTCATTTACACATATCAGGTACAGCTCTTAGCTTCATTCAGCAGCCTTAAATCAGGATGTTTATGTACTGAATCAGTAAGTTTACAAGTGCTACCATCTAACAGAAAAAGGTCCACTTACTACTGGTTGTGCAGCACAAAAGGTGCGTAAAGAGGGTGCTAAAACTTTATTTTCTGTCTTTTTGAGCAAGGCAGATCCCATCCCAACGTACCTGCTGCAAGTACTTCATCAAAGCCGCCACCCCCATCGCTGTGGGCCAGGCAGCACTATCCGAAATGACAAGACGCTCTGCAGAGCTGTTCAGACTAACAGCAGTGACCTTCAATAAGGATGGAAGACGTGTTTAAAGTTGTGGCAAGGTGAAAAAGAGCTTTCATTTCTATAAACAAAGACTTGGGTAATAACAGTTACAGGAAGACTGGTTTGAAGGCAGCTTTCCCTGCAGAGGACTTGGAAGACATCACGTGTTTCAAGAGAAGAGCCAGGTTCTTGCAGCAACCTCTGGGAGATAACAGACATATCGCCAGCACTGCTTGCAAGACTGCACTTTCTGCATACTTTCTTCTTTATTGCAGGCACCGAATCAGTGGAATGCATTCCTCATTATTCAGTCTCAGTTCAGTAACATTTTTACTAGATAGTCCAGGAAGAAACAGAACCAATGGCAACTGTGCTGTGGCTTAAGCACCCAGATGACACAAGGACACATCATTTCCTGAAAGTCAGTTTCTCAGAGGATTAAAACAACAACAAAAAGAAACAAGGAAAGGGGAAAAAAAAGAGAGAATGAAAACACACATGCACGCACACAGAGAATGAGGGGTGAGGGGGGAGAAACATTAGGAAGAAAAAAAAGAAGAGAGTCCTGTGGTCTGTTTGGAGCTGTAAGTCCTGATTCAGCTTTGTCAGCAACACCAGCGGGGCCCTTCCAGCGGGCTGCATGGGATTACATTTTCAAAAGCACTTAGAAAGTTCAGGAGCATGTCTCATTGTTAAAAGTGATTGAGAATAATGAGCTTAAGCATTGCTAAATGCACTGCTTCGTGCCCTGTCTTGTCCAGTCCAGTCAGGGATAGGGCTCTCCCAAGCCCCTGGCAGGATTAGATGCGGTTGTTTGAAATCCTGGAACCCTGTTTTTACAGCTTTCTGATGGAAGGGACTGGCCTGGACCGGGATGAGCAGAAGACGATGTGCGTTAACCCAGAAAATCAGCATAAGACATCGGTGGAACAAGCTTGTAATGACAGGCCAGGCTGTGAACCTGAGCAGCATGTTTTCCGCTGCCCACGACACAATTAAGAGGCAGACATTGAAAGTAACACTGCATTCTGATTCCGCAGAGGCTGCCTGCCAAAGTTCCATGTCCAAAGTGCACGATAAATTTTTAAAGACAGACCTGAGCATCTTTAACAGCAAACCAGACTTGATAATATCACACAGCTTCCCTATGACATCAAGTTTCTGCACCACAGAAATGGGGACCTGAGCGTGCAACAGACGTTCCATGTCACTGAGAGTCAGCGCCTTGCATGGAAGGCTGCAGCAGGCTGGTTGCATTAGTTAGATGGTTTTGCTGACACGGTTAGCACTGAAGGAGCCTTTACTTCATGCCATTAAACCATAATTCTTTACAATATACGTTGACTTTTTCACATCCTCTATCTGGCTCTGCGGGCTATTCTTGGTACTCGTATAAAACCAACACAACACAGGATTTAAACACACTCCATGTTTCTGAAATGTGATCTGCATTCTAAGTATTGAACTGTGATGATTATCCTACTCTAAAACACAATAAATGGTGTGCTTTTCCAGGATAGTTGAAAAAGCTTTGTACAATTCATGCTAAGCCAGTCAGCCCACAGACATGGCCAACAAGGGGGCTTTAGCATTAGGTTCTACCAGCTCAAGCTCTTTGTTGGACCAAGATTTCACTTTCTACCCATCCAAAGCTGCATTTTAGTCAATAGAAATACCGTAGCAATGAAGGGCTGAGTAAGAAATGTGTACAGACTCTGACTTCTGGATGAACAGTAGTACCACCTAGTTTTGCTGCCATTGCAATTCCAAGCCACTATGCTATCCATTGTTTGACACTCCCCTCACTACCAGTTTCCTAGGAAACAAATTTAGGAGCATATATGCATTAATAATAATGCAGCCTCACTTAAGTTTGGGTTTGGATGATGGACGAGCACTGTCCCTCAATTTGCTTACATTCACCAAACCTGCTACTAAAGCAAATCCAGAGCTTAGGGGAAAGAATGAAAGATCCGTGCTGCCCGTTCTTCATTCACAGCACACATTTGCCTTCGCTGAGCAATCCAGAGAACATCAGCGTCTCTGAAAGTATGTTTTCTTTTTTCTGAGCTTTAAGTGGATGGCAGTTATGATAAAACCTGTCAGGGTTGCTGCTGCGCCACAAACCAAATAGGCAATTCCCAGGAACGGGTTACTTCCTCCACTCCATACCATGGTTGAAAGGATCACGTACTTCTTCCCCTTGAACATGGAAACAGGGAAGTCTGACAGAAGGATGTTAAGGATTCACTAACAAAGTTCACATTACCTCCAGCAGGAGAAAATGTAGAGCTCAAAATCCTTCCCAAGGCACAGAGAGGCTGGAGATCTGTACTTGCTGCAAGAATTCCTTTAAATGACCTGAGAAGCCTCTGCTATCTTAGTCAGAAAACAAACAACAACCACCAATCAGTAACAGCTTCTAGTTATTTTGGATACAGTCTTGGCATAATTCTGGAAATCCTGGGATTTTTAACTGAACATTTCAGATTGATACCGTATGTAATGGCTACTGAGTTAATTTCATACGATCCATAATATTTTTAAGCAGCAAACTAACTCACTTGAAAGCAAACCATTTCAGAAACTTATCATGATGGCACTCTACATACCGTCTATGAGGAATAGTGCTCACCTTTAATTTAACATGCTCTCTAACCACACGGAGCCTTTCGGTGGAGCTATAATGTTGCAAATCCTAACTGCATTAGTTCCAACTGAGGAGAAACTTACAGTCACCACGATGTAATTCCTGTTAATAAAGCAAGGCCTTTAGTCAGCAAAGTTCACACTGTTCTGTGTGCGAGTGCTTTTTCACCAGCACAAAAATTCCTACCAGCCCATAGCTGAAATCCACCAGAGGGCTCTGCTGATACAGGGATGCTGCACAGCTCTCACCGGCAGGGTTACCTCTGGCACTTCTGCATCCCAGTCATGATAACTGCACAGCTGACTAGGCCAAGATTGAATATCTTAGCCACCTCTCCAGATTTCCATCTTCCAGATTTATCCTTTCTGCACAATCTACTACTGCCCTGCAGAAATCAAATGCAAAGCTGGGTGCTGCCATGTGTAACAAGTCTTAATTCCATCTGCTTGGGCTAGAGAAACTCCACCCTAACAGTCATCACCCTTACAGTCAGGCCTGTTCACAACGATTTAGCTTCAAATGTTTTGCTTGTTTTCTTTGCCGCTTTACTATACAAATCCCATCCACTGCTATCACATTGCAATCATCTAGTAGTTAAGGATTGCCTCGGATAATATGAAAGGATACTGTAGGAAATACGGAAAGTATAATTCCCTGCTGGGAGGCCATCACTAAACTGCCCTTTCCGACTGATACGTCGATAAAGGTTTCTGAACGTAGCAAAGGCTGATACTCGCATCCAGATAATGAAGTCATCATTTATATATCCATTATTCTTCTCATCTTCCTCATCTAATGAATACACTGGTTTATGCCAGTATGGAGGTCTTGCTGTTCCTAGTGGAAGAGAATAACAAAACAGGAAAGACATATTGTCAGGAAAAACAGGGGTCAATTACTAATTTCTTTGCCCGCTCACAACCAACATAGAATATGAGAGAAGTTAGACACGCAAGACTGTCCAGTACCACAGAATTATATATGCTGCTAATGCTTTGCATCCCTGGATTTCAACTCACCTCAAACATGAATAAACAATTTAACAGCCCCCAGGGGTTGACCTGCATTAGAAGCCTTAAATACAGGAAAAAAAAAAAAACAACTGCCTTGAAGAAATGAACATATTGTATACGCTGGGTTTTCATCTCTTCAGCAAGCAACATACTCTCGTATTATAAGGATCCTTCATACATATTTACAATCTGCCACATGAAAACTACTTAGATAACTCATTCTCCCTGAAGCAGGGAGATGCGTTGTGCCTACTGTATCCAGCACAGCAATGTCCTGATCCAGAACATGGTGCTTTTAGTCCTACTTCAATATCACAGAATCACAGGGGCTGGAAGGGACCTCCAGAGATCATTGAGTCCGACCTCCTGCAAAGCAGGGCCCCCTACACAAGACTGCACAGGTAGGTGTCCAGGCAGGTCTTGAATATCTCCAGAGGAGAATCCACAACCCCCTGGGCAGCCTGTAATATGGTTTAATCTAAACAAGCAATAGCCCTAGCAAACAATTGTTGGAAACAGCTACTCAAGACATAGGTCTTGCTTGGCTCACAATTAACCTACAGATCTGCAAGGCAGGAAGAAGGGAAACATGATGTGCACTTTTCCTCTTATGCTTTCAGTAGAAAATAATGAGATTGTATCCTTCCTTCTCTGAACAGATTAACCATTTCTTACAAAACCGCTTTCCCCCAGTTTTGACTGTCAATAGGAAAAGAAAGGAACAATTTGGCTAAATCTGGCTGTTGCTCTCATTCACCCTTTAATGCTGCTTCTACCACCAGCTATTTCTCACAGAGGCAATTCCCTTTTCACAGTGGGAAAGCTCTGCACACAGGGAGGGAGACAGGGAAGGTGACGGCCACTGAGAAATAAGGAATGCTAGCAGAGCCATTCTTACCTGCAAATGCAGCAGAGAGATTGTGCGATTCTGGATTGCGAAATTTCACATTTTTATCTGTCCACCAACTGTTCCCAGTCTTCAGCAGCGGCACTTGAATAGCAGATGAGTTCAAATTGTACAAAAGATCAATAGTATCTGCAGGGAATACAAGAAGCAACACATATGAGTGAAAGACAGTCAATCTGATGGCCAGCATGACTAACAAAACCAATACAATGAAACACCTTTCAAATGAATAGAAAAAATAATAATCATAGAATGACTTCAGTTGGAAGTGACCTTAGAGATCATTTGGTTCCAACTTCCTGTTCTCACTACATCTCCAGCTGTTTGTTATTAGTTTATTAGCAGGGCTTGCAGTTCACTCAGCTTTTCCCTTATCTGCTAGCTTGAGTTAAAAACTGTTCTTATGGCAGGGGTCATAATAGATCAGATTTCCAAAGAAGCAGGTGTGCACACAGGTGAAAATCAAATGGATCTGGAATTTACTACAGCTGCCCTTCACAAGTCCTCTGGTGTGGGCAGTTCAGCTACTTGCCGGTAGGTGCTGCATTGCCAAAAACAGACGGGGGGAACACATTAAAAGGGATGAAACAATGGAAGGAGAAGTGCATGGAAGTGTTTTTTCCTTCCTTCTTTCCAAAGAAATCCAATCTGAAATCTAGTCTCTGTGGCTAGGATGTCTCTTCTAGATTTCAGTCTATATGTCTTAACGGCAAATTATGTCCTTCATGAAACCGTATACAAGATCAAACCAATTCACATAAGACTATGGATGCTTCCAGCATCAAAACAACAGAATGCAAACGTACAGATCTAAAGGTCTGAACCAATGTAAAGAGCACACTGTTTTCTTCAAAGCATACTGTTGCAGGAAGGTAGAATGTGTGTTTTCCCAGTTTTTTTAGCAGGGAAGTATATTGTATCTATTGTGTATAGCACTGTTCCCTGTTTCATCAAGACGCAGTTCCTCAGGCCTGCTAGAAAATCACGCTGAAGAGTGAAGGAAGCAGAGCCCTTATTCACCATAGTACCAATGTCATACAAAACTTCTTGTGAGAGAATGACAACATTTTCCAATACTCATCTGGATTGGGACAACATCATAGTTTAAAGTGGAAATTAGTAAAACAGATGTGGAAGGTACTTACCATTGAACATGCTGTTGGCAATAGCACCGCAAGGAGCCATTGGTGTTCCATTCTGGTAAGTGGCAAAGGGTGCACAATAGGTGTTCTGAACCTGCAGAACAATCAAACAATAAAAAACTGTGGGGGTTTTCCTTTGCTGGTTTCCTCCCACTCCTTCTTTTGAAAGGACACTGAATAATTAGGTCTCCAGTACCTTCTGGTCACATCCAAATAACATTCAGATGAATGAGTCTATAGTGGAGGAACAGCTTCCATATCACAGTAAGCAAACAATATAATCTCCAAATTTTACTACTGCCTTGCTAACCCCAGACCACAAAAAGTCATTTGGGGATCTGCTGTTGTAATATAGCTTCAACTTAATAATGTGTTCCAGTGCAGTCCTGACTTTACCTTACAATATCTTATTTTTCTTTCTTTATAATCTTGACCTGCAGTGCTCCAATGATGTAGAACAGCAGATGGAGTTAGTGACATTCCTTCAGCATGGGGAAATCTTAATGTATGAAAACACAGCAGGAAAACCAACAACCCACCTCCAATGTATTGCCCTTTTTCTACCCCAGCTCATGAGAAACTGCAAGTCCTCCAGTTATAGCACAGAAACATTTCCAAATGGCTCAGTTAAGCTGTGTATTGATTGGCACAAAAGCCAAAAGCTGTTGCACCTGAATGCAAACAAGCTGACCAGACGCCTGGAGAAACTGTTACATGGAGAATATGTCTTGAGACTTATAAGAAGTATTCAATAAAAACAACAGATTATTATGGTACAATCATCATATCTGCTGACAGGATAGTGCATGGAAATGCTACTTCTAAGTGAAAAAAACAACCCACGTTCTCTATTTATAAGTAAAAAAAACCTCTGTTAACATGATTTCAGTCTCCAATTTCCTTGTGCATGCACTGCTGCAAGAGATGCCATCTAGCCTCCTATTCAAACTTCTAAATTGCATTTTTCAGAATGCTACATGATGTCGTATTTCACTATGTACCTTTTCCAGCTTCTTGTCCACCTCCAAAGCTAGATGTCATAATGAAAGACTTTGCACAACTTGATTCCCTAAATCCTATAATAAAACCACAGATAAAAAGGTTTTTGGCTAACGCAACTAGAAGGAAGACTAGAAGGAAATGTTTTCTGTAAGTTTATTTGTAAGAGATAACATGTTTAATCTCTATCCCTACACAGACCAGGTTTGAAAACTACAACACTGGTCTGACCCCCTAATTATCTACTCACCTTTCCACTCTTATTTGCTTTTAATGATCATAAAAGTGGAAACTGAACACTGAAAATCTATTATTCCCCCGGAGGCATCTTAAAACATTTACAGTTATGCTTAGTTAGATCTCCATATAGTCAAAGACAGACCTGGTAAAAAATACTGTTCTCATAATACGAAGAATAAAAACTTACATCTACATTTCGGCCCAACAATTGTTCATCACTTCTTGATAGCACGTAACGACGGTGATTTTGATAGAAGTTTTGTAGGCCATAGTACATAAAGACATCACCCTAGAATTCAAGAATGCATCTCTTCAATAAGGCGAGCTCAAGTAGACAAAAAGTCCTATTAACTACTAAAAAAGAGTGTGAAAGAGAGAATAATTCATACTCGTGTATTGGTAACTACATTCTAACTAATTACTTCAGCAGACGCTGGCTATAATCTATTCTGTACCCTTTGAGTTGAAAGCTTTTGTATTTGGCATGAAATTAAACATACTTTAAAACACAACATCAAACCTAAAATGAAAAGGCATCATTAATATTTTACTCAAGACGGTAATGACTGGCCCTGAAACTGCAATGAGTATGAATTATTGAATGGAGTCAGACGCCCATTTGCTACAAAAGGAAGATGCCGAAACAACTTCAAAAAAGAGCCATCAGTTTTAATTCCTGCAGATTTTGTGAAAAATAAGACTGCCTCTCCTCAATTATCCAAGTCCTTTGGAAAGCTCAGTCCTGTAATTAAATGGAGAACGTTAAGCAGGCAAATATGAGCAACAAAGAGGTTTAGTAATCTCTTCAAAAGTCATTATCCAGTTAAATAAACTTCTGATCTCAGACGTAACTATATCTTAAGGGTTACTCAAAGCACGTTAACAATGCCTTTAATACTGAAGTACCACAAAGCAACTTTACAGTTTAATCACACTATAATCTGAAGGGCTCATCTACGCAGTAGAAAGCGTAAGACCCCTTCTGAAGAACATGAGGCGTTTTAGCAGCCTTGGCAACACAACCAGCAGTTCAGGACAGGAAATGAAGGATACTTCTCCCAAATGAAACTGCAGAATGCCACTGCTAGACTTGAATTGTTTCAAGGACCTTGGAGACCAGCAGTGTAATCCCCGTAAAAAGGATTGCAATGGTTTACTTATGACAAGCGGTCAAAGTTTCAGATTTCTTTCTCATTTAAGAGTTTAGCAGTACACTAACAACTCCAGGCCAAGGGCTAGAGTTCTCTACTGACTCAGAGAGAGAAATCACCTCCACAGGCAAACACCACTCCCTTCATCCCCACTTTCTCTTTGGAGATCTCCCATCCAAGGGCAGAGACAGCCTGATCTGGATTATTTTTAAACACAAGCTCCAAACCAACAGCAAATGCAAAACAGTAACATTCTGAGTATTTCACAACCTTAAAAAGTAAAAAGAAAATTCAGACAGGTGCTCTACAGAACAAACTTAGCATATTTTATCATGTATGGACAAAACTATCAGGAGGTACTGAGCAACTTAGTTGGTTTCTCATATCCACTTACCAGCATATCTTCTGCTAGTGTGAAATTAATAGAACAGAGGCATTCATTGTTCCAATTAGAGGAATTTTCACGAAGTTTTGAACAATTTGAACATTTATCTGAATAATCAACCTGTCAGAGAAGTGAACAAGCAGAGACATTGTATTAGAGGACATGAACACAGGAGAAGATCAGTGTTTTAGCTACAAGACCTCTCAAAGCAGTTCTAAGTGACTCTGGATTGCCAACAAAACTGTTAAAATCAACAGAGGTATAGAGAATCAGGACTTGGCCTCAACTGAACATTCACAAATCCCTATTTAAAAGCCACTTAAGAGTTTTTTGACAATTATTGCAGAACCTCCAAATTTGCTCCTTGGCAAAAGAGTGCTGAGAGACAAGCACCCCTGCAGCTTGGTCTGGCTGACCAAGTAACGCCTGATGAAAGTCCACGTGAATTATGGTTCAGCACTCATGAACAGTCTGGGTGTAGTGCCTGAGAGTTGGCTCCAACCAGGAGTCCATTAACAGCAGCAGGTTTAACCAATTCTGCTTCCATCAGGGCTCCCTGTACTTTAATATTTTGCCCAAGCAAATATTTATCTCCTAGTGCCAAACACCCAGAAGAAGGAGATACTTATATTTAATTATTAACACCCAGAGGTGAGAATTACTGCCCATATTTCAGATACTATTTCTCAGTTACCCACTCAGAGCTTGGCTCTCATCAGTGACCATCTTTCTGAGAACTTTCACAGGAATATTGGCTGCTGGATGCATGCAAGACATAAAGCCAATGCTGTCATTTCTATCCAGGCACACAAATCCAATGCTCTTTCTCTCCTCCCCCCTCCTGACAAATACAGACCATTTTCTTTCTTATCATAATGCCAAACACCCCACTCCAAACAGACCTGGATTTCTCTGACGCTGTTTGCAGCTACTATGAGGGAGACTCCCACAGAAAGGCAAAATGCTCCGGTGAGAAAGAAAGTGGAGAGCACAGATGCAATGGTAAGCTGGGGCTTCCATGCCGGTAGCTTCTGTTGTTTGAATGCAGTGTTATCTGGACACCTGGAAGGACATGTTTCTGCTTCTTGTGGAGCAGAACTCTTCTTATTCTTCATATTCTTCTTGATGAGAGGAAGGAACAAAACACTTGTGCTGGACAGTGTTTAAGCTGAGATACAGTCTTTGCTGTTGGGAAACTGTATTGCTTGTTCAGATCTGCATTATGACGAGGAATTACTTATTAACTAGATCTCTCTCTTCCTCCTTTTCTACATTTGTGTATGGATTGCCACGATCAGTTTGTACCAGTCAGATGATTGTGTACTTCGGTCAGTACACCCAGATCATGCTTCCTGAAAAAGCTTATATACTTATTCCTGCCCCACAGTTCAAAAGCATTTGTTATGTCTCATTCATTTGTGTGGATACTGTCAGCTACACTAGAATTTGTGTGATCTCAGGTTCATTATTTCTTCTCCCTTCACTTCTACAGCTGCCCAGCTAACAAACGTGATAAAACAAAAGATCTATTCCAGTTCACTGGATGTCAGTGAGGAGGACCGGAGGGGCTGAGTGCACTGGATACACAACACTATTTTGTAAAAACCAAATAAACTTTCTTAACCTGCATTCATTGCTATTGATTAAGAAGCAATTCAGAGTCTTAAGATGCTTTGTATTGCTTAGCACAACTGGGTAATTCTAAAAATGTCTGATTTGCATCTTGCCATGCAAAAAAAGGCAAAAAAAAGAATCACCCTTCTACTCACAATGACAGAAGAATCACACATAGACAATTTCTTCTCAAGTCCAATGGACAAAAAGTAGAATATTCCTTGAATACTTCAACAGTTTAACCACAATAAACTCTCAGTTTGCTAGACAGATATTTTAAACGTAATTTATCATGTAATAACCACAACAAAAAATAGGATTTGGCCAGCTAGAGAACAGATAAGAGAAAAATACCGTTTTTTGTCAAATAACTAAAATTCATACATTTTCAAAGATATATTAAGGCAAGTGCTAGCTTACCTGCCCCGTGAGAGAAAGAGGTAACTTAGAACCAAGTTGTACAAAGACTTTCACACCCACTTTTGCTCTTAAAAGTGGCACGTAATAGTAAATCTTGTGGGTGAAGGCAACATACATTTGACTTCGCTGCTGCACTGCCTGTACAATAAAAGACTCCGAATAAAAAAGTACAAATAAAACTTCTGTCTTTATTATTAAAAGGGACCTGAGAATAAAGTTACACAGCACATTCTTTCTGCATCAAACGTATCTGAAAATTAAAAATTCTTAATTTAATCACTATTGACTACTTGCAGACAGGATAGAAGTAAAAACCACCTGTAAACCACTTCCTTGTGGGTAAAACTATTAAAAGAGTCCCAGCTTCACAGATCCCTCTCTGCACAGCTTTATAATCCTCATCTCCAGTAGGTCAACTGTTTCTTTCTTTATCTGAGGAAAACAAAATTCAAAGAAAGCATCAAAGGTTAGTGGTAATGCTTCAGCTAAACACCACGATTTTATTTACTTACTAAGGTACTTTACAATCGAACTAGAAATTAAAGGACAAGTTCCCACACAATGCCCTTAGCTCTACAATGATTCCATTTTCCTAGATTCACAGGATATACTGAGTTGGAAGGTACCCACAAGGATCACTGAGTCCAGCTCCTGGCCTCATACAGCACCACTCAAAATCCAAACCCTATGTCTGACAGCAGTGTCCAAAAGCTCTCAGAACTCTGGCAGCTTGGTGCCGTGCCCACAGCCCTGGACAGCCCATTCCATGCCTGCCACCCTGTGGTGCAGACCCTGACCCTAACACCCATCTGCCCCTCCCTTGACACAGCTCCATACCGTTCCCTTGAGCCCTGTTGCTGTCACACAGAGCAGAGCTCAGTGCTGCCCCTCCACTCCCCTCATGAGGGGCTGCAGGTCACCATGGGGCCTCTGCTTTAACATTTGCTCTGCAGTCCTAAGGTACAACTACAGCTCCTTGCAGTCTCATCTAACGTAGCTACACAGTTAATTGGCACAGCTGATTAAACTTGCCACAGCAAGAGATCCATCCTGGACTGCCAGATTTCTGTAGGACTTTACAGTGTATCAATCATCATCAATGAGTCCAAGGGTAGTCCTGCACTATAGCAGCCACACAATGTCTGGGCTGAGACTCCTGAATAAAAGTGAGCGTAAAGGTCAGGTGTAACTAAGCCACATGCAAAGTACTTTGGTTTATAACACGGATATTACTGTACCTTACTGCTTATCTAAAGATCAAAGACAAATGTAAACAAGGGTAAGAACTGATGAGATATTTCAGCAGGAACAGAAGATTCTCTCACTGTGGTAAGCCTAGAATTTCCTTATAGCTTCATTCTTCCTGCTCATGAATAACTTATTTCTGAGCTTCTCCTCAGGTTTATACCCTTCTGCGCACAAGAATGTGTGATGTAAGAAAGTCTAACTAGACTATATTTCTTACAAACCCTTTTGCTTTAATAAAACCTGAGACTTGTTCAGTGCTTACATTGCTTCCAGAAGGAAATAATAAACTGTTTAGCAGAATATTTGAAAAGCTGTACGTTAATCTTACAATAATAATAATTTGAGGCGTTGAGACAGGTCATCAACCTCTATAGAGAAAAATTCCAAAGAGAAAAGTTTGTCCTTTGCTCAGATTTGAAATTACATGATCGATTTTTACGTAAACCTTTACATTATAGTGTAATGCAAGCTTGTAAAAGCAGTCTGATAAACTCATACATTTGACCTCTGGTTTCTTTGAGAGATTACTTCACTGCTTACGATGAATGCAGTGAAGGACAGAAAAACAGAAAAAAGAATCCACCAGCATTAATGAATGACATGTAAAGGCAACTGAAAGAGCACTGATCATCCATTCAGTGAATATAATAGGATACAGGACCATCATGGGGAAGGATTCACATACTTATATATATATATATGTACATATATATATATATATATACACACACACACATATATACATATATATATATGTCTCTCTATATACATATATATATATATAAGAATAATGTTCTTTGTGGTGTAATCTGAGATGTGTGTATATATATGTATATATATATACACATATACATATATATGTATATGTGTGTATGTGTATATGTATATATATATATACGCATATACATATATATGTAAATATATATGTAAATATATATATATACACACACACATTTCAGATTACACCACAAAGAACATTATTCTCCACTGAAGATAAGGACACGAACAGCAGCTAGTCTGCACCTTTAAAATGAAGCAATGGATTTACCCATGAGTAGACGAGGTACATATTTTTCCAGCTGTTCCTGTTTTCTGCACATTTCAATACACAGACTAGTATAACTAAAAGGAAATCGAGCACTGTAACACCTTAAACATATAAAGAAATTATTGACAAAGACAGGTTTGCAATGGAAATGTGTCTCTATGCCTTGTTTCCATCTCTAAAGCCCAATTTTGCCTCCACAACTAATATAGGAAAAAGAAAAATAGTGCATAGAACTGCCAGTTCTCATGCTGGTGGCACTAAAAATCATTTCTTCTCTGAGAAAACCCATGACTATTATTAGCACGTATTTGACAGCCTTTGTAAAGATAAGAGAGTAAGATCTTACTAAGACTGTATTTTGTATTTCCAGTTTGCAAGCTGCTAAACATACCACTATCTTCTACTGCATTAAAATGCACCATTTCAAAAACATTCGCTGGATATTTTTTATCACTGATATTTCTTAGAAAATAACTTTCAGGGATCTACATGCTATTTCCAGCAGGGAAAAAAAAAGCTGTATGATGCCCCACTTACATCACCCAATGTGACAAAAATCTTTGCGTTTTCTGAGTCAACTGCAGGTCTGAAGACTTTTGCTGTAATCACACTCACTATTCTGTAACCATATATAAAAGATCTACCCTTAAGTCAACACTATATCTGATATATATAATTTTTTCTCACTTGGTTTTATCTGAAACTAACCCTGAGTATTACTTTTATAAGTTCATCGATGGTCATTTTCCCTTAACAAAACAGAACTGAATTCTGACCTGTATTCATGCTGTGATTCTCCCTATAGGAAACTGAAAAAGATGGTTCTGGTTTGCAATATCCCCAAATCAAATGTTATCGATATTATATCTATTTTTTCGATGGGTCACCTGTAGGCTACTGTTAGTATATTTACTTAAGCAGACTTGCAAACATCTGTCCCCCTGGCACCAGCACTTGTATACTATCCTGAGGCAATATGCCTGTGAATGCAGGTTCTCTGGTCTTCGAAATCTTACAGTTCAGTGCTAGCACTGTACAAAAGCTTCTCAAGCATTTACCACAAGAGGGAGCCTCCTTGCCTCTGTACGCAAATCTGTACTTTGCTTCATTTCTGCAGTGTATTTTTTGCAGGGTGCTTTATCCAAGATAATTAGAAAGCTGCATCTTTGTGTGTGGGGGACTATAAAATAGAGCACATTCAAAGACAGAAGCAGGTGCAGAGGAGTAATGACTGACCATTTCTTCCACTTGTGAAACAGCTTCCTATCTACATGTAAGAAAGTCTTTTCCCACTGTAGAACGTGTACCAGCCTGTGAAAACATGCAGTCAAATGGGAGTTTTCTAGCAAGGGCTACTAGAGGAATCCACCTCTTTCTGCTGGCTAGATACCAGCTGACGGCCCACAGCATATGGTAAAAGTATCCTGTCATAGCAATTAATGTGGAAGTTTGATTACAGAATTAAAAAGCATGGGGAGCTGTTTTAAAAAGAGTCTACAAATGATGGATGGTTCTACATAGATTGTAACCAACCTCTTGCCAAAAACTAACTGTACGGTACTGACTGTACAAAGTTATGTTACTCTCAGAGACCAATAAATGCCATCCAAAGCTGTATTTAGTTTTTGAGGAAACTTCTTTTCATGAAGTCCTCCTACTGAGAATTTCCCAGGAACAGGCAGAACAACTAACTAGCATAAACAGCAGAAATCTACAGCACAGCTGTATCAGTCACAGCTGTGACCTGTAACAACAACAATAACAAAAGAAACCAACTTCCTCAAGAGGTAATTTTGAGATCCGAAAGTACAGACTTGCAAGTCAAACACTGACTTGTTTTTGTGTTCCTAGACTGCTAAGTCTGCTTTACAGAAGTAAATCCTTACTGACCAAGGCACTGGAATCAAAAGCACTGAGTACACAGAATATTATATATACAGGTGCTCCTACAGTACCTCAGGGATATCCATCATTCTCCTTAGTTTCTGATCTCTCCAGTTCCAATCCAGAATAATGTATTTCGTAGAGTTCAAACACAGGCCATCTAAAAAAGACAACATAACATGTGCTTATCAAAATCATTTTTTGTGTTTTACATCTTTTGCTGTCTGTTCCCAAGGAAACAAATCTTTGAACACTACATTTGTGCTTGGAAAACTAATGCAGTGACACTGCAAACTCCCTTAACCACATAATCCTATGCCTTTTTGGAAGATAAACACAAAAGCAGAACTGTTGCCAGGCTTGTCAGGAGCTAACATCCTGCCAGCACGTAATTCCTCAAGCTTCCTCTTGATGAAACCACAAGAGTTGAATTTCCACAGCTTATGAGGAGCTGGTAAGTTACAAGGACCTTAGCCTGAAAAATCTTATTAATGTGAATCGACGGCGTTTAGGAATTTACAGGACCAAGTGCTACACAAATGTGAGTCAGGTCAGTGCTGCTGCTGAAGGATTCCTTTATGCTCCTAACAAATCCTGGTCCTTTCTGGACCTGCCGTCCAGCAGCTCTTCTATTTTCCCCCATTTATGTATTTCATTTTATCATACACAAATCATAACTAAAATCAGCAAGCAGATCTTCTCCACCCCATACAAAAATTTACACTGAGCTCAGAGTGACACATGATACAATGATTTCTGCCATTACTTCCTTTTGATTTACTTGCAGTGTTTGGTTTCCTGGAACTTTCAATCTTACACCATGGTTTTGCAATCATTTTCAAGTCAGCATAAATCAATATTTCTGCCAAAGGAGGAAGTCCCCCACCTTTGCCTGTTCATTACCTGATTTTATGTGCATGCTGGTTTTGTTTTAATTGGGATCAGTTCTAATTGAGATCAGGCCATTGAGCTTCCAAACATACCTTTGTGCTAGAACAAGAGACAGGATGGAGTGACTAAGTGGGTACTGACTGTGAGGGAGGCACAACTTTTCCCTTCTCTTGTAACACCAATTTATTCCAGCTTAAAGTGTTCATTAAATCAACTGTTATATAATCTTGACCTTGTTCTGACTGACAAAGTAGAAGAGGAAAAGCAAAACTGCAGAGCTTAGTTCCTAAATCCATGGACTCGCACCAACCTAAGTCCTTCAAAGTCTTTCTTGCTGTGAGATCAAGTGTAGGCTACCTGTTGAAAAAATCCTCCTTTTTCTCCTACCTTGCTCCACCAGTGCTTTTATCCTCCCAGGAGTTCCAACTCCAATGTGGAACACACCTTTCTCCAACATATTCATGTGTTCTTTTATCTGATTCGAAGAAAGAGAAACCACAGTGAAGCCACAATTGTTTCAGATTTCTTCTCAAAGAGCATATCCAAGCTGGAAATAAATTCAGGATTACACAGTATCTCTTTCTAGACTACTATCTAGTAAGAAACACTATTCATCTATCAAGCTGTCAAGTTGATCTATCTGAGGAGAGCATAACAGTCAGCTGGGCAACGCGCTTCTTATTTTCAGCTTCGAATACCTGCAATTGCATCAACTATTTCTGGAAGTGAGAACAGTAGGTTTTCTTTAGTATTTAAACAAAGTCTCTGTAAATATTTGGAATACCAACAAATTTGACTCAGCTCAAAACTCGCTCAAGACGATGACACTGGAAAAAAATGAAATAAAGCAAGTGACATTTGTGTTTGACAGTATTTATATCAAAGGCTAAATTTCCACCTTGTTACTTCCCATATCCCCACAACTTGTGCTCTCCAGCACGTATGAATACTGGATAACAAGACAATCTCACCAGCATATGCAAATGTGTGTGTTTCTACAAATGTGTGAGCCTTCAATTTTTAACAGGCAAAATACATCTGAATGAGCATCTCACAGTAACGTGGAATATCTTTAACACATAGCAAACGCATAAATATTTACACTCTGCACGGGATTTTGCCAGAATTACTGGGGATGGTATTTGGCTGGATTTCTTCAAGAATCAAAACCTGAAGAAAAACATGCTAAAATGTAATGCACTATTGT
Source organism: Excalfactoria chinensis (assembly GCF_039878825.1). Lineage (NCBI taxonomy): Eukaryota > Metazoa > Chordata > Aves > Galliformes > Phasianidae > Excalfactoria > Excalfactoria chinensis. The sequence continues at coordinate 80,390,738 of NC_092825.1, forward strand.
TAAATGTAAAAAACATGGTATGACGCTAATTAGTTGTTTAGTTCTTCTATCACCTTTGCAGCTTTCTTACCTTTATGTGCTTTGCAAACAATTTCAGAACTCTGCAGTCACCTTTGAATGCTGTCATTGACCTAGGAATAAAAAAAAAATGAAGAAGGAAATGCAAGAATCAGGGCTGAGAATAAGACCACACAGGAGGAAAACAAAACTAGCCAGGATTTCTCAACATACTTGAGACACACAGTTTCCCAGTGACCCACGCTAGTGCTCCAAACACTACGTACAGTCTCCCTTCACTACTTGCAGTGATAAACAGCTGGACAAATACAACAGCAGATATCAGTAGAGGGCAATATTGCTTAGATAGCTTCTCAGATAAAGTTGAACAGTTCCAGCTTGTTCTTCCACAGCCAACAGTTTCAAAACCGACTAATCATCAAATTCTAATTAAAAAATTGCTCTGTTACTGACATATAGGCATCAATGAACATGTGCATGCAGGCAAAGGAAAGAGCTGTGTATGTATGAATGTACATTTTACAAGATCTTCCTGCAGCATGGCTGCTGAAAAAGCCTGGCCTGACACATGTTTTTCTGCTCAGATTGTCCAAGTTCCAGAGGAGAAAAACTCATTTGTCTGAAAACTTGACTTATTCTTTTGATGGTCTATTTGAGAATGGACTAAGAACTCCGTGCTTTGTATTAGTCAAGCAGGGGACTATATAGTTGGTACTTAAAGAATCTCATTTAAGACACTTTCTCTGTATGCTTTTTGTGGTGAGCCAAGTTTTCAGACTTCTCTTGCACAAGCCTAGAGGTTTATATCCAGGTATACAGATAAACCACACAGATGGTAATATCTGCATACAGGAGCTAAGCACTACAGGCACACCTGCAATGTCTATGCTTGTAAGTGTGACAAACTTCCCAACTCTATCTTTCTGTACAACATATAAGCAAATCTTAGGGAGCAGGGTCAAGACACAGTTGACAACTGTGAAATCTCCAAAGTATATGTTAATTCATCCAGTCTTTTGGAATGACACAGGGGAAGAGAGAGAGGAAAAAGGAAGACATGGGCACAGATTCAAAGGCACTCGGGCCACACATATACATTGTCATTTGGGGCTATGCAATGCACTGTATCATTGTTTTTGGTGCTAACAGCATCATGGCCCGACAGCCATGACTTCTACTGTGGATTAGGATGCTTTATGGGTTTACTTTGTTCCCACGTATAACACGTTGCATGTTCTTCCCAGATTGGTTACACTTTAGTTTTGTTTTTCAACAGAAATAGTGCTTCCATGCAACTGAGCTACTAAGTGTTACTTTAGGCTAAAACCAAACACCGCACTCCCACAGTTTAAAGCAGCAAGGGATATTGCATCAGTTTCAGTCAGTAAATTTGTTGGCTAGCAGTGAACAGTGTCCCAGTTTTGCCTTTACGTCTGCGGTTCCAAGACAAAACCTCTGACTGACAGCCAACCTCAGCATAACGTTTGCTATCAACGTACTTGATGAGTTCCAAGGAACGAAGGGCAGAACTGCAGATAACCAGCATCACCACCGACTTCTTCTCCTTGTGGTTCTTACGGAATTTTGCCCACTTAGGACAAACTGCAATGAAAAAGCCCACATACACATGCAGAGAAAGTACTACTTATATACATGCCACAACTTTAAATTACAAGAGTACATGATGAATGGTAGCCAGTAACAAGAACACACATGCTGACTCCTATGAGGTCTGGATCTCTGGCAACACTTTCACATTTAGTCATGGCTGAGAAACTGGAAAATGAAATACCCAAGATAGATAAAATACAGATATATTATAACGCTGAACAAATTAGATAGCATTAAAAACAAACGTTTGGGAAGGCGACAAGCCCACTGTCTTCCATTTGTCACATATGGTAATTTGTACCAGGTAAAACCAATTGAAACATCTACCAGACCAGGAGTTCTACACAAATAGGTAAAAGAGAACAATAATTCTCTTGGTTCACATCAGGAGGCAGTGGCAAAACCATTACTGTAAGATAATACATATCTACTCAAGAAGCCACAACAAACAACTTATGATAAATAATCCCAAGCAGTTTGAAGAAACTCTAAAACATTTAGGTCCAAAAAAAAAAAAAAAAAAAAAACAAAAATAAAACAAAACACCTCTCACAAAACAAGCAAACAATTTCATAATTAAAAATATTTGAGAGTGAAGATAAAAGCTATAATAATAGCACGTAAAAAATGCTTTTCACACAACTTTTATCTCATCCAGGCCGACATTTTAACTTACTTTCCTTCAGGTATGAAGAAAAACTGTGGGTGAGATCATTGGCTGGCAGAAAGCAAGAATCTGGAAACATTAAAGGAGAAAATGCTTTTGTTGATGTAAAGAAAAAAAGAGCTTAAATGTTTGCGGTGCAGTCATTAGTTAGTTACACTGATGAAATCATATGGATGTTAAAATCCATCATCAATACATCTTGTGAAAAAAGACTCAAGAACACCTCATGTAACTGAGGCTTTAAACTGGATAAATCAATGAGGGTAACACTTCGCCATCCATTTACAATTCCTCCATTTTATCCCACCATTAAACTCTGAACGCAATGGTGATCACATGGTTTAAAACAAGTTTCCATATATTTTTAACCGCAATCAAGTAAAGGCTTTTGCCAAAAGTGTAAATACAAGAACCTACCAGTAAATGAGATACTGGTCACTCACCCATCAGTGAACTGGCTTTACTTTCTGGCCTTGCATATTGTGGCAATTTACCTATGAATACTAGCCCTAACAATAGCACCTATAGTGCACTGGTACACCTGTTTTCATTTCCTACTGACTGCCTGTCTTTCACCTATGTTATTAAGAAGTAAATCCGAAAAGGACCATAGATGACATGCTATTTGCCTTTAAGGTCCATTATAAGGGCAAGGAAGAAAGACAATGTCCCAACTAAGGTAGTCAGGAAAGTCCTTTTCTGTAGTGCCTTTGTAGAAAAAAGGAGCTTCTTAAAAATGTTGATTCAAATTAGATGACCTGAAAACCTGCCATAGCTGCTATAGGTCTTTTCCCTAATGGAATAGTAGTCCCCTTCACAGCATTAACAACCCTGTATTCAGGGACTCACACATTTGCTGCCATTTTGCATGAAGCACTGCACCTCAGGGTGTCTCTCTCTGGAATGAGATGTTAGCTGACTTGTTTTAACTAAGTTAAAGAGGTCTCCCTACACGTACTACATATGTTCATGTGGATGGCACACTGTGCTAATGCAGCCACTGTCAGTCCATGGCTTCTACCACAACAGACAGTGTGACAGACTTGGTTTGTAGATGGTGCCCACCTGTATAGTTTCTTGAGAACAGCTACTCTCCGTCACTATATCCTTCATTTAATTGGTGTTGTCTTGCCAAAAACTTCTATTTTGCCCCAGTCCTTTCCATTAAAACCAGAGCCTGACATTTATTGGGGCTCCAGCTCCAAAGGGAGTTGAATGTGTACAACTGAGATATCATCAGCTGATTTAATTTTAAAATTACATTTAAAAAATGTTTGTGATGCTGGTGGGGAAGGGCAGAGACTGGTAAAGTACCATACATGTTTGGTGGTAGGGAGGAGAACTCTCATCACCCCCCACAGTCCTTTTCCCCAGTGGGCAAAATACGTTAGCTGTGGTTTTGCTGTTCTGAATACACTGAGTTGCATTACTGACTAAACCATTCAGAAGGTGTTTTCTAAAGCATACGAGCCCCAGTTACCAACTTTTCATCAACACTCCAGCAAAACTTAGTATTAACAACTTTTATTCAAAGTTTCAAAAGGGGGAGAAAACCCACATAGTCTCAGCATGCAGCAAGAGATCCCGCTGACTACAAACGCGACCTTCTGCACTGCGTCAGTTAACAAGAACACACAACTCTAAGTAGTTGCTTATTTGCTCAGTGCTTTGACGTGAATGACTTGACAGCTGTAGAAGTTTAGTGAACTGCTTGGCTTCTCAACCTCCAACTCCCAGCACAAAAAGAAAGATTAAAAATCTCCATCCAACCCTAGAGCCATGTGGAAATGGATCACTTCACTAACCTAAACACCTCTTTCAATAAGAAAGAAACTAAAGCAATTTATTATTTGCTAAATCTCTACATGCCTAGAAATATTTAACATAAGCTTTTGAAAGCAATCTATACGGGCCTTTTCCAGGTTTTCTTGATTCAATAAGAAAGCTGAACCTGGCCTGAAGAAATAAGGAATGGTCAACTCATGATCCTAAAGAGAAGCATATTTATTAGAAAGCCAGGCTTAAACAATAAAAGAGAGAAAGCATTGCTGGACTAGAAGTTTTGGGATAGGTTACCTACAGTTCAAGAAGTATTAATATATATGCAGATTTGTTACCAGACAGTTTGTTCTTCATATGCACTCTCAACAAATTATGGAATAATGCCTAGAAAATGACAGTGCCTCTTCATCTCTAGAGTAAGAGGCAGAGAACATTGCCTTAATCTCTAATACAGTCTCAAGCTGACAGACAGAAGCTACCCCTGCTCTCTCCTGCTTTGACTTTTCTATCATTAGCTTTGAACTGGAGACAGTAAAGGAAACCAAGAGGATCTTAGTCATGGTTAATACTTGCTCATTTTCAACTTGGACCAAAACTACCATCTATTTTCATGCCACTCCCTGAAAATCAATTGTGTTCTACATTTCATAACCATACCAGGATCACGTTTTGTTATTTCTATGTCAGCTCCTCTCAGTCTTCCTATTACACATCTGGGTAGATGTGGATAATCCCAGAAATGAAGTATATTTTCAAAGCCTTTCTCAGCCAGCATCAAGGAACATACTAATTAGGAATCATGAAATTTCTATTAGAAAAGCAAGCTCCTAAAATTAATACCTTATTATAAAAAAAAACACATTCTTTACGTGTTATTTTTTCCTTTTTCATATCCAATACAGAAGAAACACTCGTATTTGTTTCAAAGAAATTATCACCTCTTCTTAGCAGAGAAGTAGTTCATGGTATAAACAAATATTCAAACAAATATTGCAACTCACAAGGCCTGTCCCAAAAGTATCTTTTTTTCTACAGAAAAAGAACTTACTTGTGTCATGATAATAATAATACTAAATAATAATAATAATAATATACATATTTGCCCAATATATATTATATAGGACAAATTACCTGGCAGTTTTAATTCCTCTATTTCGATCACTGAACGTTTTGTACCAAAGTGTTGACTAAGCAGATTCTTTAGATCCTCAGGGACACCAGGTTTTGGAGGAGATTTGTCCAGAACATCAGAAATTTTCTTCTAAAAAGACAAGTAATGGCGTATGTTATTTCTGTTGTATCTGCTCTTAGCATAGATAACATCATTATAAATAAACATTCTTCCACAACTTTAAACAGTGAATTGCATTAACAAAAGCTTAAATAGAAAAAGGTCTTCAAACAGGACAAGATTCCCATTGTCTTTAGTGATAATGCAGACTTCTGAATCAAGCTCAGATACTCTTAACACAATAGCCTGTGACCCTGAAGACAGAAAGCTCTGTTCGCTTACCTAAAATGCTTCCGTAACAAAAACATAACTGAGAGGCTCTTTCATAGGTTTTGCTGCTGTAGCAGCTCAAAAGCTGAGTTTCCTCATCATTTGTTTTAACTTATTGTTCTTAAAGCATTAGTAACAGGAATCAAATGATACTGTAAGACAGCTACATTTTAAGTTAAAAAGGGTAACTATCCATCTCTTTGGGAAGAGAAGATGGTTAACTAGAGTCACAATATACATTATCACAGAAGCAGTGATAAAATTGAGTTTAAAGCTCACCAAACCAGAAATCAAGCAGAAAGAGTTTAGCAGCTGTTTTGCTCTTCCAAAATGTCTTATTTTTTCTAACCTCACTAGTATTTTTTGAGATTGAAGAATAGTTGATAATGATTACATTGTACGCCCTAGGAATGTTAGCAAGTAACAGATTTGAATTTTCACTGAAAAGAAACTGCTATCATATTTTCCTCACATAATTAAAATGGATGATTGAGGGAGAACAGCCCGTGCTTCCCATTATCTGAATGATCTGCCAGCATTTAAGAATACAGCAGATTTTCAAGGATAGATACATTCTGGAGAGAACAGAATGGATCTGAAGCCCTTCTTATTCTCACTGAGAAATAAGTCATTTGTGAAAGGGCAGCTTGCAGTTTCTCAGCTGCACAAGCTAAGCTGAACTTGCTGTCATACAGATGAGTGGCAGTATAAGCCTGGAAGTGAAGAGCAGAAGGACAGCATGGTTACAACAGAGCATCTGTGAAGAAAAGTGATCCTGTAGAGAGACAAAACGGGCCTGGAACCACTTTTAGCAGCTGCAGAGGTGTGGTAGATAACTGCAGGGCTTATATGTTCCTCTAGGTCTGTCTTTGGTGTGTCCCAAAGCCCTCTGTGGTCACTGGAAGACTCTCCAGTGGCCTTATGGCTGATCGGCTTCTGTAGTACCTGAATCTGCAGTATTCCTTCCCAGGCTTTACTGTCATTTGACACTGTCACATTTTTTCTGCCTTGCAACAATTGCAGGGCCACAGGCCACCTACAGAACACACAGCTATCACGAGGTCCACAAACAAACTCCTTTCTTATTCCTAGCAAATATAAAAGGCAGGGCCCTAAGGAGAAATGCTCTTCTCCAGCTCCAGCTTCTTCAGTGACCTGCATTTGGGAATAATCGGTTTAGCAGACAATAACACAGAAGTGTTGGGCTCATTTCACTTGGTAACTCAGTGTAAGCTGTCATTCCTCAGGACCATTATGTCATTCACTGGACCACTTGATTCCTCCAAAAAAATTATGGCACCCATGAGAGGAGAAGCCTGATACTAATGAGAAAGCCCATAAGAGTAAGGACACCTGAACAAACTCTCTTCCTTTGAGGAGAGCTATGGGGAAATGGCCCAAATACAGGAAGTTTTATTATTTTTCTTTCAATTTGTTCCAGGTGCTTAAAAGCAAAGGTGTTTTTTGTGCTTTTCTTTTGTTGTTGTTGTTGCTGTTGTTCCCCCTCCCCTCCTATTTCATGAGAGGAGTTTGCTTGGAAACAACGGATCAATCTGATAAATATTTCCTGACACATTCACCAGCAGGCTGTGTACATCATTTCAGATGCCTAGACTCAGTGAAACTAAAGGTGTAACCAAATGCTTGTTGTTTACCTAGGAACAGGGTCTTTCCCCTAGGGCTGGTGCACCACTCTCCACTGTGGGATGCTTTCACTCAGCAGAAGCGGATCAAACTTCACGGACACTTCTGCCAGAGCTGCTTTTAAAGCTAAATTCAACTCTACCCCTCTACCCATTCACTAGCTGATTAAGAGGCCTGACATAACATGAAAAAGCCACCTCTGCCTTGTGAGGGAGCCAAGTACTTAACACAGGCTGTCCCAAAAGACAATCAACTTGCCTAGTGCCATATTATTTCCATCCAGACAGCAGACTGTTTGTTGTTGAATGAGGATGGAGTGTGGCCAGACGGTCAGCCCAGAGGATTTATTTATATACTTATGCCAGGAGAAGAGGGAACAAGGGCAGTTATTGGTGCAAAGGATGCTGAAGACTGTTCACATAGCTGAATCAGGACAGATTCTGCAGAAACTGAACTGCCATCTTTCTTTGATCGTTTCATTTTCCTGCAAGCTGGGTATAAATAATGCACAACTCTTGAGAAGAGCATAGGCACGATTCTTCAGTTCAGTTCATGTAATGAATGGATAATTTGAGTGAAGTCATAAGAGTAGGAATTTTTATTCTTCTCTATAATAAAGGCCACAACACTCTGTAGCTTCACACAGCAACAAGGTTACCCCAATTTGGAATCTCCAAACAGCAGGCACACCCACTGCAGGTACACAACAGGGATTCATACCTTCTTTCGCTTCTTTGCTTTTAGAGTGCTCTCCGGTGTTTCTTCAGGCTGACTGAGAAAACACTCGGTAGGCTGCAAAACACATTTTAATAAGAAGTGAAAAAGAAAGATTCAGCATTACGTATCTGATCATCTGCGATAAAAAAACAAACATGCCACAGGGAGGCCAGAGAAAATACAGGAAATATAATGCTAGGCAAGGGAAAAAAGAAACAAAATCAAACCTTCCTACCTGTAGGAAGGGTCAATTTCTTACAGTGCCCTGAGTCTGGAGTAATTTTGGAACTGAGGTTTATGTTGTTGTAACCAAGAGAAGAATAAAAGAACAGGATACTGAAACACACAGGTTGTAGTCAAGCTTCCAGAAAATGGTGGAAAGCAGGTTTTGATAAATTAAGGGGAAAAAAAAAGGAAACATGAAGAAAACATTTCAATAACTATATACATTTAATCGCTATTATTGAACATGATTGTTTTTCTAAACTTCGCAATAACACCTTAAAACAACCAGCCTAACGTGAGCATCCAGACGGTGCAAGATACCATGGAACTGAGTGACAATAAAGGGAAAATATCAATGCTGTGAATTTCCTTTGACATTTGTAAGGCAAAATTTAGGAAAACATGTTTCAAATTTGTTCTGCTCCATTCCGTCTTTGCCTCCTCATAGCAGACAGGGTCAAATATGCAGGGTCAAAAAAACATGTTGCATTTCAGAATAATCTTCATCCAACACATGCTGCAATTATTAACCCGCTTTTGCACCTGAGCAAGCAGGCTAAAGTGATCCATTTGTAAGAGTCCCTGCTCAGATAAGCCAAGGTTAGGATTTGTCTGAAAGACAAACCAGAGGGAGGTAAGGCACAGATTTATAAGCATAGCAATTCTCTCTTTCCTTCTGAGGAATGTCCACTTTCTGGTAACACAAACGAGTCTACATATAAAAACTAATAGGTGATTTGTCAAAGTGCAAGGGGAAAATGAGCTTCAAGAAAGAAATCCCTGACACTAGGATGCCTTCAGCTGAAAAAATCTGCTCCTGTAAGAAATAGTGCAGAAGACTCATCACAAGGAACATTAAAAATTCAGTGTCCAACAGTGCTCCCAGGGGTGGGCTTGGAGGAAGAGAATGAGCAGGAAAGAGGGTCTCATCAAAAGCCAGAGAAGCTGCTTCTTCATACCCTTTTTAGGGCACCTTTGGCAGGGCCAGAGAAAAATTGATAGAGGCTCAGAACAGCTGAGCCCCCTCTGAGTGCTTCCTGTGCTGCTGTCGCAGCAGGAGGGCCCTTTATGATCACTTGTTCTACATCAGCCTGGCCAGCATGTCTGTGCCTCTCCATACTCACTTCGTTATCTTCCCCGCTTCCCCTGATAATTCAGATATAGCAAACAGGGAACCACCATGCTCCTCATAAACAAATGACCTATTGATTGCTCCTGTTTTCTGTGCCGTGTGATAAAGTCATGAACTTGCTAAAACAGTAGTTATGTATAAAAACAGCCCTGAAACTGTCTGAGGCTTCAAATAATACTTAGGAACTACCACAGCAGATGTGGCTGGGGACTAAACGGAGCCAGCAAAGCACTCGACAGCTAGGACTGCAATATAACACAGCCTGGATCAATAAGAACTTGTGACAGGGACCATATCTTGCCATAACAAGCAAAGATTTGTCCCCACTGTTTTGTCAGGAATAATCAAAGAACTGACTGCAAGCACAAGCTCACTTCATCTCTAGAAAGTGTTTCAGGGTTAACATAAGTTTTGTGTTTTATTTATATATACTTTTAAAAAGCTCTGTCCTGTCTCAGATTCTAGTGCTTCTAAGAAGAACACCATACATTTCTTTGTTCCTATCCCCACTGCTAGCATTCCCAGACACTGAGACTGAAACAGAGCTACCTTCTGCCTTCAGCTTCTGATCTATCCTTACATATTCCAGCTGTCCACAGACACTTGAAGACCACTTGCCAGGTGTTACTATCATAAATTCCATGTTTGACATTAGCTTTTATGCAGAGAACAAGCCTTTGGATTGATCTAGTCATGAGATACTACCAAGAAACCAAAAAGCTAAAAGAGGTCGAACCTGAATCTCTTTCTTCCCATAGAATATGATGGATCCTTATGCTAGATAACATCATCACTATTTATGACCCTTTCAGTATAAAGAAAAACGTCTTGTTCACTTTGAGCCCATTTCTTCCATCACATGTTGTGTGAATTGTTTTATACACATCTCCAAAACTCCATGCATGCTCCCAACCAGATTATATGTAAAGAAGCAATAAAAGTAACAGAGCTGAAAAATGATTTCTAAGAGAAACAAAATTTTCTCACTGGAAACCTTTCATTCAAATGCTTAAAAGTATCATGGAATGCCATGGTTTCTTCTCTGAAGACAGTGTACAGCCCTCTCTTTCAACTGCAACTGAAGCACACAGCAGGCTTGCAGGGTAAGTCTTGCTTCCTCTGAAAATCATGTTAGGACTCAAAAATCCCTTATTTACAGTAGCATATATAGGTATTTAGGCATGGGCACGCTGTTAGCAAGTCCTATTCAGACATTAAAAATAATGGCATAGGAGAAAAATAAACTTCATGGTGGTGAAGGGCTGTAAATCTACGTGTCTTTGATGATCTGCAGTCTAAAATATTTAAGTATCTGATCTAACTGAACTTCTGACCCTTAGGTAAATATTAGCCGCCTACCTACTCATGCAATAGTTGTTTGCACGGCACCCTTAGGAAAAAATCATTTACGTGTTTTTCTTATGCAAGACACAAAGCAGACAACCTGCTGGTTTTTGACATGGCTCCCCTGCGCTCTGTGTTTTTATGCTATTTTTATATGGAAGTTCTTAAAATGCAGAAAACAGGAAATTTATGCTGAGACCACTGATTTATGAACTAAAATGTTATAAATTCCTTGTTTGTTAATCATAGGCAGAACATAAAATATTTCCTGTATTATATTTCTAAGACAACTTTTTTCTTAACAAGTTGCCAAGTTACTGGAAATTCAAATGTAAAGTGAAAACATTCTTGTGTGTGTGTGAAAGTTTACATTCTAGGTCAGCCATGTACTCTGACTTTTGGAGCTTGTGACAAAGTAAACACATCAATGCTCCGTTCAGATTGGAGACAAATTATTCATCTCATTGCAACTCTGTGGACAGTCTGCAGACTGGAAACGTAAATGTTCATAATTCTGGTTGCTTGTCTCCTGACTGGCTTTAACATGCCAAGACCACTGCTGAATAGCTTCCAGCCTGTGAATAAGGCAGAAATGAGTGAGTAGGATTGAGTGTTGCACGCACTGGAACTACAGAACTACCAGTTTTCTTCAGAGAAAGCTAGTAGAGCTAGTAGATTCAACTTTACGTAGAGTTTTGCTCTAAAAGATATGCAACAACACAGGCCACTGAGCTCCCACAAACCATTGCCTCCGGGAGTTTCATGGTTAAACATCAACTTACCATGTTCCAAAAATACAGACTGATGTTCTTTATGTTACCAAAAGAGTTGTGGCAAGAGGCCTACTGCAGCTGAGCAGGCCTCCTCAGCAGGGTAACCTGTGTCAGATATCCTTTCTAATGCTCTCATAGAATGGGTAAAGCAACTCCTCGAAAATAAAAAACAACTTTGTTCTAAATGCATAAGTGAATATAGTTGTGATTAAAACAAAACAAAAAAACCTAACAGCTTCATAGGCATCCTCACTGAGTTGAATTCCTTGCATTTGATGTTCAGAGAGGGCATGTACAAAGGCAATACAGCTTTCTCCTATGTTACTTAGTTTTCTCTTTCCTGATCAAAATGTGGAATCAGTTAAGACATTTGACTCATTTCACCTTTGGTCTCCTTGGAAAGACACCAAGAGCATGGTAAATACTACTGTATTGCTTACACTTCTCTGTTACTAAACAAAGAACAGCTTTACAAAGGATTTTCACATGGGCTGTTGGCTAGGCATCATACAGTGATTTTACTACTGACCTAGGGTCTAAATTAACATTCATACCTTCAAGGAAAAATAGTCTCCAACGTCATTTTAGCAACTTGACAGCCATTCAGTCTATTCTCATGTATGATATATGGAAGGCAGAAGAAATTAACTTTCAAACAAGAGACTCCCTGAAATCAGCTGTGGTCTAGATGATTCTTTCCTGCTACAGCGATGCTGACTGCCAAAGACCTTGCTGCCATTTCCTGGGTATATTTTATCTAAAACTAAACAACATTTAAGACACAGCTTTCAGGACCTTCTGTGTGCAGGGAAAGGGAAAAGATGAGGGAAAAAGACACGGTAGCACCACTCAGGCATTTATCACTAGGCATTCACTTACTTGGAGACAAGTGTAGCATCAAACGAGCTATTATCAAGATGCACTGGAGTCCACTTCCAAATAATGCAAAAATAATTCAAAAATATATAAAAATCCTATTATATGATCAAATAAGGCAAAAAGTGAAGAAAATAATCCTTTTATAGTGAATCAGTGGGGATTACACTTCACTACGCAATATCATCTCTATTCTCTACACAACTCCTAAACTTACATACCTTCTTTCTTTTCTTTGTCACGGCAGGTTTGGAATCTGGACCTTGATGTGTTGCTGTCTCATCACTTGGTTTCTTAATTGCTTCATCATCTGAAGCATCTGAGGAGGAAAAAAAAATATATATATATATATATATATATATATATATATCTTTCATTAACGTTTTTCACTCATCTTCTATTTTTGCATTCAAAAATGTAAGAAAGATCTTCAACTGCAATCTTGACAAAATCATATAACCTTAAGATTAGCAGTAAGTACAGCTGGAATGTTAATTTTTATCATTTTAGAAAACTAGTATTTGAAATGTATTTTAGGAGAAGTCCCAGTTTTTGCTTCCTCTTCAAAATGCTTGATCTTGCAGGAGATATTTCTGTATCTTTCTGGCATGCTGCACAGTCAGTGCCATCTGCAGCATCACAGGCAGAAATGTCTAATTCACCCATAAACACATGTGAAATAAGCTATGCAGTGAACACTGAGAGAAGATGTTTCTAGAGAGCTCCAGCACCTCAAACTCCATGACATCTCTCTGTGTTATTTCTGAACAAGCTAAATATGATCTTGGATCCATACTACTGTACTTACGTAGTTACAGACCTATCACAACAAATCATTAGACAACAAAATGAGCAACAGTTCTGCTACCAAAGGCAAACAGCTCCACAGACTGTTGGATCACTGAGAAGAACATACAATTCCCATTAAACGTGCTGATACTCCTTTTGGAGTCAGTCATCTCCTTCTACAAAGAGAAGTCTTGTGGATAGAGAAAGAGAAAAACACCTCTTACCAGTACATACACACACACGCAACACAGAAAACACCCCAACCTCCAACTAGAAGTTCAGAATGCCTCACTGACAATCACCTGTAAGATGAAGAATACTAAGATCTGCACTGTCTCCTGCTGTTTAAAAATATATATGAACATTGTCTGTAAGCACATTTTAAGGTAAAGGCACCATTCCCACAGTTCAAGCAAAATGTCCACAACTATAAGAAATTCTTCTGTTCTGAACAAAAACTATCTAAATTAAAATGTCTCCACTCAAGCTCTTATTCACCTGTATTACCTACAGAGTACTCTGGGGAAGAAAACTATACACACAGACACATCATCTACTTAACTGAATAATTAGAATTCCTTTATTTATATTTGAACTTTTCCTTCCCTTTTGCTAGATTTAGTGATTCTTCAGACTTCTCATATGCTGAAGTTGGAAGCTGCTGGTTCAAAGATAAAAGTTATTTATTTTAAATAGGAACAGCAAAATTCCATAAGCATCACACAAAGTATGGAAGATCTGACTACTGATTATTACATAATGTCTATGCAATCATTAGCAGTAAGCTGAATAAAGAGAAAGCCAGAGGACATGAGTGACACAAAAACAACTATGGCCATAGCTTCTAAAATCCATAGTGGTAACAAACTGTATTTAAACCTGCCTAGAAAATACTGTCTTGCAACTGCCAGTCCTTATCACACTTTGAAAAGCTTGAATCACAGTCAGCACCTTCAAATGGAGTTATGACAGCTTTTAAGAGTTTTTCAAAGTCTGAGAACTTAAAGCTAGCAATCAGAGAAAATCAGTGAATATTTTAGCAGGTCATTTATCATGAGATCTCATTTGATATAGATTAGATTCTTGGCAAACTGCAATAGGTTTAAAAAGACAGTAGCATCAGAGAAAATATATATATATATGTGAACAGTCTATGACCACAAAAGTGCAAGATCCCACATGAGGCAAGTTGCTGGTGCCAGAGGAATAACAAGGATGTCCCTCATGTTGGCCCCTGCCACAGGCTAGCTGTAACATCAAGGCGTCCCTTATGCAGCTGCTAAGTCCTGTCCTCTGAGGGAAGAAACGGAGTCAGACTGACTCAGTTACTGAGCTGCCATTTAGACCACGAGCAAGAAGAATGACTGCCTCTCCCCAGTAGTACTACTGCCACACTACTGCTGAAGCATGGCTGTTTCTGTTCCAAGGGTGTGCATCAGCCATCATCTGAAGGAATAAGATATTCTGGGAAAGTTTATTAGCCACTAGAATTCAAAAGGAGAAAGCATTCCAAAGCCTACTTCTATATCACCCTTTCCCCAGCAAATTTATTATGCTGCATTTTGTTAAAGCAGCTTCTGGGTGTGAGAGTCCATTGGGGACTTTCATATATAATTCCTCCGTCTCTTGATGTGACTTGAAGAGATGCTTGAGAGATGCCACCTTTTACACACACCAGCTCCACAGCCTTCAGGTTCTATCTATACATCCAAGCAGGTTGTATACAGACAATAAAAACAAAGAACACCCAGGAGATCAGAACTAGTCCTCCTCTTTGTCCTTGCTCATTCCCACTTGAGACTCAAACACCATTTCTAAATATATCCATGAGTGTCTCACTGAACTGAATTGCTGAGCCAGCTCTTTCTTAACCTATTCACTTCAGACTGGAAATAAATGAGAGTAGCATTAAACAACCAATGGAAAAATGTCTGGGATCTTTAGGCATTCCTTTTTAAAACCCACTTGGCGTGTTCTGAAAGGCAAACGGGGGCAGCCTATGTTTTAAATAACCTCTTCTCTTTCTCGTAACTAAAAGATACACTGCTGGTAATAGCAATCTAAAACTGGACAAATGGTTTCCATGATATGAAATAGCCTGACAAACAATGTACCACCTGTTCACTGCCCATCTGAGTTATGGGCTGCACTTTGTGATGCAATGTCCTCCTCCACTATCAGCTGGAAACAAAAGAAGAGGAAGCCAATGTCCAGCCCCAAACTCAATGAACAACCACAAAAGCATTTCCAGTTTGTGCATCTTCCTGCAGAACTTGAAAATATTACTTCATACAATGGTAGGACTTTTTGTCTGTTTCACTGACAGTTACTGACATCCCAGCTGAGGTGGTAGCAAGCTTCAGTCTGTGATAGTCTGTGACACTGTGCCAACTCCTGTGTGACAAGAGAGTTTTATTCTAGACATTCAAGTCCCACAGGCCAGACCCTGCCATTCTTACTCACATTAAGCAGTTACCTTGAAGTCAGTGAGGTTATCCACAAAATAAATCATAACTCAATGTGAATGGAAGTAGAGGTATCCAGCTCACAGATTTCAAACATGCCCACATCAGAAGCACTGCTTGCCCAGCTCTGAGGTGTGAAGCTACCCGGGAGACTCTTCCACATCCAAAAAGAAGAGAGGACAAATGCTTCATTAACAATCGGTTGACACAAAGGCAGAACCGAATTGATTAATACAATATTGACTTTCATCTCTCCTGTGCAAACAAGCGGGCAGGCACTCCTGGAACACACTGCTGAAGAGGCAATGCTATTCAGCCCAGCAATCTCTTGCATCTGCTTTCTTGTGATGGGCAGACATTATGAAACCACAAGGTCATCAAAGTATAAACGATTGTGTAATGCTCTTGATATAAATAAAAAGGTGAAGAGCTCTGGAATTCGTGTTTCTCTTTCATGCTATCCATCAGCACTACTGCACACGCTAATAGGCTTCCCAGTCATTAGGTAGTTATATTTTACCTTGAACCATGCTGAGATGGACAAAAACATTAACACTTAACACCCCCTTGCCATGAACAGACTTTCTCATTTATGATAATGATCACAATATTTAAATTGATTCAGTGTAAGGATTTTTAAATCCTTACAAATTCAATACATGTCCCTATGTCTCAGTGCATCAGTGTGTATACATGTGCATTAATGCAGAAGCACGTAGACAAATGTATACATGTACATAAAGAGGCACTTACACATTTTGATAATTTAATAGATTCCCTTTAAATATCTACTTAATTAACAATTATCTGCGCAAAGAATGAATATTTGTGTTGTCCATTATTCCACTATTTTAAAAGCAGAGAAAGCTTTAATGATATAGGAGCTAACAATACATGCTTTTATGCGAATGTAATTTTGCTCATACTAGCTAGCACATACAGTTTATACTTGGTATCTCATCATTACTGGCACTTTCAAATTCCACAATACCATTCTGCTAGTATGAAGTGGTGAATACAGGAGTTACAGTGACCACCAATATAAATAACTCGTTCATTTAAGGACTAAGCTTAACTTACTGGAAAAAAATATATGTATATATTATTTTGCTTATCTACCCAAAGACACCTGAGAGAATACTTTCTATTAGTTTGGGATGTTTCTTTTTTTAAACCTGGAAACTCAGTGAGGTCAGACATTTCTTTGGCATCCAGAAGACCTCCAGCGAAACAAGGTACTATAGGAAAAGTTCATTTCAAGCCTTCAAGTTACACTTATCTCTACCCTAGAATTTGGAGGGAAACTGCATCCATGGGGAGACTCCTTCAATTTTTATTTGAAATATCTGGCACTGTCCACAGACAGAGATGGATTCTGGGCTACAAGAGCCCACATGTCTAAACTGCTACAGAATTTCCTGCATTCCCCCTTTTGCTCCCACCAGTGTTATATATCAACGTTAATCCAGAATTGCATATAGAAAAACAAAGCTAGTATATAATTTATTTTTACAAACTTCATTCCTCCCCCCTTTTCCACCTTTGACTTCCTTCCTCCTCTGACTGCTCTAAAATTGCCTTATATCTAAAACTAAAATTAAAGTAGGACCGATGTTTTCATTTTCTAACGAAACATCAAGGATGTTGCAGAAATAGGTTTTGTATTTGCTATGCTGTCTTTCTAGTTTCAAGCACGTTGCAGGAAAACATGTCCTTGACATTCCTCTGTAGGTGAGCACAGTCCATTCAATTTGGGCACGCTATGACAAAATAATTTCAGCCTGCTTTGCAGGTTATGTTTTTATTTGTTGGTCAATCAAACAGCACTGATCTGTATCACTTAACCTAGGGAAAAAGTACTTCTTGGGGCTTCCAGCTTTAAAGCCAGCTGACTGAAAAATATTTGATTCTAAGTAAAATGCCAGTGTGTTGGGCAGAAGTCTGTGGGGTTTTTTTTTGTTTGTTTGTTTTTGTTTTAAACTGTCATTTTAGGTTCCTTTTCTTTCAAAGTAATAATGGAGTGGAGCAGACAGAAAGGTCTGGGAAAATAGCGCAGTTGAAATCAGCCATTATCATATTTGCGTCATTTAAAATGGGACCAAATTTGTGGTGAATCATATTCATTAATCTTAATGTCAATGCATTTGCCTGAATTTTTCTTGCCCCTACAGTTGTGCTGACCACCAAAGCTGGCCTGAAAGCGACAATGACAGCATCTAAACAAATCACTCCAGAATCATCACACAAGGCTGAAGGAACACAAAGCTCAGGTGGTCCCAGTCACCACATCCACCAACATCTAAAGAAACAGATGAAGTCTTTCAATGAAAGAACTGACAGGGGGCTGGTCACATAAGAAAAAAGGGTTTGACATTTCAAATATTTTGAAATATTCCAAGCAGAGCTTCTTCTTTGACAAAAGGAGAGGGATTCGGTTATCAAGCCAATTAGTTAAAAAGCAATGAAGTTCAGGTACGGGTTTCTAGCAGTCGGGTACCATCATTTTGACAACTTTTACCACCCACTGCAACAGAGAACAAAGTTATCTCAGCCCAACACGGAGGCAGTCTCCATGATAACCAGACGTGATGTCATTACCCCAAAGCAGCCCCTGCCCCCCAAGGTCTAAGCACTTTTCTCCTTTTCTGTCTGAATGAACTCCTTCTCTACCACAGTCCTGATACAGCACAACAGTAAGTCCTCACACTTGTGAGTATACCTTGAAATGCACACTCGGCCTGCTGATGCACTTTAAAACAAGTGTATTTTACAGTGCATTTGTGAAGCACACACAAGGGCACATAATATGCAACAGAGCAGGAAGAGACATGGCCCTAAACAAGACCGAAAAGGACTTCATTAGGCCTGTGTCAAAGCAGAACTTATCGTGAACTGTCTGCAGGACTAGTACATATAATCTTACAAGTACTGACAATAGCCAGTACTACAAAGACAACGTGTTCACATGTGTAAACACCATCCCTGGTCAACTGAGAAATCTACCACAGATAAGCTGCAGGAGAGGACGTTCAGCTGGGGCTTCTCTTTCTCACACTGAAAGAGGAGAACTTAAGGGAGTCATTTAGCACACAAGCAATCCCCTGTCAGACTGTGCCAAGAAAAGTCTCCCACAGGTCATTCCCTTTACCTAATTTTTAACACTTTCACATTCAAAACTGGTACTTCCTAGATGGTTTTTTACTTTCTGACTTTCATTGAATCAAAATACAAAATGAAAGGTATGTCTGGGATCAAGGTCAGAGGAAATACCATTGCATACAAGTAAGCACAGAAGAAGAATCTACCTCAAATGACCAAGGCTAGGCTTAGCTTGCAATACAACTACAACCCAGCCTATTCATAATTTGACCTTCTCATTATC
This sequence comes from Excalfactoria chinensis, assembly GCF_039878825.1. NCBI lineage: Eukaryota > Metazoa > Chordata > Aves > Galliformes > Phasianidae > Excalfactoria > Excalfactoria chinensis. The sequence continues at coordinate 80,409,664 of NC_092825.1, forward strand.
ACATATTGCCTTATAAAACAGAAACACATTCAATAAACAGAAAGAGACTGGTCAAGTATAGAAGTAGTAGGTCACCCTTCGTGTGGTAAAAGCTACTTACACTCCCACAAGATGTGGGCTGAATATGACATCCCATTCCTATCTTACACAAGAAATCATGTCACCACTGAGGTAAGGAGGGAAGACTTGACGTTCATTTTCAGTCACATTAGTTTTAAAACCCATGGTAGATGAAGGGCAAACACTAAGATTTCACATGTGAGGAAAATGACAGACTGACTGTTTGCCATCCAACTTAATTTCTTCATGACTGGCCTGTCAAACAAGCACCTGGAGCCTGAAGATGCAGAAACACATCAGCACAGAGTGCACAGCACGTCTTCTGTTTGCTCTAGTACCCCAAAGCCAATGACACCAAGAGCAAAGGCTCAGATGGCATCCGTAAGTCACTGCAGCCTCCTCATTACTCTTACTTCTTTTCTTTCAAAAACTACCCTTATGTAAAAGGGTAGCACATTCTTAGAGTGACAGGGAAGCAGGAGGTGATTTTGTTTAGCTTGTTTAGAATTAGCATGGGTTTGGGGTTGTTTAGAATTCTACTGGATCAATGTTACAAAATAACTAAATACTTAACCTTGTAAAAAGGACTTCCCTTGACAGATGCTAGGCCTTGTATACCTTACAGGCACTTTAGAAACAAGTCAAAGGATGCCAACAATGCTGAGCAACATTAAGAGTTCTATCTAACAGTAGAGTTCTAACTATGAAAATCTGGGGAGTAGGGGAAAAAAAGAATAAGAACATAGTTGACCATATTGTACATTGTGATTCATACATTTTTCCTTACAAAACATCCCATGGGATCTTTGAACAACTACAGATGCCTACGAATTTGGGTTTAATCAATTAAAGAATCAATTGACAAGTATTCCTTACAGAATGTATGATTGCAGGAAGGAGAATCCCAAAAATCTGGTTTGAAGCAGCTGTCAATCCTAACAGAGGCATATGAAGAAACAGATATAAAAGCCATTCTAAAAGAAAGCCACAACTTCTCTGAAAAAAAACCAAAACACCCAACCACCATCCTTCATTAGTTTTAATATTTTCTCCTAGAAACATTTGTTTCTGTTAATTGTCAGGAAATAGGTAAATTGGGAGCAAATCTTGGGAGCAAAACTTGGGAGAAATCCATAAAACTACTTCAATGGTGGGTGCTAGCCTCAATCTGACCATGATTAAGTTTTGTCCAGGAATGTAGTACAGCCCAGATGTGATGTCTCCCTTAGTACTGCAGGAGACTCATATTTCCTACAGTCTTCTCACTGTCTTAGGAAGCAGCTGTGGCTTCACAGCTGTAGTTCTTGTTGTGAAGGTAACATACAGAGTCTGGCTGACTCCGTGGACATCAAGCTGATAGATCATGATAAAATTACATAGCAAAACTTGCCAAAAACAGTAGGCTTCCATAAAAAATATACAGCACATGTTGTAAAAACTTAACTGCACATATTACATTATTTTTCATAGATTCACATTGATATTTTGCTGATCACTGATCTCACTGATGCCTTTTTGGCTCATAGTTGTTTTGCAGATATATAACCCTATGGTATAAGGTTATCACAGACCTGACATTTCCCCAGGTTTTCTCTGAACATTAAAAACAGCGTGCATATATAAAATGTAGCACATACTTAGCTATGTGTCACTACCACAAAATATATCTCATTACAGAAGAGTACTCCAAACAAGCTTTTATCCCAGTGTAAGTCCTAGTACAAGGTGTGAAAGAAGGCATTTTGAGTTGTTCAGACTTCTGCATCCTTTCAATATTCAGAGGTCTTCATGTGATATTGCAACATCAAGTCCATTTGAAAGAGCATCACATTGACTCATATAAAATTAAACTTTCCTTCAAGTTAAGAACAAAATACCCTGAACATGTTGCCAAACTCACTGGAGACGAAACCATCTGTTGAGATCCAAGGCCCAGTGGCTATATTTCTAAGCCTCTTATTCTCCTGCTTCCTCCTTTGCATGTCCTAAATGTTTCTCAGCCATTTGGTCTCAGATACTGCAATTTTGCACTGCCCTTTCAAGCTACCCTGGTATCTCTAATTTATATAGTACTGGAATATACATTTGTGGATTTAAATAACATCTTTCCAAAAATCTCACTGTAAGAGCAAGCGAGAGAAAACATCTTCTAACAGACAGAAACCTCTTACATATGAATGGAGATTAATGGAATATAAAAGAGAAGTACTACCCACTTTGCTGAATTAACATTTTTCAAAGGAGGAAAGGCGACAGGCTATTCATCTCTGTCCGTACTCACTATTCAAGACTAGAAATTACAATGCAGTTTCTCATCTGTAAAAGTCTTCTGTGAACTAGCATGCAGCACACGTGTCCAAATGGTCAAATAAAGCGCATTACAACTCGATCAGTTGCAACTGCTGTAAAAATAGAGCTCATACCTATATTCATGTGCTGCAAGCAGATGGCTGATTGCTTTTCTGTCCTCTCACACTGCAGCCCTGTTTCTTTAGATCCTCTCTTCATAGAAAGAGGCATGCCGTGAGGTCAGTTTTCTGACAAGGTCATCTGCCTTCAGTGCATGAAGAGAACTACACGGAAAGTGGGCTGGGCTATATTTAGAGTTTGGTCCAACTCCGTGCCAAGGTCCCCCCGCTGTCTCTCCCATGCAGCACTGTCTCAGGTTTATTCCTGTAGAGTCTCAGCCCACAGAATATACGAAGGGAGAAAAGCCATTCTGAGCTACTACCTACCGGAGCTGGGTTTTTGCAATTCAGTAGAACAAGTGGATCAGGAGCTCAGATGAGAATTCCTTGAATCTCTTGCTCTCTTATTATTTAAAGTCTTCTTTTCTTTATTCAAGTGGATTTTCCCTTTTCAAGTGAATAAGCAGAGTGAACTGCCTGGTATACAGCAGAAGTAAGCCTCCTGAGCTGAGGTAAGCTTGCTTTATTTTTGTACTGTCACTGTAATTAGAAAACAACTGAGAATGACTTGGACCAAATATGCTTTCTCTGCTAGACTAGTTCTGCACGTCAACCTTTTTTTTTTTTTGCAGGGGGGGGGGAAAGGGGGAGATAATAAACATCTCAATTTCATAACACCATTTTTCATTATCACTGTTTAAAGGAAATGAGAAAAGAGGATATTAGCACGTGCAACAGAATATATAGTATGATTTTACCCATTTCATTTAAAAAGCACGTAGACAAACAAGCAGGCTATATAATTCTGAAAGTAACAGAGAAGCAGATAACTGCCTACACGCATGATGATTCTATATGCAAGTGTGCATTTAGATGTGCTGATTGATGTTTCATATGCCTAATTTTGTACAATATGAGCATATATGGCTTCACTATATGATCGCAAATACAGAGCTTTAGGCAAATAGTACAGTTAAAAAAATAATGTATAGATGAACACATGCTCAAATTCATTAACAAGCCCAAAGAAGTTGTCCAACTTCAGCCCTAGTACAGACGAGACTGAAGATCATGTTCTATTTAGCCTCCTTTTCACAAAATACTTTTAAATGAGTCCTGCATTGCTTCTCATTTTAAAAGCATATATGGCTAAACGGCTTTCCTTAGCACTGTTTTAAACTGTTGTGACTCTCAAATGAAAGAAAAGCAAAAAGACAGAAAAACACAACCACCAGGAAAGAATATATAACACAGCATGCTTGACTGTAAGGAGATCCTCACACACTTCAGGTCACATGGATACCATGATTCAGTGGTGTGTAGTCTCCCCATGTTGGACTGTTGTTACATAAAGACAGTCTGGAGCCATGGTGCACTCCAGCATGCACACACACACATCCACGCACAAAACCATCATAGAGTCCTTCAAGGCAAATACACAGGAATGGTGAAGAAACAGGGTTGAAAGGTTCACTGGACCAACAGGTCCAAACAAAGGCACCACTGCACCAAAAAGCTTTTTGTTACAAAAGCACCATGCAGAGATCTCAGCAGAAACACCTGAAGAGGCAGATGAGTTCCACACTAACAGTAAGCAAAGGGCAAAAGGAGCCACAAATTCACTTGAGAGTTCACCTAAGTCATAACTGAATGGATTCCTGCACTTAGTTCAGTCTTCTTTCCTTAACATAATGGCTTATTATACATGTCTTACATCAGGCTGAATAAGTAAAAGCTTACATTGCTGCAAAAATATCACCTGCTAAAGAAACACCTGATTCTGGTTACTTTCAACTTAGCATAAGACCATAGGACCTTCCTGTACTTCTGATTTTTATTTGGTCATTTATGCTCAGTATCAGCATTAAGTTTATTTGGATGTTATAATAAAGACTATATATTTTGCATAAATTTCCTTCTAGACTCTTTAGCATACAATAATTAGGGCAACATATCAAGGAGCTGAGTTGAACTGTGTGACATGCAACAGTTCAGACTCATCCAGAAGGTTTCCATTGCAAGAATTTGGAGAGGAGGCTCTTAAATGTGGACCATAGAAGCAATGTAAATGCATTCATGAAGTTCATCAGTAATCAAGAGGCTTCGTGGTATATAAGCAGTCAGTGCTGTCTAAGATTGGTAACAGTCTTCAGTAATCAGCTGTCATCTCTGACAGAAAAGAGAAGAAGCAAATGCATCTTTATAAGTTTCTAAACAGTCAGTTTTTTCAACAATCTGCGGCACCTGTTCTCTGTTTTTGTGTGGGAAAACGTTATTTCCCTGTCAGAGTAATAGATACTGGAGGCTTGAAAAAGCATGACGTGCACGAACGTAGTCTACAAATACAGCACTCACACCGAAACCCTGTGGCAGAGGGCTGCTGATTGCCAGTGGCAGCAGGGGCTAGATAGTCCAGAGCGGAGCTGAAAAGGTCTCTATCACACAAACTGTTGGATGATTTGTTTGCATGTGGATGACAAGGTGAGAGCAATGGAAAACGGTAATATTGTTGTCATGATAATTGAGTCGGACATTAGTGGAAGAAGTAGGAAAGAAGTGCACCTGAGTGAGCAAGATTCATTGTTCCACCGTGGACAAATTTCAATCTGCCTCTAATCCCCTTCCTGTTGGGACCAATCCCACCTGATAGCATCCTCCTCTTCCTCATCTTTCCCCTCCATTAGAAAGTAAGTCTGAAACCCTTTGTTTCTACTTAGGAAGCAAAGGCCTCAGATGGGGCTGATACTCACTTTCCTCACTGAGGGTGGGAGGGCATTGCCACAACCTCCTGCTTACAGTTGTGGAGGAGAAGGAGGTCTGGCTCATGATATACACTACCAGCTGGCCAGGCAAAGCTCCAAGGGGACAGTTGTGGACTGCTGGCACTGGTGCTGTCACCCTCAGCTGACAGGTGTACGTAGAACCTGAGCCAGGCGGGTAAATCCAACAGTGCCAGGGATGCAAGAAATTCCCTGCAGATCCCTACTACTGTAATACTTACAAAGCCTGCTTTGGCAGCTTCCTTCTGGCTCAACCAAACAGCAAATGGTGCTGGGATTTTCCTCCTTCCCTGCTGCCCCTTGGCCAAACCACACTGACAGAAGCAAACTAGGGAAGTCTTAAGTGTTTCTCATCTCATCCTGAAAAAAATACCTTAAGCCAGTGGGCAGAGAGGTCCTGTACTGCAGCCCACCTGGCACACAGCTCCAGAGTCGGACACCAGGACTTGAGCCCACCTCTATCCACCACCATCACTGCATAGTTGGTGCTGCAGCCAACATCTAGACAGAGATACCTCAAAGAGTATGGAATAGACAGCAGGAAGGGTGAAGGTGACACCTAGAGCGACAGTCCAAGATATGTGGGTACAGTTCTCTGGGCATACGCCTGTGTGAGGAGGGGCTACTGTGTTTGATGGGCAAATGAATTGCTACAGCTGCAGAAGGAGCTGCACCTCAACACCTGCAGACAAACTCTCAAATCCTCTCATAATTACTCTCATGACTCCTGAGTGGTCATGGCTCCCCAAATCATTGTGACTGCATCAGTCTAGGAAGAGAGAGGCAGAGGAGGATGTCTCAATATGTGCTTTACAGGAAAGAGATACTTAGGTGCAGAAAACGAAACAAACAAAAAACAAACAAACAAACACAAAACAAACAAACAAAAAAAACAAAAACAAAAAACACAACGTTGGTGTGAAGCAAATGGTTAGTTAAATAATTCCAGTTCAGTTGTTCTGCTGACGAGTGTTTTCCCAAGGCTGAATGGTAACAGGGAAGGGTGGAAAAATCAAAGTCAATAGCCTCCATCTTTGTCTCACTTCCTTTCACAAGGCTTCCCCCAAGTACAAGAAGGGGGAAAAAAAAACCCACTAAAACCCCTCTACTGGGTCCTCTACTCAATGTCTCTCTCTTTGAGAAATGGGGATACCTTGTTACAGAAAACAGCTCTGAGGTGAGCAACAACCTCCCCAGCCTGCATTCTCCTGCAGGGACTAATAGTCACACTGTTTTTCACGTTTTGCATGAGAAAATACTACTTATCACCTAAATAAACTCACTCCTCTCTACCCAAGGCACAAAAAGATTTTATGCTCATGTCTAAGCAGAATGGACCACAAACAGGAATCCACTGAAGACCTCACCAGGTTCTCTAGGCCTGCAGCCCCACATGGCCTGGCACAACCTGCCAAGATGCTCCCTCAAAATCTCCGAGCACAGGCACCACTTGCACAGTATTATGGACATCAGAAAGCATCCTAGCTTTATTTCTGTAATGTCTCCACTAGCTAAGGTCTTTTGGGCATGTCTCTGCATTGAAACAGAAAACTGGGCTGGTCCCACTGCAGGGGGAAGGCACACGAGTGGCCAGACCAGGCCTTCATGGGTGCAGCTAAGGACACAGCAGATGCAGCCAACATTCCTCTGATCATGCCTACATCTTTCTTGCAGTCACAGAAATATACATGCATATACATAACACAGCTGTGCACAGACAGATGATGAAGCTGTATGAGGTGGAAACCCACTTCCTGATCATTAAGAGCAGAACATATTATGGTGGGCTAAAATGAAGCATCTCTTTCAAAAAATGTAGTTATTTTATATGGAATCCCGGTTTGGCTAGATGAAATGGAGAGCAACTATGACAATTTTGCTTAGAAATAGTGATGAGATTGAAAATAAGCAACTGGAAGCAGTTCACCTGCAATATCATAAAAGGGTGCAGTGGTACGAGAGAACACTTATACACCCAGGAATGTTTGTCTCTACTTGAAAATATGCTTTCAAAAGTATGTAAAAATTAAGGATGTGCAGCTGGTTACCTGCATGGCTTATTTTTTTCATTTTCAGAGAGTAGTCCCCAGCTCCCAGCTTACTGACAGTACAGAAGTAAACTGAAAACAGAGGGCTCTACTGGGGTGCACATTTGTACAGGTGTAGCGTAGACACATGGCACACCAATCAGAAAGATCTCTGCAGGGAGCTTGTGAGGATCTGGGAACCTAGCAAAGCACAGCAAACACTGTGCTTTAATAGAGCAGTCTCTCTAAGAATAACGTCTACATGCCTTTCTGCTGCTCTGTGACATCTGACAAGGAAAAGGATTATAGGCAACGCTAGACAGTAAAATTGCGCTTCATTTTAACATGAATATCATTAAGTTTAAAACAAGTTGCAGTAAAAATTCCACCTACACAGCGTAGCACAGTCATGCAGGAAGAGATGGTTCAAACTGGTACTACATTAAAATATCTAACACAAATATCTAATCATCCATTACATAATACTAAATTCTTTCAGCCCCAGCAAATTCACAGTGATCTCTGCTGGGGCTCCAAAGTCAAAGAAAGAAATCCAACAACACTGAAATCTTTTGTTTCAAAAATCATAGAGTGAAAATGTATACACACAGCTGCAGAACTGTAGATTATATTTTTACATAAAATGAAACTTGGACTGAACATAGTTCTATTAAAATAAATCCTAGGATGTTAAATTCACCCTCCCCCCCCACCCCCCCCTTTTTTTTTTTTCCCACTCACAAGCAGCTCTTTAGTGAACCAGTCTTTTCTTCAAGCATTCTCTTTAAACATGGTATCAGCATCCAATTTCTAGAGATCATAGAATCACAGAATTGCTCAGGTTGGAAAAGACCTTAAAGATCATCAAGTCCAGCCACAACCTAACCATAGTACCCTAACTCTAACAACCCTCTGCTAAATCATGTCCCTGAGCACCACATCCAAATGGTTTTTAAACATATCCAGGGATGGTGACGCAACCACCTCCCTGGGGAGCCTATTCCAGTGCTTCACAACCCTTTTATGCAAAGAAGTTTTTCCTGATATCCAACCTAAACCTACCCTTGCACAACTTGAGGTCATTTCCCCTCATCCTGTCACCAGTGAGAAGAGACCAACTCCACTGTTGTGTAAGCACTTTTCAGGCATTGGAAGAGAGCAATAAGGTCTCCCCTCAGCCTCCTCTTCCCCAGACTAAACAGCCCCAGTTCCTTCAGTGACTCCTTACCGGGCATATTCTCCAAGCCCTTCACAAGCCTTGTTGCCCTTCTCTGGACCAGCTCCAAATGTCCTTTCTGTACTGAGGTGCCCAAAACTGAACAGAATATCCATTATTAAAAATAATAGCATTTACAACATGGTTGTAGTAGACAGTTTTCTTAATGCTGCATAAGAACACACAAGAACAGGATGAAAAGAATTTAAGATAATCCCCAATAAACAATAGATGTTTTAGATACTCCCTCTAAGGGGACAACTTAATTATGCACAAAATGCAGTCAAAATCAGGCATTTTGTACCAAGTATTGAGAGTCTTGAAAAGTACACACTTAAACAAAACAAGCAGCAAACTTCTTCCTGTTGCTACGTTTTACTCTGTTGACATAATGGTCAGAGATGTCATCCAATACAAATTGATGCAACTCATTGTATGTCCACTCCTACAATACCCACCAAAGGAGTGAGAAGACAACAAAAGGAAATCTTTCTTGGGAAAAAAAATGAGATTAGCTCACTAACATACAAGGAAGAGTTGAAATCACAAGACTTGCACTCCTTAGTGCACAGTGCTGTTTTGCCATGCTTCTCCTTCAGTCCAGCCAACAAGCTGCACATTCCCCACTGTAAATCCATGTAACATCCAGCACCAGCCCACACAGGAGCTGAGGCAGCTCACTCCATGGTGGAGTTTCTTGATACAGACAAGTAGACGTCAAAAGATGGAAATAGCATGACCTCTCTTATCCCTTGTGCAACAGGGAACTTGAGACTCTTGAAGAAGGGAAACAGAGCATTCACTCCCCCTCACGCCAACTTTCATCTGACCTTCAGCTGTCTGAGGAGGACAAGGTGTGGGCTAATTATAGGTTTCTTGATTCTTCCCCTCACGTGGGCAGAGCATCTTATGAATCTCACAGATCCTTCAAAGCAGAGGTTGTTCTCCATCTTAAACCATTCTGTGACACCACAAGCATGTAAGATGGGTCCCCCCATTCAGTTTGCCTCCCACCAGTGAAACAACAAAAGAAAGAAATGCCAGGTTTGATGAAGAAATGCAAAGTATTGAGTGACTATTGGAAAAGCTACTTCTTTATTGTATTCTCCCATGACATGGCATTTAAGAAGAGCTGTTCATGCTGGAGAAATTTTTACTGTAAATAGTGTAAAACTACAGTGCACAGTCAGCAGTTTCCTATTTTACAATTGTTAAGGACATACTGCATATATTAGTTAATACGCTGCATTTTCTTCACAGTTTTTGTACACACAACACGTGGTCAGAGGAAGGAATCCTAGATGATTTATTTGCATAGAAGACAGGTGCATGTAAATGCATTGTTAAGAAGCCGCAGAGTCAGCATTTCTAGATCTGATTGGAACTGCTTAGCATTTAGCAAATAGCTGGCACTTCTTCCATCTCAGTTCATCTTATTGACATAAATGACAGTGGGGTATTCTGGAGCTTCAATAACATAAAGTGCTGTGGAATCCTTGAAGAAAATACTATAGTATAATAAAATAATTGTTGTTTGATATACTTCAGAGAGCAGCCATCATAAAAGTAGAACTTATTACTTTTTAATGTTTTAGAGAATACAAACCACTTGCATCCAGATCACTAGGATGAAAAACAAACTTGGGGTTTGCTCTGTCCAAAAGACAAGGCTCAAAAGAATCCTTTTTAATTTGAAATTACAGTTCTCTGTATCGATAGCCACATTCAAAGGCTTCTTTGTCGTAGCTGTTTTTCACAGGCTTCTGGAAGAATGCCCTGACATGAAACAAAGGAATGATAAAGGTTATCCGTATCTAACGGGTTTCACTACTGAATCCAGCTCAAAGAAAAACTGATGACAGATTATGTAAAACAGTAGTCAGAACATATTCGGTGTGGGAGAGACAGAAGCAGTTCTTTATCTAGGCCTTGAAGGTCTCAGCTCTGGCGACAGACTCTTAAGGCAGATGTCCTCCAGTATCCTATAGGAATTCACATGCCATGAATCCCTCATTCTAGACCTTGCTGGAAAGTGTAGTCATCCTCCTACTTGATTTACTGCAAAATTACTGATAAGGAAACCATGCTGTAGCAGAACACTACCCCCAGTGCAACAGAGCACAACAGAGATGAGATAGGCACCGCAACTGCAGAGGAGAGATCAGCGTCCTAGTTCAGCCACAGCTACAGAAAACAGAAACCGTGTAATAATCCAAGTCTGACAACACAAAAAGCAGAACAGCCTTCAAATCAGATATGTTGTGTTTCATTGCTTGTCTTTGGCAGCAGATGTTATGTTCATACACTATTTGTATTATCAAAGACTGGCATAGCAAGAAAAAAGCCCAAATCTGCCATGATAATGTAATCCTTTTGTTTGTTTTTTTCTGACTGATCATTTACCTCAGCAATGGTCACTACTGGAAGGCTGCACCAGGACACTAATGAAGGTTAAGTTCCAAGGAACAATTTTGATTATTAAGGGAGGTTTCAGCTGACTACGCTTTAATTACTGGAGTAGCGCAACACTCTGAATTCCCAGGTACCCCATTTCAACCCTCAGACTAACATGACTTGGCTTAGCGCATATTCTAACCTTGTTCTAATAAATTACTAAGCAGTATTTCCAAACCTCAGAGGTAATCCAATTTCTTTATTTTTATTATGGAGGCTTCCAACAGGTACTTCAACTAAAAATAACTAAAACGGCGTGCTTCTGAAATGACAAAAATAGGCTCAGAAAACAAATTCCTCTTCAAGTCTTGTAATACTGAAAAGCGCCAGGAATTTTCTAAATTGATTTTGTGTCGACAACACATTTTCAATAGTTATCCATAAAGGCAAGCCTCAGTAACATTTGGTTAAAATGTTCAGCAGAGGTGAAGAAAAACAATACTAGGTATCATTTGCTACTGGAGAAGCGCAGAAATCGTCAGTGACAATAGAAAAGCAGGATGTTCAGAGTTTAACAAACAGTACAGTGCCTACATTATCTGTGTGATCCAGGCCTAAATGACCCAAAGGTAAGGACTGACAAAACACATTCTGTCTGAGAAATATGTGGCAAATAAAGAACTGAATCTCCAAATAAGCAAGTTGCATACTAATACATCACAAGACTTAGCGGGAACAATGTGATTTATATCTTTGAATTCACAAAGCACTGACATTTTCCTCTGCATCCTAAATTCACCAGTGTTTTGCTACTGTGTGGAAACAAGAACAGCAAATTATCCAGAACTGGTCTAGTTTGCTCTGAGACACTGCATTCCCTACCTCTAGCATGGTGGGACCTGAACAGGTGGCTGTGTGCTGCTCCGACCCACAGCAACAGCAGTAGAAACTGGATCTTCCTCCAAGATGGTTATTAAAAAAAGAGTAAAAGATTCAAACTAGGGAAAAACATGAAGGCAGCAATCAAAGTGAGGGGTTGGAGTAGAAATAGACTTGTTCCCAGCAGTGCCTCACCCTGCTGAGGGGTGTTGAGCCCCTAACTGCTGCTTCGCTTGGGCAAATGCAGCCCACCTCTGACCAAGATCTTTTGAGAAGGTGCTGTAATTATGGCTCTTCCCTGAAAAGGCTGGGGCAAGACAGCTTCATGTTGTTTCTTACTCCCCTGTATCCACAGAACTACCATAAGAAGCCAAACCAAAATAAGATAAAACATCAATTTAGATTAGTTTCCAAGGGTGAAATAGTTCTGCATAAGAAGAAAAGGGGAGCTCATGCATGTGTACAAGAAAATAAGGAAACAACTGATTTCAGATAATGATGATGATTTACCTTTGACAATGGATAAACAGAGTTAGGCTCCTGTCTGTTTCAGCAATCACTGCTTCCCCTCAGTTTCTGCTAACCTAACAGTGGGTATTCCATTTTACAGTTTTCATTACCAAAATATTACCAGAATATTTTCTCTGCAGTGAATAACCACAAAACTGTAAGGGCAGCAATGTGCTCAGCTGCATGTAAAATTACTCCCAGTTAGAAAACAACTATTTGTGGTTATCAAGAACTGTTTGTGAAAAGAACACTTAAGGAGTTTAGATTGGAAACCTCTAAAAGGAAAAAAAAAAGTGAATGACTGCCATAGCACACAACACAAGAGCTGACTTTCTGCTGTGGAGTGTCAATTTCTGCACAGATTTGCAAGACCAAAACATTTTTTTTTTCTCTTTTTTTTTTTTTTTTTTTTCCACACTGAGAGACCAACGGAGCACTTAGTTGATGTTTCAGAGGAGCTCAAGTGATGCATGTAATACCTGCTGCGTACACTAACACTCAGCACTGTTCAGATCACAAGGAACGGAACAGAGGCTATTCATCTCCCTGCCTCAGGTTAAGCACTTGGAGAGGGAAATTCCCCACCAGGGGCACATGAAAACACCAGCACTCCCACTGCACAGCCTCGAGGGATCTAGAATTTCCCTCGTAATTCTCTGTTCTTGACTCTTTTAACTGCTTCCAAAGATGAACACAGGTAAACAATGCAGAAGGCTTTACCTGAGGCTGACTCTAGTAGCTGCTTCAGAAGAGCAAGCTTGGGCTGAAGAGAGTCCTAAAGAGCTGGAGCCTACAGAGCCTTATCACTCCCACAGCTCTGAGCCCCACTGGCTGCTAACCAACCTCCTCAGCAATATCAAGAGCTGCTAATGTCCCAGCACCTTTCTACATGGCAGCAATTAAGAAAGTGAAGATAAGCAAGCATTGCTTTTACCACAGGAATGTTGTGTTGCTAAAAAACACAACATCTAGAAAACATACCTATCTAGAAATAGGCATCTATAGATATCTATCTAGAAAATTAGATACATATTCTCTTCCTTAAACTCTTCATGCATGTATTTGGAGTGGAGAACGTGCTTTGGAAATGACTGAATCACATCCGAATGAATCCACCAAGCAATACTTGGCGGGCTGAAGTGCAAGAGTCTTCAGACTGCCTCCATGCAGCACAGTGCCTCCTGCAGTGACACTGGAAAAAAGCCATCCAGACATTCCAGTCATTTTTTATGGTGAAGAAGAATACAGAAAAGTACAAGGCACCAAGAGGGAAAACATCTCAGACAAAGCTTGGAATTTTTTTGACAGGACTGGAGAGTTTCTGTCCTATTTTAACACTGCATAAGGAAGGAAGAAACTTTGAAGAGGGAAATTACTTTTTACATCCAGCATTTAGATGAAGATCATGACTTCACTGCCAGCACAGGCAGGACAGTAATGCACGAGGTGCAAGAGAGGAAGACCCAGATTCTCCAACCTGTGCTCAACATAGGAAGCCTCCAACAGGTCAAACATTTTTCACCTCTAAATTCAAGACGGGAAGTAGAAGTAACTGCAGGGGATTTTCATTCAAATAATGGCTTCTCTTCTGGTGTGTTAGTCAGGACTGCTGCTGGCATGTACTTCAGGGAGCTCAAAGTATCTTTGTACTGTCTGCTGCTTTCAACACACTCAACTACAAGGTGCAAGTAACTTGCCTTCAGAACCCAAGAGGAGTCGATCTGAGACTGTCTCAGATGGTTCATCTCATTCCTACCAGGAGGCTCAAGGCAGGCAGCTGCTCCTCCTCACTAGGAGTGCCTTCCATGGCATCCCAGCAGATTAGGCTCCATTCCCCATGAACCTATACATTATTAATCTTATCTGAAGCAGACAGTGCTGACGCCCAGCTTCCTCAGTGTCTGGAAGAATATCAGCTGTCTCAAACTCAGCCCAAGTAAACGGAGAGAATGCATGAGAGTATCAAAAGATATTTCTTAAAACTTTGCAGGATTCAGAATTGTCTCCCTCTTTCTTTTCCTACGCACTACCAAAGCAACTGCCTGCGATTCATATCCCATTCTGTTGTCACTGCATCTACAGTTGACAGACACTCCCTTTTGTATTTATATGTGTCTCATTTACTATCAGACAAAGACCCAACCTGCCCATCCACTTGATTTTTGGGATGCAAGACCATCTTTATCAGATCTACAACAGAAGATTATACAGGTGGTGGAAAACATAGCATTACACCCTTCCAAAGCCTATACATGGAACTGTAAAGAAAACTACACAACATAATTCCTTAGTTTCTATTCCTTAGTCATCATTCAGTGGATTGGTTCCAAGACTTGGTAATTTCCATGTTCAGGGCTTTTTTTTTTTTTTGGTTGGTTGGTTTTTATTTGTTTGTTTGTATGGGCCTTGGAGCATTATAACCAATAAATACCACATGGTTCCCAGCATCATGAGTAAAGATTTCAAATTCCACTGAAAGACAACCAACCTAAGGAAGAACTTTTTACACTGAACTTAAGAAATGGCCCGTAATAGGTACTGGATAACACTTGTACTCATTCGTGGTCACAAACAACTGGACAGCAAATAACATCCAAAGACCAGGAGAAAAAAAAACCAAACTAACAACAATCTTTAGTAACTTACAGACCTTTCAAAGCAATTGTCATGGTTTTACGGTCATTGGTATTCCACATCATAACCATGTAGTAGTACTGGGAATTAAAGTGTTAATGCCCCAGCTCACTACATGATGCTATGATCTGGAACACTGATAACCATAAGGCCATGACAGCAATACAAATACATGGCTTCGTATGTAGATTAAACACTTCAAAAATCAAGGAACACTAAGCTCTGTAGCTAATTCTGCACTATAAACTTGTTTCTTGGCCCCATCTTTAAATTTCAGGATTCAGTCCAGCAGTGACACCAAGACACATACGCACACCCCATCCTCTCAAAGAAGGCAGAGATTTCTGTGGTGACAACATCATAAGCGAGAGATATTTTAAAATAGAAATCCTCCAAAATAGGGTAAAATGATTCCCAGTTTTCAATCCCCTAAACCAGGGACCAAGACTTTGGTAGTAAGCAAGAAAGTGTTCTACGATTCAAAATGCTTCAGGCAAGCTGATGAAAGATAAGTAAGATCTGAATGGCTAACATGCAGTCCTTTTACTGCAGGAATCAACACACCGTGTTCACATCTAATGAAAACACATTATTCAGTATTATGAAAAAAATACTAATTCTACTCACTGCTTCCCACAGGTTTACAGCACTAATAAATCCATATTTCTGTCATTAACTGCTAGAATTAATGACTGACTACCAGTATGAGTGCTGTAGGTGGTGATTAAAGCAACAGAAATGCCCCCATAATACAGATGTTATAGCCTTTGTGTGGGGAGGCACTGTGTGGTAAATGAATATTAACTTCAAAAGTACAGTTCATTTTACATGGCTGGCCTCTCCTATGAAAGCTGAATTTGAAGCGCGTCAGTGTAATAACATGCTCACAAGATTATTATTTTTTTAATTGATAATTATAGTGAAGCACTATGTCTGAATAGTATTATCTTCACCCCTCCCATCGTTAAAATAAAATAAAAAAATGACATCATTATTTTCTAAAGCTCACTGTTGGCAATGCAAGTCAACTGTTCTCTCAGGTACTGTTTAGAAAGCAAGGTTAGTAGACCAATCCATTTGCCTCCACAGACAGACTTTTTACATTGCCATTTTTACCACATAACTTCAGGCACGGCAAATAAAAACTGTCTTGAATCTATGCTTGCTTCAAAGCTGTTTTACAGTCTCTTTGTACTTCATGATGCAAGTGGGCTGATGGTTTCGTAGCATGAAGTCCGCAGGTTAATTCTAGTATAAAGTACTTGAAAAAAATAAAGATTTTCAAGTAGAATGATAAAAAATATTACACTTCCACACTCAAATTTTACAAGGCCAAACTACTCAACCCCAAAGTAAACCTACTCATTTATATTTACCTGGCAAGTACATACAGCGTTGTTTGACTGGAGCTGACATTACCCTGTTTATCACTGTAGCAAAGGAAGACTAGATAAACACATATAACATACTTGTTTAGCTAAATCCTGAAGGTCTCCCCACAACCCTACCTGGGTCTGACCCTCAGAGTCTTATCTGTATGTCCTTAAGACACATCCACTAAGCTTTCATCACAAGGCAATGACTAGAAATTTACTCCACTACCTGGTTTCCAATTGACTGCCGGTATTAACAGTCTGATATCTTGCATACTAGTGTACACAGCTGGAGCCAAGATCTGCTCATATATGCAGGAAAAGGAATTCAAGTATACAGCAAATGGAGAGAGTTTGATTTTAATTACACTGGACACAGCATTTGTCCAAGTAAAAGCTCAAGGGGAATACGCTTAAAAAAGACAAAAAAAAACAAATGACAACAACAGAAAAATTGGAACACTGGAACAAAATCATGGTCACAACTTTCATGGCAGAAATGCTGATAAAAAGAGTTGAGAATTGCTGCCAAAGCTATTGTCATCCTGAATTTGTATTGGCTGTTCAGACACTGGTCACAAGACTTAAAGAATAAAATAACATTTAGTTTTGTATAGAACTGTTACTACACATAAAACTAGACAAGTTGTTTGCTTTTTTTTTTTTTTTTGTTGTTGCTTTGTTTTGTTAAAACCAACCAACATTCAGCACATGTTTGGTAGAATACATATCTTTCAGGAGTCTTTTAATCAACCAGAGCAATTTGTAAACCCATTTCAAAAATAAATATTTAGAGGTCATGTAAGCAATGAACCCAAAGGATGGCTTAGATCCAGGCATTGTGCAGCCTGAATGATGTGATCCTCCAGACATCCTTTTGCCCATGCGGTGCCATCATTTTTTAATTTTTATTTTTAGACGTGACCAAAATTAAGCAGAGACACGTGAGGAATTGAGGGCTGTGAAATGAGATGGAGTAGTGCAGGAGGGGTCAAATCCCATTACTCAAACATGATCTAGAAGAAGGGAAGGAACGACCCACTTGGTGTATGGGAAACTGTTGATCACAGCCTGAAGCTCTGATTAACCTCCTGAGGCAAGCAATGAGTCAGCTGCGGGAGCACAGGTGAAGGTAAATCAGCTGTACTATCAGAAGGGGTGGAGCCTGGCTGTACCTCACCTACATCCAATTTAAGGGCTGACTGCCACTGAGGAAGGATCTTTTTCTCTGGAGATTACTCCTTTGTGGAGTTTACTGTGAACCTTCAACATTAGTGAGAATTTGCATTTATTATAGATTATCTTTCCATCAAGATAATCTCTCTCAATGAAACATCTTTTTAAACCTTTGTTTACTCATTGACTGTATACTTGGTCACTGAAGCACTTGAAGAAGCAGCTGAGGGCTCAACAGCCTCCTCAGCATTGTTAAACATCTTTCCTTGATCCAAGGACATTCTGGGGGTCAAGGAAATGGGGAAAAAGAGACAGAATACCTTGCCGTTGAGAGACAATCTTCCATCTCAGCCTACACAACAACTCTTTATGTAATGCTCTCTGTACCGCATTTCAACAAGAGTGCAAGGGATTCCTTTTGTCTTTGAAAGCAGTCAGCCTTCCCCTACCTATCCAACAACCACTCCAGATCTCTGCAGCAATGTACAGCAATATACTTGTGCTACTCTATTAAATTAGCCGCAGCTGCTTCTGTAGCAAATCTCTCCTCAGCTGTGTGCTTCAGAAAAATGAACTGGAAAAGTCTACTTCATAGGCTCCATGTCTGCCACAAAAACTGCATGAAACCATGAAGTCAAACACAAAGGCCCCTTGGGATTTTCCAAAGCACTGCTGTCACATCTTGATTTTCAAATTTCAGCCGCTCAGCTGAAAGGATGTTTAAAACTAACATTTCTGGGGACAAAGAAAATCTTGTTTCATTCTTCTCTCATTACTGAAGTGCGGCTGAACTCTTCTATTCTCAGAACAGCCAAAAATAAATAAATGCTGTACATGTAGGGAAATTTCAGCCTCCAAAGTGTAATTTTTCACAAGAACTTTGGAGCAGCTGAAGATGTGGGAAAGGACACTATTACTTGCTCTCAGCTAGAGCAGTTGCTAACAGGAGCATATGGGTCTCTTTTAAGTCCATTTACACAAAAGGTTAGCCTGTCAGTAAACAGCAGAATAATTTATCGCCAATTCACACACCTCTCTTGTTATAACTGCCAGACACTTGAATATTGCCCACAAAAGCAGACCCCAGCTTGAGGTGAACGTCATCTCAGGCCCTGCTGTAGTTGTGAGCTGTTTCAGACTCTGAGCTGTAGCAACCTAGGAAAGGGATGGGGACCACTGTGCTGGAGTTCAGCCCATCTCTGAGAAATGCCACCATGCACCTCCATGCCTGGCTTTTGCGTGCTTTCTCAGGCCTAGCTGAAATGGTCATTGGGCATTCCAGTTCATCTATACTGGGAATTCAAATGGAAAGCATTAAAACCTTCGTACTTCAGTTTGGGTTTAAGGTTGAGATTGAGAAATCCCATAAAATCCAGGACTCTCAAGCTGTAGCTTAATGCTACAAATTGCAGCTCTTCTGCCATAATAGAAACAACTAAGGTGGCGCAGTGGTAGAATTGCCGCTTGCAACACCAGAAGGCCTGGGTTCGAATCCCCCCTGTGGTGCAAGGGGTAGAAGTGCCACTCTGCTACACAGAGGGCTCGAATCCCGGGAGTTGGACTCGATGATCTCTAAGGTCCCTTCCAACTCGCACAATACTATGATAAAAACATCTAAGAAACGTATTAGAAAGGAATTACTGTACACATAGAGTGAGTTTTCAGAGAATGTCCATAATCTACCATAAGCAGGTATGCCAGAGCACAGGATGGTGAGGCAATTTCCCTCAAATATTACACGAAGTTGGTGGCAAAACCAGGAATAGTATAGAAGTCTTACTTCCATGGCACAACACCAGTAAGTCCATGTGTGGCTTTACTGTTTATTTATTGTATATGTCTCTAAGTCGACTCACTTTTCATACACTGAATATGCAAGACGGGAGGTATACTTTTCCCAGACTTGGGAATCATGAGAAAACCATGACAGACATTTAACTGTTTGTTATCATTGAGCAAATTACCAGAAGGGT
Organism: Excalfactoria chinensis; assembly: GCF_039878825.1. Lineage (NCBI taxonomy): Eukaryota > Metazoa > Chordata > Aves > Galliformes > Phasianidae > Excalfactoria > Excalfactoria chinensis. The sequence goes on from NC_092825.1 coordinate 80,429,094, forward strand.
GGGAACCATTCTCTTGAACAGCCTGACCTACGTCAACTACAGTCCAAGACTTTATGCTGCAGGTAGATATACCTCTTAAACACTGAAATCCCCTTGTGGCCAGCCCCACTGCTCAGGAAGCTACTTTGTCTTGCTAGGTTATAAGATATAGTCCTGTTCATTTATTTATTTATTATTTATTCCTTTCTCTCCTCTAAGAAATCCTCCCCAGCACTAGAAGAGGACATAGCAAAATGATGGATGACAAACAAATTTGCTAATACAATGAGTATCTTTATAAAAGCGGGTATTGTATTTTCTAAGTCAAGAAGAAAAAAAGCCTGTGAAAAAGTGTGGCAAGAGATTATATTTGTTCTTAAACTAGTTCCCCCAACCCCCCCCCCCCCCCTTTTTTTTTCCCCCTTTTTCCAAACACTTTACATCTACATGCTTTCAAAACACAGAAAAACATACCTTCTGAGAAGATAGGTAGACTGTTCTCTCAAGGTCTGTATATGTGATATCATCACCCAGCATTGACCGTGGCCATTCAAGGAAAGTAAGAAAGGAGCAGGCTGACCCCATCATTACCCCTACCTCTTAGCTGTCCTTTGCAGCCCCAATGAACCAGACTGGCAATGCCCCTCAACTTGTGCTGTTTACCACTAACCTTGCTCCTTTTTAATTCAAAGCAGTCACAGAATAAACACTCACCTGGCAAATCTGCAGGCTCTTGTGGGAAGCAGGCAGTGACCTTTTCCAGCCAGCATGAGCACTGCAGAAAGACCATGCTTAAACAAACCTTATCACGAAACAGAAAACTTTCCTACTGGCATAGTAATGAAAGGGAAGCCTATTTTGCACCAGAAGCTTGCTGTATGAGGGCGTACCCTTAGTACTAAAGGATGTATTACTCTTCCATGCTGGAAGAGCAGTGACAAAACCACAGAATGCATGCTTCTTTGTCCCTTGAGGAGCTCAGACTCAGCCATCCATATGTCGGGTCTTCCTCCAGAGCAGCACTCTTCCATTAACGAGGTATTTAACAGCACAGAAAGCACATGGGATATAGACAGCATGAAACAAAGGCACATTGTTGTGCTGAGCAGAAGATCTCAGTGGTAAGCAAGAGCTGAATCTTGCCACACCTTCTTTTTAACCTTTAACCTCGAAGAAATTGAAGAGATAGCATGACAGGAGAGTTGCAGACTCCATCCAAAGCTTTCCACATACCTCACTTGCATCACGTCTGGGTACCCAATACCACTGCTCGTTCTCCACCCCCATATATCTTCTCTTCTTCCCCCTGGTGACACTTTGAATGCTGTTTTTCACAATGAGTAATTACCAACATTGATATAATGCTTGCATTACTCTTTTTTTTTGGTGTGGTGTTTTTTTTTTTTTGTTTGTTTTTTTTTTTTGAGGATTTTTTGTTTGTTTTTTTTTTTCTCTCTCAACAGTCTCTTGACAGCAATAGAAGATGTCAGCTTTGCCAAAAAGCAAACTAGCTATTATCAGTGTAAGTGATAGCACTAAAAATATCTGTGTACTCCAACCCTCCATGACTCAATCTCTATAAATACTTTGATGGGATTTATTCAATTTATTTTCTAGTTTCCCAGGTGATGACATGACAGACCTTCAACTTGGTCTTGCATAATCAGCATAGGAGAGGTCAGTGAATTGGCAATAACAATCTGTTTGCGAGCCAGCAATAGCAAGAGGGAGTTTTAGATACTTGATAATGCACTAACACAAATATATACTTCCCTCCTCATAGAATTAAGGATTATAAAACAAAAAGAGTTTTAGGAACAGATCACCACTTCACACCACAAGCTCCTAGACCGATCTGGTTACTCAGTCTGAACGACTTGCATTTATCTCCAACTAGTCTGCAAGAAGGAAAATATCTGGTGATCTGGTGTGTCAGATTCACAGAATGGACCATATAACAACAGTTCCAAAATCTATAATAGACAATCAGAATAAAGACCTCAGTTTAATATTTTTGCCCTGTTCTTCATTTGCAATTGCAATCCTAAAGTGGATAGCCATTTTTCTTTTAAGGATTTCTGGATGAATAGAAATAGGTTGCTCTGAAAATAATGCCTTGTTTATTTCCATGGAAACTACAGCAGCTAAAAAGAGAACAATAACACTGTTTGACAGAGATAATACTCAGTGATAAAACACTATTTTTTCAATGCAGATGCTACTATTAGCTGTACATTTTTACTAGTGATGAACAACAGGCTGCATGCCATGCCTGTCAAAATCCACACCAGCAGAAGTGGTCCACTGCTGCTGTGACCACTGCTGAAACACACCACCTACTGCCTCACTGTGCTCACATCCACTGTTTGGTCTCTAGAAATGCTCAGCAAGTGTTGATGAGCAATAGAGGGTGCCATTTTTTCCTCATGGAGGAATTCAGTGACAACCCTTTGCTTCATCTGCACTTCCACATCAGATGTCATTTTGTCAGATTACCCACCTCTCTGCTGCCATCTGTCACTCAGCAACAGAATGTAAGGGAACACTGTTGGGAAGGTTCAGCCACTACTGCCATACCACCAACATCTGCCTCTGATGTTATGAGCCAATATACTAAAACAGAAGACATTACTTTCGAAGCAGTCCTTGTACATTTCCTCTTGTCTGATGCTTTAAGCATGCCTGACACTAACAAAATACCCACCATGTGCCTCCTCTGCTGCATGTGTTGGGCCAGCTGCTCAAGTGAAGCTCTTCTGACAGGACCGGGTCCTGACACTGGCAATGAACTTGGTACTCCAGGGAGCAAAACAAATTCCTGATATGAGAAGTAGACAGAGACTCTCATCTGAGACATGAGGATGGGAGAACACATCTCCCCAGTATTAGCAAGAATTTGAAAAGACTGGACTAGGGCATAGAGAAATGCATGGACTACAACTTCTTTTTTCTCTAGTTATCCTCCTCTATTCATGTATTCCTGCATTGCAGGAATCTATGTAGGAAAAAAAAAATATATATATATATATATATATATATATATAGCAGTAAAAGATATTTAAAACATTCATTTCAACCCAGGCTAGTGTTTCCTGCTCAGTAACGCCTTGCATGACTGCTCCTGTCAGTGAGGCAATGAGAGGTGATATTACGGGCCCACTCTTCAGAAATACTCTAACATCCCTTGATATTAAGCAAGCCAGCCCATCAGCCACCTTGTTTTGCTTGCACACAAACCCACAGCAAGTAACCCGAGGAGACATTAGCAACTCAACACCCACCATAGTTTCATGTTGTGGTCTGACCAAGGGGAAGAAGCACTTAACCACAACCTTTAGCAACAACGTGCTAGGCGCACTAAGCCCTCACTGATATTCCATCTCAGCTCCCATCATGTATCAGCACAGACAGCGACAGATTTTGGCTTAAAAAGCCGAGTCTACTGTGCTTGTACATCTTTGGGGCAGTGATCATTTTTTACCTAATGATGCTGCCTGCAACCTGCCAGCCTCCTCTGAACAAGGCCTCGTCAGAGCTACCATGGAGCCGGGCCGCCGCCGTCATGGCTGCCTGCAAGGTTTGGACGCTCCCATCAGGGAAAAATGCCTTAGGAGTTGATGTCATTTACACATTACCTGACTCTGATGAGCAAACTTGCCAGCGGCCAAGCACAACATAACAGTGCCACTTTAAAAGAAGTGTTCAGGACATGTTTTTCATTACCACAGTCAGCCCAAACACTCCACAGTCTCCATCTTATCCCACTGTGCAACAGACGTTAACAAGCTGAAGGGACAGGAACACGTGGGTGATGAAATCATTCCACTAGTGGTGTGGACTACATGAAAAACTTTGTGGGAACATCAAGTTAGATATTTTCCGTACCCTGGAATCCTTTTTCACAGCACAATAGACTTTCTGATCCCTTTTAAAATTTAACTATTGTGCTTAAGTTTCCCAGGGCTTCTTTTTCTTTTCTTTCTGAAGTAGAACTTCAGAAGTACAGAAGAACCCAACTGCTTTTCCATTATTATTCATCTCCTAAAGAACAACTTTCCTCATGTCTTCTGATCATCTCCATATTCTAAAGCATCTGACAGCATAAACAGCTTAATTGATCAGAACTTTGGTCGTATCGACCACAAAGAACTTATAGCATTACATACTGATGTCGTAGGACTATAGCACCAGCTATGTATTATAGCACATGCTCAGAAGAATTGCTGCGTTCTTGCATGCTCAAAACTGAACAGCATCACATTTTTCACATCTCCAGTGGGTGAGGGGAATGAAAAACAAGCTCAAAGACCTCAGGTCCAGGGTGAAGTGAGGCCCCCTAAACAGTGTAGCATAGCAATGTTTGCAGCCAAGATGGCACAAAAGAATAAATCATTTGACTTCTCCATCCAGAAAAGCCAGGCACTTTGAAAAGTACCCCTTGAATTTACAGCTGGCTTAACAGAGGGAGTCAGCTCCTCTACTCAGCCAACTAGATTTGCAATAGAAGTCTTTTAACCACTTCACTTAAAAGCAAAGCTTTGGAGGAATGACTGTTCCTGTTGGGCATGCCAATAAGCTAGTAGATCTGCCAGCACTGGAGGATGTGATTATCTCAACTCAAGACATCACTCAGTTTCATTTCTAAAAGAAGGTCAGTAATTCCAACCGGTATTCAAAAGTTGTCAGTAGCAATAAAAAGTTATTCAAGTGGGGAAAAATAAAGGGAGCACAAACATGGGGATTAGCTAGAAAATAACTAGTTGTTTTTTTTTTTTACTGTTACTATTTCTACATGCAAATGGAGTTAGAACACATTCTCTTAGTGACCATGTAATTTAAGTAGTCTATTATTCAGTATTATGTCGGATCAACATATTGCAAAACCTTAACCTTCATCTCAGTTCACTCTCCCATCCTACCTCCAGTATGGTTTAAAATAAACACTATATGTAATTCCTGAGCTTTAAAAACAGATAACATAAACGCTATTGCATTCAACTCTAGAGAATCGTACGGCATTTATGAACTGTCCAAGGAATCTCCTGACAGGATAATATGTAAGACTTTAGTCCCCAAAGCAACATTTCTCAAATGACCTCAATCCTAAAAAGTTACCTAAGTTGCATCAAAGCTGTTCAGACGTGTTGTTGCTGGCATCAGCTCAAGTTCTTTTAAAACACAGTTGAGATGTACAACAGAGAACAGTGAAGTCAGCACATGTGAAGGATTTTTAGAAGGTGCCTGTAAGAAAAAGCAAGGCAGAACTTGTGTGTAAATGGGAGTCTCCTCTTCACTTGCAAATTGCTCAGCCATTATGCTCTTCCAAGTACTGCGTCTCTTACCCCTTAGCTGTGTTAAGATGCTACTGATTGAGGACCGAGATACACGTTAATACACAACCTGCCAGAGGTGTGTGGAAAATCCTCATCAAAGAAAGAAATTCCTCGCTGTTATTACAGAGTGTAAAAAGCTACCAAATGCCCCAGAGCAGGATGGCTGCCTCTCTGGAATGCCACACTTCGCAATACCATCAGCTCCAGGTGAACTATATGGGCTCTCCACACTATCTCCATCTTTCAATAGTGGCTTTGAACCAAGAATTTTACTATTGAAGAACAAGTACGGAAGGGCTGAATCCCAAGATAAGTAAGCAGCAGGGCTGACCTCATAAGCCATTCCCTAGGGCATACCATTGGGATTACATGGGGTTCCTGGAAACTTTATATGAATAACAGACATTTGAGGTTTTGCCATTCATAGGCAGGAAGTAAACAATGTTTAGCAGGAATTAAACACACTTGTTAGTCAAAGAAATTTAAAACACAGAAAACACATACAGATCAGGCTGGGGTTAAAGTAGTGCTTAGACCCAATACAGGAATGCAGCAGGAGCAAGTCATGGCAAAAGCCACCCATGTAGCTGACGTACATGTGCATACTTGTGATTGTTTACAGAACTACAGGCACAGTTCTCTGACACTCAAGAAACATGGTCACTGCATTAGAAAAATAAGAATTACAGAAGCACACAAGAGACACTGAGATCCACTCTCAGAGGATTTAGCAGGAAAAAATACACAAAACCCTCCAACAAACCTTTGAAACAAACAACCCACTTCAGTGGGTAGAGAAGTCAATAAGTACTTGTGAATATCTTCCCATCCTACTAAAATGCCCTGCAAAGAATAAGCAAAGTGATCGGTTGAGCATTTTGGCTTTTGTCTGCTTTGAGGTCCCAAACAGATCACAAGTCTCATTCCTAAGTTTCCCATTTGTACATGGAAGAAATCTACTCTATATTTTAAGTACGTCCATTAAGCAAATGGTAACACTGATTACTATCCTTCTAATTTGCTGCAGTCTTGATAGGGTAACTTGCTGGATAACAAAAGTGTTGAGAAACATCAGCAATACAAAAGATAGATGTGATTGGCCTAGAATTTGTTTCCTATTACAGCAGAAAGCCGTGACCATATACTGAAATTTCTTCACATTTTTTCCTGCTGCACTAACCTCAAGGTCAGGTACTTTAAAACACCAGCACCTCAGCTGCAACATTAGGATCAACAGTTGGAGGTGTTTGGCATAATTCTCATTTTGCATGCCACATCACAAGCTTACATGGACCACATGAACAATTCAGAGACAATATGGGTCCTGTACTGGGCCCTTGCCATTTTGACTGCTGGTAAACCCCACTAATTTCAAACTAAATAGAGCTCAAATAATGGATCATCACTCTTGTTTTTCACTGCCTTAACAGTCAGTCTTGAAATGAGTTAAAATCAGAACAATACTGAACCAGCAGAACATCAAAGTGAGTATGCCAAGGGAAATATTTACTTTTCTCCTTTGCTTGATTTAAGCTGGGTTAGGGTGCCCCCACATATATAAATATATACTTAGTAAGGCACACGTTGCTCAAAGCAGCTGAGGAAGACTGAATACTCATCTAGTATACTGAGGTCCATTTTTTGTGTTTTTGTCCTTAGAGACACAGTAACTACCAAAGGAGAAGTACAATACTCTGTGTTTATACGGTGTCTTCTGTCAGTAGAACTCAAAGAGTTACGATGTACTTTTTAATGCATTTATCAACAACAAATCCATAGCACTGGACTTGCAGCGACTTCAGGTTTCTGATCAGTCTGACCTCATGTAGCTAAAGCTTCATCCTCAGCTACTATGAAAAAATGTTCTTCTTGTAGCCAAGCTGCACTACATTGAGATCTGGATATTATACTAGTGCTTGGACCGCTTGACTTCAGAAAAATCTGGAATTCAGTGAAAAAGCTGATGGAACAGAAATGCTCAGGTAGCACCCACCCCACCAGGGCTCTGAGAACCTCCCAGCTCTGAGTGCAAACATTACAAAACTTAAACATTCCTACTTGGATCTGCAGAAGAAGAGACGATCAGTCCAAGCATACCCTAAGGCCAATCTGTTGTTCCACCTCCCTGGCTTTACAGTCCTAAATAGAATTGCAATAAATCCCAGCTCAAAGCAGGGGATTGAAAATTCAGCATACTAAAAAAGTTGTTCTAATAATATGTTCTGATGTCTTAAGAGGCAGATAAAAAACATGAATATATATATATATATATAAAAATAATTGCTTATATATATATATATATTAACAATTAGGTTCTAGGGATTGTGATCTCACATATGAAAAAAGAACAAATTAAACCAAAGCCCACGGATTTATGTCTACTCACATGAAAACACAACACGGTGTTCAAAAAAATACCTTAAATCTTAAAATCCCCAGATGCAACTTCTGTGGCCAACGTCTATATTAGCCACATGTGCATTATCCTGAAAGGAGGTTTCAATTATTTTTACAGTGAGATAATATTCCCACGACTATCTTAAAGTCTTAGTAGCATATAACAATTAAATTTCATTCTTGAGAAGACAATGGCTAACATCTGCGACTTCGAATCTATACAAGAACTAGCAACTTTCTCATTTCTTTTTTTTTCCTTGAGAACAGTGACATCTCTCTGACTTTTCCCCACTACCATAAAGTTACTGACAAGCTACAGACAAGAATTTGAGAGGAAGCAGGGAGAAATCTTCTCTGAGGCCAAGTGCAAACTGGAAGTTTTGTGCCTTGCCAGTTGTAAGAAAAATGGGAAACACAACACCTCATTTTGTAATAAATTACCAGCTAACACACTTAGCAGAAGGAAACCCAGCCTTCACCAGCCAAATCTGACTTTCACTCAGTGAACTAAAAATATATTTGCAGAGGTTTGTTAATATGGTTGACCTCAAAATTTGGAACTTTCTTCCTTCCAGATGCAAAATAGCTCAAGACTGCATTTTCAGAGCAGGATCCAAAGGCCCCTCTACCGTCTAGTCCCTACTGAATTTAATCACCGAGCATTAGTGAATACAGCCAATCCTAGAAACTAAGAAAACACTGTTATCCCCACTTCTGGATATAAAATTGAGCAATTAGTCTCTTCTGTGCTTTCTATTGTATCATTTACAACACTGCTATGCAAGGTTTAGAATACTACATGATGCCAGCACTGAGCTTCATGTACTCTTCTGGTGTTTGAGCCTAATAATTGAAGGAAAGAAAATAGCGTAGTCATAAGACTTGGATCAAATGTACTGTTTTTTCTTGTTTGTTTTTCTTTTTTCCTTCTCTCTTTCTTAAGATTACATTAACAAAATAAAAGAGACTACACATATTTTGTAATACAAAGAAGTGCAGAAAAAAATACCACGAAGGTGGCTATATTAAAAAGGCTTGTTTTGCCAGAGGAAAGCAAGAAGCTGACATGCACTAACCAGAAACACCACTACAGGTCAAGCCAATCTTCCATATTAATCTGCTAAGTCAAACTGCAGTATGATTTATCGGAGTTGGGATCTAAAGAAGCAGCATTTCAGGTTGTTGGGGGGTTTTGTCACCATCATGTTTTTAAACAGAAGATGTCAGTGGTCAGAAACTAAGTATTTGCATGGACTGTGTCATTTATCATGCCATAGCTCTGTGTAGGAAATCATACAAGCCACATTCCTTCCAGGACTTCCAGCACCAATAGTAATGTCCTCAGACCATCTTCTGCACAATGGATATGTGATTAAAACAACTGCTTTGAAATAAGAACAGTGACATCTTTCTGAGTCTTCCACAATATCATAAAGTTACTGACAAGCTACAAACAAGTATTGGTGGATCACAACAGTTTCTTTAAAATGCACAGTCCTCTAAATATCCTTGTAGGCGAATAGGCAGGAAGGTTAGCTGCGTTTGTGTATAAAAAAAAAATTAACACCAGTTAATAGAAAAATCACACCCCCTTTCTTCTCCAAATGAGAGTTTCACCTTCGCAGTGACACTATAAGGAACGCTTGCACGCCTAACCTACCTGAAATAGGGTCCAGCAGCACAGTAAAAAGAGCAGGAAGTGAATCCCACCTGATGTTCTTTGCAACAGTACTTTGAAGAGATGTGGATCTTGTTAGCCACTCTGCAAACCTTGAGACTGGAAATAGCCATTTAGAAAAGCTACTGGAGGGTTATCTGAATTCATGAAAGGAATAAATCCAAATGCCCATCGGCAGTTCTAACAAATTAATAGTAATGTACAAATAAATGACAACCTGTCGCTCAATCGGACCACCTCCAAGCTGAAACAATAGTACAGAAGGGCCTTTTTAGCACGGAAATGCAGAGCAATGTACACTCCCACAGCTTAAACCTGTTGTGGGTGGCTAAAAAATACACACCTACCTGCAGAGTGGAAGATCTTAAGGCAAGAACATTAGTGCTCAAGAAGAGAGCAGGGGAGCAAAGGAAGCCAGTGTCATTTCCTTACAGGACATGGAACTTAATACACTTTTAAAGGCAGGTAGCTCAGGAGAAGAGTTGCATGTGGGAAAATGGCTGCGTAAAGGGGGCATGCACAGACAGCAGGTCAGAATCAACCTCTTCAGATTTCTCCTTTAAACAGAAACAAGTCTCCCTCAAAAATTGAATCCTCTTCAGAACAGAAAGGATCAGTCAATCTTGCATCCATTTTCTCATGAGAACTTCCAATACCCAATAAAGGTAATGCATATTTATCCTGTTTCTCTCAGAAGTGTCACCAGATTATGCAGAAACTGAAGTATAATCTGTAGTTAGAGGCAAAGATGATGCATTTCTACATATGTATTAGCCTAGAAACTGACTGCGTAACTCCGATTCAGAGAAGCAAATCTCTGTATAGATGTGGGACTGAACTGAAATGAGAAAAAATAAACTTTTCCAGACTAAAGATACACATTTTAAAATCCCAGTTATGAACCTGGAATATTTGGCTGACAGGAACCTGACTGTGGGAAATATGGAAAACCACCATGCCAGGCTTAACCAGCACAGCTTGTAGGGTCCCCAGGAATGTGCCAGCTCATTGCCCTGAAGCCACTGAACAAGACTTGCCAAGAACAGGAATCTAAACAATGCTGTGGGAGCATGGCTTACCAAGAGCAGGGTTTCTTTAGGAGTGCAGACAGCTGATTCCCACAAGAACTGCACAGAAAGTTGGGTCAGAGGAGTCACAGAAAATGGTTGAGCTGACAGGCAAGGCTCCACTAGGCACATGGAAAACAAGTCCTGCAAAACTAGGGCATGATGAACTTTCACTGGATAGACGACAGTATGCAGTGAGATACGGGTATGCGAGATCACCTACAGGGAGCGTGCCAGTTGCTTTAAAAATACTACTTTATTCCCTTCCAGTGAGTCTCCATGGTGGAGAAACGCAGCTTCCATTCTATTCTGTCTGAGCAAGGAGCTACTACAAGGTTCTAATTGGCCTCAGTGGGGAATCCCTCATTAGTCACCACAGTTTGCTATGAAGCAGAGGTACTTTCTGTGGATGGCCAAACCACAGCGATGAAACAGATTTCTTCAAGACTGAGAGATGTGAAGCAATCCCCTGCCACAAGAAAGATACTATCAGCTACTGTCATCATCCTGCGTTTTCATTTGTGAGTGAAGATGCTTGTTCTGACCACTTCTGTGTCAAAAAAAGAGGAAAACGACCTGCTGAGAAGGAAGCTTTGGATTTTCTCTCGGCATTGCACTCTGGCCTTGGGCTCCAAACTCTGACATACCACATGTAAGCAGATTATGATCCTCACACAGCAGACAAGGAGGTGCATCTTCTCAGGAAGGAACAGAGTTCTCAGAGATTGCATGTGGCTACACAGCTAAGCTGCATAAAAAAATGAGTGGCTGGAAACTGGGCTATCCCAATGGAACAGAAATGAAATGCTACAAAGACTTAAAAGATATAGTTCACAAAAGAAGTGACATTAATTAGAAAATTCAAGAAATGCTAGCTGTGATTCTTTGAAGAATTCCTCCAGGCATTTTGATCTGGGAGGGCATGTTCAAAGAACTGTTAGCAAGCAATAGTTTTATCCTATACTATACTACTACACTTTACTTTTAGTGGAGGCAGGAAAGAATGAGGAGAGTTGCAGATCATGAAGTCATTATGGATACGAGACATCAGGGGAACAGAAGGAAAACGGATGGACTAAGTATAGCCACCGACAGAGGAAGCAAGTTACACAGAAATGAAGCACCAAATGACACCATTTTGTATTATTATGCATAATTCAGATTAAGGTATTCCCTTCAGTCTGAAGAACTTACTCCAAACCAAATCCAAACCCAGAAAAAGTAAATATAGCAAACAGTGCAAAAAATAGCCTTGACACAAGCAAACACCAACAAAACAACAGAAAAATGAATGTTTGCCCTATATAAGCCAATGACGTACATTTAGATGGCTCACTTGCTTGATTACAAGGCTACGCCGTGTTTTTATATACGTCTCACTTAAAGCACAAATTGGGAAACACAGATTCCCGCACAAGCTGTTTCACTCTACTTTTTACTTGCTTAGACACCTCTACCATAAAAAGGGTAGCTGAGTTTGCAGATAGACTTGATCTGATTCCCAACCTAGAACATAAACTAGGAAAAACCCTTCAGAGCTGGCTCCCAGTGGCATTCTCTGAGCACACCCAGGGACAGCTGCAAAAGCCCACCACTGTTATCAGCCACATAAAAATGAGGTGGGAAGAAAAACATTTATGTAAATTACTTTATTTCTACATTGCACCCATAGAAGTAGTAAAGGAAGAGTCTTCATAACGACACGCTGAGCACAGATTGCAAGCAAATCAATCTGCTCAGTTCTGCAACTGTACCACTCTGAATCTCTCTGTAATCTCTATTAAAACTGATTGGACTTTCTTCACAGCCTCTCACCCGAACATGCCAACTCTTCCCATCCTTTAGCTAGCCCCAACTGCTCACACCCCTCTCACACATAGAGGTGATGAGCTCTGCTGGCCTGCTAGGGGTCCTCTCTATTCCTCTGACTTACATAGGGATTTTTCTCTTAGCACAAGGAAATTCTAAAGCCATTACACACATTTGTGGCTAAATAGAAAAAAAAAAATCAAAAAAAATGAACCAACACAGCAGTTAGATCAATTACATTTCATTCCAGTGACTAACAAGTTCTTTTGTATTGTGTTTTAAAAGTAAATGAATAACAGGACTCACAGTCAAGCGAAGCACAGAAAAATATTTAATGTGACTTTCCAAAGTACTGTGTTTCTCAAGCTCTGTCATCATGCAGGAGATAGAACATGGCATTACTAATGGTTCTCATGTGTAACCACAGTGACACTATAAGATAAGTTACTAAAAGCCTTGCGGGATTCGCCTATAATTCTAGGTAAAGAACATTTTAAAAGTATTTCCCTGGCCAGTGTCTGACGTTGCATTCCAAAACTGAAGTGCAAATTTCACAGCCCCCAGCAATGGCAGAGTGCAGAATAGCTGAGATCCGCTGTCCTTGCAGACAGTTTTTTGTATTTTGCTTTCCCAACAATAAAAATGTCACAAGAACTGCTGGCAGGTTGGAAGGAGGTCAGCAACACGAGTGTCAGGGGCTTTTTATTTCCTTTCTTTTAGACTCCTTGGGGAGTCTAGTAATCAAAACTTAGTGAAGTGCATAAGTATGTTGTGTAACAGGATTGTTAGATCTGTTGGCTTCATATTAAAAAGGCTATAAAACACAATTCCTATTATGGATATTTCTTGATGTTTGGTAGTAAGTCATGCATTCCCATTACAGATAGTCATCTTCATCCTCTTGCTGCTGAGATTTCTCATTAAAAAGCATTGTTGCAATACTTCCATAACCTTCCTGTAACTTGGTATTTTACTTTAGGGGAAAAAATGTAACAGAATAATTAACATGTTTATCAATTCCGCTCCTCTTCATTAATGCCAAAACAGCTGGAAGGGCTGAAGCATTAACTACTTGCTTGCTTTGACTGCCACACTGGGAGAGTGTTTGACCCATTTCTAGAATATCATCAGTAACAGAAACCAGAATCCTCCTGCAATTCTATCCACAAAGATGTGCTTGAACAGCCAGCACAGACTTGCAAGAACATCCAAGACAAAGATTTATCTTCCTAGAGACGTGTCAAATAATATCTCACCACTGATTTCCACAGATGGAACAGCAGTCAAAATGGAAGCAGACTTCGCATTCACTCTCAGATGATGCTTACACAAAGCTCAGTAAGCTTGAGGTACAAAGTTCTCTGTATCTGCATCCCAACTGCATGAGGAATGCCTCATCTTTCCTCTTCTAATGTGCCTGAGAAGTGGGATCAGCAGAGACAATCCTCCCAAAGCTTTCCTCAACAAATACTAAATCTCTTTGGAGAACTTTTTATTTATAGTAACCCACCCACTGCAGACTACTGTCAATAGCCAGCAAACCATTTTCCAAGCTTCATCGGTTTAACTCAGAGAGGAATCCAGGCCAAGGATCATAAATACCATAAGCCAAATCTAAGTCACATTGCATTACATGGCAAACTTCCTATCAATTCCATAGGGACCAAAGTTTAATTTCTTGTAACTGAAACTTCTCCATTAAAAATCAGAAAAGGAATCTGAGACCGAACTGACTCAAAAGTATTTTGAACAGCTAGAAGGGATGCTCTAAAAGTAATGCCTCCTATTTCATGATGTTGGCCCACAGCATCAGAGGTGGACATAGGTGGTATGGGAGTAGAGGAGGAACCTTCCCATCAGTACTCCCTTATGTGTTGTTACTATGTGACAGATGGCAGCAGAGGGGCAGTCTGACAGAATGGTATCTGACATGAAAGTGTGGAAGAAACAAAGGTGTGTCACCAAATTCCCCCTTGAGGAATAAAATAAGTAAAATAAAATCACCCCCACTGACATTCACTGATGTTTTCCTTGCTTAATGTTTCTGGAGACCAAACAGTGGGTGTGAGCACAGTGAGATGGTAGGTAGTACATCTCAGCAGTGGCAACAGCGGGGCACCTCCACTGATTCCACATTCTCATTCCCATGATACTTTACAAGTTTTAACATCAGTATAATGTAACCTATGTAACAGACTTCTCTCCAAAAAACTATCTCAGTGTGCCTTCCATCAAGGAGAAAACAGCAGAAAAACATACATTATCAATACTGATGGTAACTCCATGTCATCTATGTGGGACAGGTTTTTAGATCTCTCTGTAAGAGAAGCAGTAACTGTGAAGCTGATACCCCAAGTAACACAGCAGAAGCACTGAACATAAAGAGGATTTGTGATCTGCATTCACCTAGGGCAGAAATAACAAAACAGAGCTACTCATTTGTTAGAAGGGTTTCTGGCTTCCTTTTCAAGCCCAGAAACTGTTCATTCAGTGCAGTTGAATACTGCCTGTTGCCTCTCATTCTTCAGGTAACGGGAAATAAAAGTAGCCACATTTTAAACTCACAGTGTGACCTCCTAGCTGATATATAACCACCAACAAGAACTGTCTCCCAGCTATGAAAAGGGAGATGGTGGAGAAAAGCTGTATGTTAAGGAGATGGAAAAATGTCACCAATGGCAGCATTTCCCTGCTCATGCTATGATTTTCATCCCACTGATTAAGTCATGTAATAAACAGAGTGGAACTGAATAGATGCATATGCTGCAGTTACTTTTAATGACAAGGAAATTTTGATCCTGAGAGATGTTAAAGGAACATGGTTTTGACTACGCAGGTGAGGAGCAATATGTTTCTGAAGCATTCACACTGCAATTGCTGCACAGACCCTGCAGCAGCCTCAAGCCAAGAGCTGGTCCTCGGCCCAGTTCCCATCCTCCTACAACCCAGGTGCACTCATCTGGTAAATCCTTATGCCCTCGCCAGGCTATTGGCCTCAATAAGCTCCAGGCAGAACAGATGGGGACCAGGGAAGCAACACCTCATAAGAAGCAATTTGATTTTTAGGTGACTTAGATAAGCTGCAAGAAGCCCAGAGAGTAGATTCTTCTTCTTTAGCCTACACCAAATAAAATGGGAAAAAGAAATCTGCTGAGCACGTCATCAACCTCAGTAAAACTTCATACAACATGCTCTGCTGTCACTACTGGACACTGGTTTTATACAGAGTCATGCTTCATCCTGAAGTGTTTTTGCCCTAAACAGTCAGCCAATGCTCATCTCTCTAAGCTGATGCAAGCACAGTCCCAGGTAAACTAAAGGTTCAAGTGTTGCTTACGTGCCTCCTGTAATCCAGCTCTGCTATTTTATAAGTTGGTAAAGGTGAACAGGGAAAGTGTAAGACATGGAAAGGAATAAACCAGATACTTTCAAGTTACCACCTAAAAACTTAGTCCACAGGAGAGGGAGTGGACCTTTCACAGTCTGGTGAAACAACATCATTTATGATGTGGATGCTGGTTGCATGTCTCCATGACTACCCGGAAGATGTGCTCAGTCTGCAAGGGCTTCCACAAACTCAAAGATGAAAGAACTGAAGAAAGACAAATTTGATGAACATTTTTTCCTCATTACTAATTCTGATGAAAGCCCCAAACAGCCTTAAGCCAACTCCTCATTTTAATAGGCATCTGAAAAAAGACGACCAGACAAGATTATAACCTAAAGCAAACTAACTGTATGTAAAGTCAGGCTAAAGCACACATATGCCACATTATTTCTTGAGGATGAATAACAACTAGATAACTACGCACAGGTTGAAGCAGTGGTGGGCACGGTCATTAACTCAGCCCTGACTCTGCTTTCCTGACATTACAACAATTTAATGCAGCAGAGAGTACTGGGAGAAGGCATGGTCTTGCTAATCCAAAACCCAGATAGCCATCAGTTAAATAAGAGATGACTGTATAATATAGCAAGGAGTTAACCCATTAAACACGCTATTAAAGAGCTCCCTCCTGAGGGACTGCTCAGTCACAATTACAAGAGCACAATGAGATCACAAAATTATAGGGATTGGAAGGGACCTCTGGAGATAACTTAGTTGAACCCCTGTGCTACAGCATGTTCCCTAGAGTAGGTTGCACAGGAGAGCATCCAGCCACATCTTGACTATTTACAGAAAAGTAAACTTCACAACTTCTCTGGACAATCTATTCCAGTGCTCTATCATCCTCAAAGTAAAAAAGGAGGCCCTCACATAGCCACTGAGTCAAACGGGATCTCAGGTGTTGCTTCAGGTACCTAATTTAATAGTACACCTGTAAAGACATGCTTCAAACTGTCACTGTTCCAGAGGTCAGAGCTTACAGATTCCATACAATCCATCATCAAAACACTGCAAAAGCAGCAGACAAATTTAACATCAGCACCTGATATTATTAAACAGATAACACACACTTATTAAACATTATTAAACAGATGGACCTGCACTTAGGCTTACGCAAAACCTTCAAAACAAACAAACAACAACAACAACAACAAAAAACAAACACAAAAAACCACATCATCATAACATAGTCAACTAATTTGACCTCAACAAGTGACCATGAGCGAAGTCATCTTGTATGGTATTAAAGTTAATGATGGAGATTCAATACTTCAAAACAGCAGTTCATTTTCCGGAAGGATGGAAGTTTTGTTTCCTCTAAATTCCTTCCTTCATGGTGTTTTGCAGGGTAATTTCTGTTGCCAAAGACATAAAATTGAAGATATGGATGCTAGTGCTCATTAAAAGACAAGAACTCATTCATCACCTCCCACTACTAGTTTGCCTAAATTCCAAACTAAGCTATTCTTCTCCTCCAGATTTCCATTTTGATTTGGTGACACCTTAGTAAGTAGCTGAATTTTCTCCATGCAGAATTTTCTTCTATCTTCTTTCTTACTGAATAGTCAAAAAAAGTTTTCAAAGGGAGGAAAATTAAAGCTAGAAACTTGTTCTGAAAAATTCTCCTTTAAGGAAGAGTGAGGTAGAAAGAAAACTAAAAACCAAAAAACAAAAAACCAAAATCAAGAGGCAAGAAGCAGAGAAGCTGCTTTTATTCGTAACTTTAAAAAAATGGGTCATCCACTCTATCAAGATTTTAAAATTCAAAGGAAAGTAACCATGATTAATAGAAGCTTTTACAAGAGTGGTGATGAATAAAAACTAGCCACTGGGCAAATTCTAACAAGCTAAACTGGCTAATGATCAAGGAAACGGGTGGTTGCATGCAGCTGCAAAATAAGCTGCATGTGTTATTTTAACAATATTTGGAATTCATAGACATATTTATTTACATTTTCCGCAAATAATTGCTACAAGCATGCCCATCAGGAGATAGAAGTTGTGTTTAATTCTGCTATTGGAGTATTCTGGACTCTGATTACAGCCTTATGTGGAATAGCCAAAACATAATGGTACAAGGAGGATGGAAAGTACATTAGTGGCTTAAAGACCACAATGGGATGTCACTGCTTAACTGTCAATGCTCAGAAGTGTCAGTCTGGTCACTTCACCTTCTTCCATTGCTTTAATATTAACATTACTAACTCAAGCTCCTGTTGCTCACCTGGCATTGTGCAAAACTTAGAAACATACATGAATGCCAGTCTACCATTTTTCATTAGGAGTTTTTACTCTTTATCTGCCTTTGGTTCCTCTCCTAGTATACTATAAGAAGTCCTGTGTAATCCTCATATACTCTTGCTCTGCATGCCAACGTGTGTCCCAAGGACCTCAGCAGCAAACCCTTTCTGTCTAAAATGTGCTCTGGCATCAACTCATCTGTATGGAGTTTACACTTACAGCAGCCTTGGGAAGGGCCCAGACCAGATGTCCCTTCCTTGGAGTCCTTAATTTGGGCTTTTGCCTGCCATTGTGCCCTTGTGCTCCTCTGGGCTTGTGGAACTGGGACTCTGGTGGGCTGATGGCTCCTGTTCTGCTGGCCTGGGAGGACCTAGGGCAATGTACTCATTGGGATTCCCCATTTGCCATTGTGCTCACATAACCTAACAGACATTGCTTGTGCAAGAGTGACCTAACAACCAAAATCCCCTCCTAGCTTTATTTCCCTTTTCAATATATTTTCTTTTATAATTGGAAAACATCTGCTCTTCCTATTGAGCATTTGGTATAATTTAGAGGAAGAATGAAAGGCATTTGTATCAGAAACACTAACAGAGGAACCGGGATCAGACCAAACAATCCTCACAGAAAGCATGAAAATAAATTTTCAGAAAACAGATTTTCTGAATTCCAACATCCTTCTTTTTAGAAGGAGAATGCATTAGGCACTTTTCTGCAGTCACCAACTTTGAGTTTATTAACGGTTGAAGAACTTAACATTTAGCTTAATGTTTACTCTTCCTATCTCCAGCCTGGCCCAAGCAATACTTCATGAGTTAAATTCGACACAAGAGAACATTTCAGCTGATCCAACACATCACATCAAGATAAGACAAGACAAGCATTGGATACATAAGGCTGAATGAGGCCTGCACACAGCAGCCTGATGAAATTTCAGGGACCAACTCTTTCCAAGCATGGGGAAAAAATATTTATTTGATCATTCTTTTGCCAGATGTGAATCTGGGACCTCAACTGAGCTGATGTTCCTATTTCTTTAAAGAGCCAAGAAATCTTTTAGTCTGATGCTTTTCAATTCTAAATACTAACAAATAATTTCATTAGGAATAGGCAAAGCATTGTGTCTAAAGTATAGTTCAGAAGACAGGATTTGGAAATTCAGGGATAACGAGAGTCCTATGCAAGCAAACAACAGCATTATCCTGCATTAGGCCTTACGGGCCTCAGGTACTCTGATGCCTGGTTTACGTGTGTGCCTGTGTTTCACCTTGCTTGGCCTAGGACTCCTGGAAGGAGGCAGCCCCAAGTGCCTTCCAACAATTCTCGGTCTTTTCACTTTGTTTCTTAAATGGGAAATGTATCTCCTCTTTGTTGATAGTATATAGTCTTCCTCTTTTACAAGCAGAGGCTGTTCATAGCATACCCCTCAAAGAAGTGAACTAAACTGGAAAGTTTCTGGATTTCTTTATCCCTTAATATAACGGTCTGACACTTTTATATATATATATACACACACACACACCAGCAAAACAAGAAAAAAGGGGCGATTGAAAAGAATCTCTCCTTTAAAAACAGTAACCCCCTCCCCCCCCCCCCAATTGACATACTGATTACTGGAAAGTCCATTTCACAGTTAGGACACAGCAGTGATGCAGACAAATTTCAAAATAATAAATAAGTGCAGAAAATCAACACAAGAAAGGCTGTTATGAAAGCCTTTTGTAGCAAGAATAAACACCAAATCCTAAAAAAACCCAAAACTTACAGATGATCCAAGAACACATGTTCATAACAAATACAAGAATCAGCTTATAAACTGCATGGGAATTAAGAACAAAATAACAGCAATAGTCTTCAGATTATATCTGCAATAGGAAATGGGTTACACAAGGAAAGGATGCCAACAAGCCCACCTGTCACAGCCATGACCAAGATTGGGTTGATTCTTACCCACTCAAGTTTCTGCCAACTTGAATGACACTCAAGCATACTAACAGTCAGAAAAACAGTCTAGAAACAAATGTTTTATACTTATACAGGGGAAAAACAGTCTCTTCATCTCATGGTAACATACAAAAAAGAAACAAGCCATGAGAACATACCAACGTGAAGAGGCATGACACAAATCACTAGCTCCTTCTTCCTTAAATAGCCTCACTTGGCAAAGTTTAAAGAAGTTATTGCAGAGTTCTCTGCCTGTGCAAATACCGAAGGATGACTTCAGGTTAGGAGGGTTAAGGAAACAGTTGAGAGTAGCAGTTTCATTTGTAACTACTTTTAACTCAGAGGCCCCTAAGGATTTTCCAGCAAGTACAAACTTTAAAGTAAAAGGAGGGCTTAGTTTCTTCTATCCCTTCACCTTTTCAGTGAATTTGTAGAAATCCCATATAAAGGACAGTTGATTGCTGCCACCCTCTATCCAATCTCTGTGCTCGTCATCACTGAAACTCAAAAACGTGATTTTTGATATTCTGCAATGGCACATAATACTTCTACATTTTTCTTATATCCACTGCCAAAAACTTGATGCTCTACAAGACTCTGCTAACCTAGCAACAGCTATGACTGCTTTGGTAGTTGTGGACTTCCCTCTACTCACTGTTTCCTTCAAAGCTGTGGCTTTAGACAGCTACCAGTAACTCTTAAGAATGCTACTTTGAAAGAAAAACAGACAGACAGAAACAAAAAGCAGCAAAAAGCAACACTGAAAGTCCTACTTTAAAGGACTGCTATAAAATTCTTGCTTCCTTCAATACTACCTTATACCTGAATTCTGCATGTGGAACGTGAATGGGTTTCTTCCTGAAACCCCAAACAGAACATACAGATTCTTCTGTAGTAAACAGACTAACATCAGACAGTAAAACTGCATTCTCACTTAATTTAGCTATAGGTCTCATTAAAATAACGGGTATGCAAAGCTGAAAGTCAACACTGGTGACAGTGTGTCTCAGGCCACTCTACAAATGACTAGAAACTCCAATACACTCGCAATTGTGAAAGTTACTTGAAAAAACTTTTAAGCTGCCGAGAAGTTATTTCTATTGTAGCACAAAGTAAAACTAAAGGACTATGTTACTTGATTTAAATTGGCACGATGAAAATCTCACTATAGGGGGAAAAGAGTGAAATTGTTGATATTGGCCATGGTTGCTGCTGCTGTTGTTTTGTTCATCTTTATTTTAAGAAAAGCTGCATTTTTAAATTTTTTTTTTTTTTTTTTTTTTTTTTTTTTTTAAACAGTGACAAAGTTCAGTAATGAGTTATAGCTAATGACTTGTACAGGGAATATATGTTAGTTCCTCCATCACCTGAAGCCTTTAAATCAATATTGGGCACCTCCTTAGAAGATAAGCTGTAGCTCAGCCAAGTTTATTGAGTTGTATAAAGAAATGCTAGATTAGACTCCGGGGTTTATGTTTATATAAGATTGCAACCATGACATAATGTCTCTAACTGTAAGCATCTACTAATCTATAAAATATCCAAAAATACAAAGGCCCTAGGAGATACAAACTCTCATGTATGCAAGCAAGCATGGGCTCGTACGACAGACGACCATATGGCTAATGAGAAATAATAGAACAGAAACATCAATAAGGTGAGGTATGCAAAACATGCAACCAGTATCATGCTACAAACGCAGCGCTGAAAATAAAACCTCACATCTTATAAGAGCACAAACACATCCACATAACATATCTGTCTTACTAGTGCCATGGCAACTGCAAGAGTAAACACACACACTGACATCAAAGAGAAGAAACTTCATCCAATTAAGTAACGTTGCTTATAAAGGGAACAAGCAAGAGCTGGCTGACCACATATCCATAAAAGCTGAGAATGTTTTCTGCTTCTAGAGAGTGCTCTGATGCCTTTATTAGAAGAAAAGAAAAGGAAAAAAGAAGAAAAACA
Organism: Excalfactoria chinensis; assembly: GCF_039878825.1. Taxonomy (NCBI): domain Eukaryota; kingdom Metazoa; phylum Chordata; class Aves; order Galliformes; family Phasianidae; genus Excalfactoria; species Excalfactoria chinensis. The sequence goes on from NC_092825.1 coordinate 80,450,901, forward strand.
AAATGTTTGTCCCTTGTTTTACAGTCCCTAAGTGCACAAAGTTAACAAGCTGAACAGATGCACACCTCAGGAACATTTCCAAATCCAACCTGTCTCATTTCCACCCACCTTAGAATTGATAACCCTAACACAAACTCCCTTACCTAGGCCCCGATCCCATAGGCTGACCTAACCTTCACACAGGCATCCGGCTCCTTGCCCTCACCCTGGAGACAGCCTGCTCATACAAATCAGCTGACAAATTCAAAATGAAACAGCTAAATCTGCCCGGTCAGGGATTACCTTGCATTTCACCACTGTCTGCCTGCTGAACTGCCTTCACAGTACTGTGACTCACTGCTTCAATTCCATGAAATGCAATGAATTTGTAAGAAATACCATGAACCATTAGATAGACCTGTAAGAACAGATTTACAAGGTTGATTCTATACTGGAAAGTAAGCTTTGTGCTGTATGTTTTACAGCACTCAGACACTGTCCCTTATCACTCACTGCTGGCCAACTCCAAAAGGGAGAGAAAAGTCCCAAAGACACAAAGTTACTAAAATTCTGGTGAGAAATCACAGCAGACAATGAAAGAAGATTATAATCAGATCACGTATAGAAGAAAAAATAGGCAAACTCTGCTATTACACACCTTGTCTGGTGACACAACACCAGCATTACTTCTGGCTAGACACAATGGCCTGGTGGAATGTATGACAGGGAGCATGGTGAAGCTTGGGTCAACGGGGAAATACAAGTAACCAAGCAGAAAAGGACACAAATCAGTAGGAAACTAACCATTATTGTTATTATTACATCATCAGCCAACAAACAACTTCAATTTACTCGTTTAACCATGATATCATTTTCTATTAACAAATTACAGCGTATATACATTCACAAGTTTTCTACAGCTGATCAAAAAACACAGACTAGAAAAACCCATCCAGAATGATGTATTACTTACAATTTCCTACAATAAATCTAACTGCCATAGAAGTAATCTTACTTATGAACTGCATCAGAAATTGAATTAACTAGCAAGCAAATGTAAGAGGGAATTAGAATTTTTCCCTTTTAAACAAGTTTCACACAGTGAAACTGAGAAGCTGACAACTGTGTACCCCACATCTTCACCATGACTAAAACGTACAAGTATGATTTAAAAGAATTTCAGAGTTTTGTGAAAACAAGGTCAGCATAGAAGCATACGTAGCTTATTGACCCACTGAAACCAATTCAAAGTAACTGCTATGCACATATTCATTCCCAATAAAGCAAGCCTGTAAGCCACCAATTGGGAAGAAAAACAGGCAAATGAATAGATTTCTGCATTTAAGAACCAGTAACAATTGAGACTACTATTGCCTACCTTGCTCACCAACTTCTAAAAAACTGTCATTTACATTTCTGGAATACCTTGCTTCTCATAACTACTCAATTCCATTCTCCAGACTAAGGGCCCCAATAGCTGCTGCTGTTTGAAGCATCCAGAACATTACTTGCATATATATTATAAAAACAGCGCTCGCAGAAGGAGTAAAGCTTTTAAAGTTTGGGGGAAATAGCTGTGGGGTTTTCCCCTTTTGAAAGCTTAAAGTTTTATGAGTGAACCTAAAGGACTGCCAGACTTCTGAAGTGACAACACATTACAGAAAAAAATTCCTATGCGCTCTGCAAATTTGAAGTCAGCCACATTTCACGACTGACATCAGGTTTTTAATATCGGCTCTAATGAAATATAATTCTCCAATGACATAGCTGTGAAGTACAGCATTCTCATTTCACTAGCTGGCGGAGAAGTTTTGGCCTTATTATTATTAGTTACGTATAGCCAAAAGCGTTCTGGGCCCTGCACAGACACATATGAAGACAAGGCCTCTTCCTTGTATCTGATGTAAACACTGAGACCACAGGGTATTGGTATTCAGCTTAACAGAAGAGGTCAGACTCATTTTCACACAGCTGCTACGGCCAAGTTGCATATTAGGACACAAGAATATGAATACAATGTGAGGGAATAGCTTGCCTTCATCTCCTCCCCAGTTTCAGTTTCACCAATCTCATTGGGTGGGATTGAATAGTTTTTACTTTGGGAGAGTTCTATTGTTTGTTTTTGTGGGTTGTTTTTTGTTGCTGTTGTCGTTTGCTTGTCTTTTAAACAAAGTATCTGCAGTAAGTGAGGAAATTCCGGCTATCAGCAGTACCCTGAGGGGAATAGAGGGCAAGCTGGGAACTAAAAATTATTAATGCTGTTTTTAAATCTGGTTCTTGTTTAAGTCACGTTTTATTATGTTAGATGAAAGAATAAGATATTTATTTTAAAAGCACAGGTACATTACAAAGCTTGTGACAGTTTAATTGCAGTCAGTACAAATCAGAATGCTCCTATTTTTGCAGATAAATGAACTATGTAACAGAGCAGCTCTCCCCTCCTTCTTCAAGCCCCAACAATCCAAGGAGCAGGAATAAGAGAAAAAGCCCAATTTCTCCACTACCCTGAGGCCCACAGCCACTCAATGGATATGAAATCAGGGCATGGCAGGCTGCAGGAGGAGAAGGAATCTTGCACTTTCAGATAGCCCAGGACAGCTGGTAGAAACACCTGCCACGAGAACTTTTATCATAATTTGATTTGGGGGATCAGCAACAAGAGCAATGTTGTACTTTTCCCTTCACCTCTGTGTCCTGCTCAATGCATATCACAGAATCACAGAATCACAGAATTATAGGGGTTGGAAGGGACCTCTAGAGATCATCGAGTCCAACCCCCCTGCCAAAGCAGGCTCCCTACACCACGTCGCACAGGTAGGCGTCCAGGCGGGTCTTGAATATCTCCAGAGAAGGAGACTCCACCACCTCCCTGGGCAGCCTGTTCCAGTGCTCCGTCACCCTCACTGTAAAGAAGTTCTTGCGCACATTCGTGCGGAACTTCCTATGCTGGAGTTTCAGCCCGTTGCCCCTAGTCCTGTCCCCACGCACTACTGAAAAGAGACCAGCCTCGCCACTATAGCTCCCACACCTCAGGTATTTATAAACCTGGATCAAGTCCCCTCTCAGCCTTCTTTTCTCAAGGCTAAACAGACCCAGTTCCCTAAGTCTCTCCTCGTAGGGGAGATGGTCCAGGCCCTTCACCATCTTTGTGGCCCTCCGCTGGACTCTTTCCAAGAGATCCCTGTCTTTTTTGTACTGGGGAGCCCAGAACTGGACACAGTATTCCAGATGAGGCCTCACCAGGGCAGAGAAGAGGGGGAGGATCACCTCCCTCGACCTGCTGGCCATGCTCTTTTTAATGCACCCCAGTATGCCATTGGCCTTTTTGGCTACAAGGGCACACTGCTGGCTCATGGCCAACCTGTCGTCCACCAGGACGCCCAGGTCCCTCTCAGCAGAGCTCCTCTCCAGCAGGTCTATGCTTGTTAAGGACATCAGCAGTGTTACTCTAGGAAAGAAACAGGCCTCACCTCACCTTCTCCTAAGATATTTAAAGGTTCTGAACACTGAGCAATAACCCCAATGTCACAGAGATCCTGACTCCCATAGGGATTCCCGTGCATGTTGTTCCAGTACAAGAGGGTATCTGAAAGGGGTCTCTCACAGTAAAGTACAAAGTGACAAACCTAGGCCTGACCTGACAAAACGTACATAAGAAGAAAAGGATAATCAATCTTCTTGCCAAGCACAAAGTGAGGGAGCCACTGCTGCTAATCTAAAAGCAGTATCTCCAAATAACAATTGCAAGTAGAAGGCCTCTAACATGGGGCTGATTCATGCACACACTGGGTGTGAGAAGGAACAAGAACCAGTATATGGCACATAAAGTTTGAAGGAGGAGGAAAAAAAGCCTCCTAAAACCACCAAGTGGGACAGATGTCTGGCAAGAATTAACATCAAATCTCACTGAGGGGCATGAGCCTACTGCATAGCTCTTGTGGTAACACCTTGTTTGATTCACAACATATAAAAGTAGTAGTTCAGTAGTAATTCCCCTTTGGACTGCACTCTGATCTCAAGTTAACTCAGGAACCATGACCCCTTTCTGTACATTTCAGAAATCCTCAAGGAATTTTGAACATGGGCCTGCAGTGCCTGAACTGCAGGCTACACACACCTGGAATTCTTAGTTAATTGACAACTGCACATCAGCTCCATGTGAGGCTATAGCAAAAAAGGGAAGAGACTGTATTTACTTTTGCTAGCCAGAAAGCTGAATAAGGAGGGGAAAGGCTGTGTAAGACATTATGGTACAGTGTGCACCAGTGGTAGTTGTTTGTCTCAGTGTTGCAGTTAATCTCCAAAAAAATAGCTGTAGAGGATGAAGTAAGTGTTATCCTTCAGTTTATCTAGATTGTTGATTAAAATTAGACTCGTCTCCAATGCTGATGGAATACAGAAGAGAAAATACAGTGCACTACCTCCCCAAAACAGTCATAAGCTTTGGTTCTCTCTGAAGGAAATCTAGAAAGAGGTGGAGGATGAATGTGGACTGGCAGCTCTGTGCAAACACACATAAGAAGTTAGGAATGACATAGCTCACATATCCTCTTAGGGGTAGTTTGAAACTCATGAGGGAAAAGTTGCCCTGCACAGCTGCTTTGCAGACCCAAAAGATCATAATCAGGACTCACCTGCTGGAGGCTTTGACTTGGTAAGGAGAGAATCAAAGCTATTTTAGAATGGTGGGATTTGACCCACTGCAAAAAGCAACATTTGTAATGGAGCACAACATCACTGCATGCGTGCTACAAACATAGCATGGTCCTTAATCACATTTCCCATATAGTGAGAAACAATCTGCATTGACCACACCCAACAAGACACTATCCAAGCATTTTTTCCACAATCTTTTACCACTGCCATACATACATACAGGTATTTTTATATATTTAAGAGCTTTCTTTCTTTAGTAGAAGACAACGTAAATCCAAAATGAGCAAAATACTCATGCGACATCCATTTCTTCAAGCACTGAAGCAATGCAAGGTTATGAAGGAGAGAAGCTAGTTAACTGGTTGCTAAAACTATCCTGAGTCCCTACCTGCAAACTCCAAAAACACTACTGCTCACACAGCACTAGAGGATTAATATGCAAAGTGATACTAAAATGGTATTAAAACTTTTACATCTTCCATCCACATAAATTAGCCCCCTCCTGCCCCTCCACAGCTTCCAGCCTCAAATATCCTGGCATAAAATGATCAGACAAAATAGGTGACTTATGTTTTTATTGGTTCCTCCAGACTATGACAACATTTCCTAAAACACAGAGCCAGGAAACCATTAATGACTGAAAAAGTGGAAAGGGTCAGGCTATTTCAAAGGGCATGTGTTTGCTAAGAAGCCTTTGTTACAGACCTATAGGCCACTTAAGATTCAATTAGTAGCAACAAAAATATTTAACGTTCACATTGTATTTCTAGCTTTAAGTACATTAGGAACTCATTTGTAACAAAACACTTCTGTGTGGTAAGAAAGAACTATCCTATTTTTACCTTACTCAGAATTAAAACTGGAAGGTTTTACCTCAGATCTTATAAAGCAGTAATTCCTCTCCAAGATCAGAAGCCCCCTCAGATCTGTATGCTCCCTCAGTCTCAGGTTCTCACTGGATGGAGAAAAGGAAATGGTCTCAAGCTTATCAACATTACAAAAAGGAAGAGGAGGTGGATTTTCTTGATTTAGCTCAGCTGTGCTGGCCTGCATTTGGCAGCATTAATCAGCTCAGGCATTTGCAGGTGTGGTCATAGATGCTTTAAGAAAGTTCTGTGGGCTTCATTTACAAGCACTAAAGCAACTGGTAGGTGAACAGAAACATACCCTGCTACATCCAGAATAGAAAGAAGGATCCTACAGTGGCTCTAAAGATCCTTGTTGTTGTCAGGCATGTACTATACATACATACATACATACATACATACTTCTTTCCCTAAAACGGGTGTGCAAAGCAAATTTCAACCCAGTTGAGTGCTTTAACCTCCTAAGAGAAGTATAAGTCATTGTGCTGACACCAAGGCAAGAATCCCGCTTATTTGTCGCATCTCAAAGCACCACTACCCTACCACATCACCACACCATAGGTAAAAATCCCACTATTGCACAGCGCCATCTCCTGGGCAAGCAAGACTGAAGAAACTCCCGCCTCCCCTCTCACAGCGTCCAATGTTTCCACGTTTCCTTCACCTCTGCTCGCAGGAACACAAGCAATGAATTCCCGAGAAGAAAAGCAGGTTGTTTACAGCTCCCACCGTGAAACACGAGACTCAGCTGCCTGCTCTGGAGAGAGGCAGTATGTGTACAGGCAAGCACCGTGTGAACCCATGGGAATAAGTTTGCTCTGGATTGCTGGCTAATCACAAATTAGCAATTAGGGCTTCCTTTCAACATCCAAACAGGAAATGGGAGTGGAGGAAGTGAAAGCTTAATAATTTCTTGTATGCTAAGAAGTTACACGAGCCACTCCAAGAAAAAAAAAAAATGTTCTTAAGTGAACTTAAGCCTAGCACATTGTCTGCCCAAGTGGCAAGCATTTATCTTCAAAACCAACCTGTGCATCTTGGAAAGAAAGCACTGATGTAAACATTTCATTCATCACGGCTTAATTTTCAAGAGAATTGAACATCAAGCTATAGAATAAACCCAACCTCAGCGCAATCACAAGTGCTGAGGTTATGATACTGAACCAAGTCATTAAGCCTGCCATCTCTATAGGAGATGTTCAACAAAGAACTAGGATAGAAGGGCTAACTTTTTATATAGATCCACAACAGCCTCTAACCAAGGAGCAAGAAAACAGACAGTGTGTTAGGTCCATTTCGTTCCACTGTCTTTTAGGGCTACTGTTCATACTGGCCCTGTATATCTTACAGTGCCTACCTGATCACACAGCAGAGGGAAAGCTGGGGAAGAAAGTCCCTAATGAGAATCCTAAAGGGCCTGAATCACAGAATCACCAAGGTTGGAAAAGACCTACAAGATTATCCAGTCCAACCATCCACCCATCACCAATAGTTCTCACTAGACATGTTCCTCAACACAATGTCCAAATGTTCCTTGAACATCTCCAGGGTCAGTGACTCCACCACCTCCCTGGGCAGCCCATTCTATTGCCTGACCACTCTTTCAGAGAAGTAGTATTTTCTAATGTCCTGCCTGAACCTCCCCTGGCGCAGCTTGAAGCCATTCCCTCTAGTCCTACCACCAGTTACACGAGAGAAGAGGCCGACCCCCAGCTCACTACAACCTCTCTTCAGGGTGTTATAGAGAGCAATAAGGTCTCCCCTGAGCCTCCTCCAGGCTGAACAATCCCAGCTCCCTCAGCTGCCCCTCATAAGGCCTGAGCTCCAGACCCCTCACCAGCTTTGTTGCCCTCCTTTGAACACGTTCTAGGGCCTCCAGGTGCGGCTTCACCAGAGCTGAGTACAGGGGGACAATCACTTCCCTGTTCTGCTGGCAACACTGTTTCTGATGCAAGCTAAGATGCCATTGGCCTTCTTGGCCACCTGGGCATGCTGCTGGCTCATGTTCAGCCAAGCATCAATCAATATCCCCAGGTCCATTTCTTCTACACAGTCTTTCAGCCACTCTGCCCCAAGCATGTAGAGCTGCCTGGGATTGTTGTAGCCAAAGTGCAGGACCCAGCATTTGGTCTTGTTGAACCTCATCCCATTGGCCCCAGCCCAGCTATCCAGCCTGTCCAGATCCCTCTGTAGGGCCTCACTACCCCCAGAGGGATCTGGACAGGCTGGATAGCTGGGATAGCTGAAGGAGCAAAGGACTCTTAGGCACCTGTGCTGAATGAAGTGAGGAACACTCCTCTCCACCTTCAGACCTGTAAGATCACAGCCCCTGGCAAAAGTGAAAAGCCAACCATTACACACTCCCAGCTTTGCGCTATCTTCACTGAAGGAGAAGAAAAAAAGCTTTACACAGTTGTTGAGTAATACTCAAGAGCTCAAGATAGATAGATCAAAGGCCAATCTCTTGGTTGCCTGAAGATATCTAAGACAGATTGCAGACAAAGAAATAAGATGACATATATGGGTGGATGCAGACAGATGTTCTGAAGGAAAAAAGTGCTCTGGGAATACAAGGTAGAACACCACATTTTCCAGGGATCCTTTATGGATGTGCCAAACAAATAAACAAAAAAATCTTGAACATTGTAAGACTCACCTATACAGAAAACAACCATTTAAGTAGGCTGAATGGAGAACAGAACAAAGGCAAAAGGATCTGAAAACCACTCCTATCATATTCTGTCAAAATATCTACTGGCGTTACTCACTAACTCTCATGGCACAAACAAAAACAGCCACACAACATAGTTACTATAGCCCATAATAAACTGGTTGGAGAAAATAAGGAGCAATGGGGGCATGCTATCCTTTACAGAGAGTTCTGATATATTTTTTTCCCTATTTATAGCAGTTCAGACAGTGTGTAATTTGTCATAAAATACCTCAGGGTACCTGTTATACTATGCATGTGGTTGGATGTATGGACCTTACTATGGACTCTTGTATTGCTGCTATGAGTGATGGAAAAATAAGGAAAATGTCTATTTTATGTGTGAACTTAAATCCAAGATCCTCCAGGATCAGTTTTAACAGCAGGCATTCCCTGTTTCCAAGCAACCAGAGGCAGATTGGGTGTTTGATCAGCCTGGGTTTTGGACCAACAATTTGCAAAAACTCCCCAGGACAAGAGTTTTGAAAGCTGAAAAACAATAATTATGTAAGACTGCTGGGATTATTTGTTTGTTTGCTTTTCTTTTAGATTTAATCACAGGTAGGCATTATTATCCCTTTCACTGGAAACACCTAGACCTCTTCCCCAAGACAAGCAAAATATCTACTGTATTCAAGATGCTTTTTTGTTTGGTTGTTTGTTTGGTTTTTTTAACCAGGTATTTACTTTTATGGAGTTACTTCTTACCATGTTCACTTTTCCATCTAGGATGTTTGTAATTCCGGGCAGCAGTGCTACTTCCCACAGTGTGAGAAAGACGATGGCAACTTGGCAGGACTGCTACCTGCTCAGTTCCCAAAATGAAGGCATCTGCCAGAACATTCAGGTTTCCAGCCTGTGATGCTTCAGCAGGTTAGTTGACCTTCACTTAACTTCTATAATACCAAATGTTTTTCTTTGAGCTGGAGATTTGCAATACTGCTTCCCTTTCCTCCCAAAGAGCACAGAGAGAGTTTTTAAATGAGGTTACTTTGGTAAGGAGTACTGAAGAGTTCCTACTTGATCGGCAGCTATGACAGTACCAACAATTCACTGCCAACAACGGAGGAGGAATGTACTTGACAAGTCTTGGTGAGAGACAGATTATGATCCTTGTCTCCTTGCCCTACATTCACAGAATGTCCAAGCTCATATCTTCCATTCACTTAAGGAACACACACTTGTGACTGGTTTCTCTGGACCAAACACCAGGTACCTGTTAAATAATATTAAGAATGATTTCACCATGAGATGTTTGTACTGGATCTCACCCAAGGACTTTTTATATATTTCATATATTACTGTTTTGCTGCAATTGCTGTTTCAAAGCAAAGCAAAAACTTTGACAGATATATGCATGAGATCATCTAGACGAGGAGACTGTATGTTTGGAGAGGTGTGGTAATACTCGACAAAACAGATTATCTTTTTCAGTCTGTCTTCCAAAATAAAGATTTTCTTGGATGACTATTTAACATAGGGGTTCCCAGAGTTTTGTCCACAGAGGGCAACTTAATAGGTGAGACATCAGGCTAGGGGCCGTATAACAAAAATCAATCTGTAGGACAGTGTAGAACAGCCACAATTTGAAAACCCCTATGAGGGTCATATTTGGAAACTTTCCAGGTCAGTCTCCAGAAAGCCCCAACTCTGATGCTGAATTCTTGTGAGAAATATAACTGAGCCTTGTGAGGTTTTTTTCCTCTTCGAAGATACATTTCTGAAGGATTTTTGTTTATTTGTTTTTGGTGTTTGGATGTATTGATGACTTACTGGTATCTGTTACACAAAGAGAGAATTGACAAAGCAAGAGCAGACATGATAGCCCTTCAATTTATAACATGCTTGTAAATACTAGTAAACTCAAAACATGCAGTAGTCCTTTCTGAAAAAGCTTCCAGCTCTAGAAGCAGCTCACACTGTATCCAGGCAGTGGTGAAAGGAATGGAGCTCTTACTAAATCTTCAGTAGATTTTAAGGTTTCTTTTATAGTTTGATAGTTTGAGGATATAATGATGTAAATTCTCATTATGGTCGCATTGAAATACTTGCATTACATGGTTTCACTGTGCCACAAACACAGACAGATGAAAGATTTCTGCCCTAAAGATTTATTCACTTCTCTTCAAGTTGGGGTGGCAATCGTAAACCATATCTAGGATTTGAGCACACTGTTATACCCATCAGATGACAATTCAGTCATGAAACAGTAGGTTAAATATGATTTTAGGCACTATTGGTCTGTAGGACAAGAACTCCTCCACGCTTCTATTTTTATTCCCAACTGTATGCAGAATCACAAAATGAAAGGCTTTAGAATCCTGTTTTACGTTTTGTAGCATTGGCAAGAAGGCTTGCTTGTTCCACTCACGCTCATATTAACAAGGATGCAGCTTACTCAACTTTAGGTAAATTAACAGAAAACACCCACTCTAGTCCTTAAGTATAAGTAGGTATAACAGAACGTTCCCATTCCACCTACAGAAACCACCTGAAGTAAAAACTAAGTCTTTCTCAGCAAACATTTTTTGGACTTCTGGTTCAGATGTTTTGAAGGGAAAAGCCATCAGTGAAACGAAGAAGCAAACAGATAAAAATCTTTGGAACGTCCTCACAGTACTCTGATACACTGGGAAACCTGGCGCCAGCCCCATGCTCCCCTGAGATGCTGGGGACTCTATCAGAGCATGAGTTCTAAGCAAAAATATCCCTTTGTTTCTGCTATTCTGACAGTTCTGTCAATGGACATCTCAGGTTATAAGCAGGAAAATGTATTGGGTCATGTACTCCTGTCATGTTGGATCACAAAGCAGTGCCTGAGTTAGGAAGAGTGGATGACCATGAGCGTGGTGGTATGGTTGGAGCACCCTTTTTAAAAGGGCTCCTTTCAGCAGCAGGCATGACTAGCTGGCAGAGATCTCGCTCAGGTGGAGCATCTTCTGTTTTGCTCCCTGATCCCACAAGAGATGTGGATAGTCATGAAATCAAGGCTTGTTTTCCCTCAAGTACCTGCCGTGCCTCCTTCTCGAAGAGGAAAACAGCTGCCTTTGCTGCAATATGACAGAAATCCAGGCCAAAGCCTCTCCTGATGGCTTCATGTTTACTGCATGCAGTCTGACAGGTCTGGTCACAGATTCAAGATCTCTCAGAAAGGTGAAGTTCAGCTTTCCGAGATTGACATGTACCACAAAGTGTCACGAATGTGACAAAGAGTACACCATGCAGCAAGTTTTCTATGCAGCAACCAGCTGCCGAGTCTAGATTTGATGTGCGGTCTATTTAAGAAATCCAGCCTCACTGTTTCCCGTGTTTTATCTCATTCTGATCACAAGTAAAAAAATCCAGTCAGTCCATTGTTCTTACCACATGGTAAGTAACTAACTACATGTAAACAAAACAATTAAGCTCCATAAGGAATTGCTTGCCATTCAAAGCTGAACTAAACACTGTATTTTGTTTCTGGAATCCAAATATGGTAAATTGGCTGATAGTTAATTGCAGCAATAGGACTATTTGCTGCACAGAACAGTTAAGTGCAAGAGGCAGAACAAACTGGAAATTTACCTATTCTCTTATCCTGGATACATCACCCTCCTTCTTCACTTGTAAAAGCACCAGGCTCCACCACTACCTCTCCAGGAGAATACCTCTGAGCTGTTAACCTCTTAAACTCCTGACAACTCCGGCATTCCAACAACTTGTTAGGGGATAGCACCACATACAACTACTCACCAACTCATCATTTTCTTATTAGCCCATGGACTTGATGGCCATAACACATGAGAGGAAAAAATGAGTCCCCTCTCCATTGCACACAAGCCCAAAAGCCTGGGTCATGTAAAACCAGACTCCCCACATCTCAAAGAAAACTCAACACCTCCACTGATATCTGATGTACATGTTGAATTTTGCAGGCTGAATATTTCTATGTGAAATGTTTATGCAACACAGGAGTTTTGAATATATAAACAAACAAAGACCAAACTAACCCCAGAAAGGAAACATTATTAAATCAGTTGCTGGGAGAGCTAATAAAAACAGAAGTAGAAATCTGTTCTGTTATGTTATTCACTGGGAAGGCTACTCTTATATCTTAAATGTGCATGCTTTGCTCCTCTGTGAAGATTTAGCAGTTATCCACTACCACAAGCCTGTACACTGCTGTATCTATCACTGATAGGCAGGAGCAACTGCACCGATGCATGCCTAAAGCTTGAGGAGGAAAAGCAGGACAGAGATAAGAAAGCACACAACAGGGTGGGTGCTAAACCCTGGGGCTTGAGAGGTCACAGGACACCATGAGGAAAGAAAGAGCCTGGAAGCTTCCAGGGTAAGTTCGTAATTCTCATATTGGAAATCTGTGAGTTAAAATCACAGTCATGGTGGATTTTACCATCTGTGTAAGTCATGCTTACACAGCCAACTTTGTGAAGTGGTATCTAAACTTCAAAACATCCCAGCTTTCTGCTGAAGTTAACAGATAAGCTGTAAGCTTGACACACAGCTAGACAAAGGCTATAAAAGCAAATGATGGCCTGTTTACTGTGGTGCCATAACACGTATGTTTCTATCTGCAGTGAGGGATGAAGAATGTCATTTTGTGCAACAGTTGAGCAAGGTCCAGTGCACAGAGAGTGAAATGGTTGGTCATGGGGGTCTTATCCAATGGTCATAAAGCAATGTGAGTGGGACACAAGTTATGCAGACATCTTTCCCACCACGTTAACAGAAGCTTAACCTGCATGAAAAACAGAAGCAAAAAAACTCTTCATGGTTGGTTTTCTAAATCTTGTATGTCAGACTTGGGAAAGGAAAAAGGACCAGGACAAAAAGGGTAAAAGAAAAACCTTCATCTAGAAGAGCCAGCACCCCCTTATAAGAACATTTTAGAGCTGGATACGGGTGGGAATGGAACTAGGCCTGGAATAGGGCTTCTTTGGAGGCATTCAAGGACCTGGAGAGTTTGGGACTTGTACCACGACAAGGTCAAGTTAATGCTGAAGAGTAGGAAAGCTGTGAGAGTTGGACTCCAAAACAAGGAATGAGGGGAAGAGAACTGGATGAGGCCAGGATAGTCGCTAGTTTCTTACTTGAGGGAGACTTGCGTCTGCAGAAAGGCCCCTTTCCTCTTACAGCCAAGACAGAGGCAACAGGTGGTCTCCAGTCTTCTTTTAAAGCATCTTTGCATGATTAGAAATTCTCATTGTGAAGCAACTTAGGTTGGAAAGGGAAAGGAATAGTTTCAGCTCTCTGTGAAGATGAGAGGGACAAGACAGTTTTCTTCAAGAGGGCACAAGCACTTTTAAGAGGCTCTGCTTGTCCTTCAGACAAATCAGACCACTCTTTTCCAACACAAAGTTTCAGAGAAAGCTACTCCAAGAGTCTAGGTATATGGCATTCCGAATGCATTTCCCAAAAGGCGCAAATCTGTTACAGCCTTATTCTTAGTGTGTTTTACAATTATTCTTTATTTCTCTGCCTCCTCTGAGCCATGCATTCTTTTTCAGTCTCTTAGTTGTGACTTCATTTACAGCAAGCTCTGCCCTTTTCTGCTTTGCCTCGCTCTGTTTTTTTTCCTTCCTCTTCACTAAAGCAATCCTTCCTTCTTGAATATTATTTCACAATGAACACAAGAAAAATAATAGCACTAATCTAATTTCATGGGTGTAGCACAACTGATTTGACATCTGCATTCCCACTCCTTTGACAGTTAACATTGCCGACAAACTCTTTAGAAGAAGCACTGCGCAAATCTGGATTGCGCATAGAACAGTACTCAGAACAAGTCTGGCCCTTAAGCCTGTGCCCAACAAATGCATCTAACACTAGATGGATAAGTTGTTTCGTATATTGCCCTCACCTTATTTCCACTTCAGGATTTCAAGATCCACTTCAGGAGTTTCAGATCCACATATTAATCCCCAGTGTGATGCCTGATGCAAATTTCATCAAGGTCACTTTCCTGGCAACTTTTAGGATGGTTGAGCAATTTTACCTCAGACCTCAGGCAACAGGCAAAACTGCCGCTGATATCAGGGAAAATTCTTCCAAGGTATAAAGCAAAAGGCATTTGAAGTTGATACTTTAATAGATAATGCTGAGTGCCTTTCCAGCCCTTTCCACTACAGCTGTGAGGGCTTGGTAAGCAATTGCATACCATGGTGTTGAGCATGGCTGTAAATTGTTGACAAACTGTTTGAACAGGCTACGATGTGGGCATCCTATTTGTCATGGCATCGTCCTTATAACATGCAACCATTGCCAAGCATTACAGTATAGGTTTTTCCACTGAATCCAAGATGTGGTTGACAAATATAACAAAAATTGTATCTTAAAGATGTTGAATGGGTAAAGAAGATTGTAACCAGGTCTCTGTTATGTCCTGCCTACTAACATGCAGGCTGAAGAAAACATATATGTTTACAGCAGCCACTGTTGTGCATGCATACACATCCAGCGTGCTCTTTTACCTACTGCATGTCAAGTAAGAGCAGAGCAAGTCCTGGGCAGGATGGTGGCTCTCTGAGCAGAGGATAAGATTTTCAGGAGCTGAAATGAATCGTTCCCATTCAGGAAACAAAGCACCAAGCTTCAAGCACAACTTTGTGTTTTTCTTCAGTGTCTGAATGCTAGACGGATGCTAATTGCCACTGCAGGATCCTCTTTGATAACCTTTAGTAACTGACTTCATTGAGCCAATTTACTTTCTCAATGTATTTACCTAATACTTCAACAAAACAAAACAAAACGATCACTGCTAAACATGGTCAGTTAGTGGTCAAGTTTGTTGCTAATAAGCGAACAACCCCAGTCCTCCTCCTCCTTATCCTCTGCTAGCCCTTCAAAGTCCACATCCTTTCATTCCGTGGCCACCAGTCACTTTCCCCTTTACCATGCCTGAATGCTAGAATACACAGAGCTGTCAATATAAAAAACTAGTAATCTGTTACCTAAGTACTCTGTGTCATATTTGGCCACTCAAATCCTAAGGCATGTACCTTTAATAAATCAACATTTTAGGAACATATTAAGTTTTCTTTTAATTTTATACTTAACTGAAAATAAAAGACTGAAGGTCCCTAAGCCTATGTATACCTCACCTACCTGCATCTGGAATGGTACTCTTCACAACTGTCCAAAATGACAAGTGAGAATCTGTGAACTGTAGAAAGCTACAAAATTTCAATCCCACAGAGAAAGTAATCTCAGGGAAGAATCACCCTCATAAAGATGCCAGGTAACTGCTATGGAACATTTTCTGCAGTTGGTACCTTAGTGAATACAGCACTGTAACTCCAGAAGAACTCACACATTTTAGAGCAGTTTCCTAACAGGAGTTGGGCATGAGAGCCCTGCCTCAAGTACATGAGCTCATGACTTGTCCTAGACTGAAGCTCTGACATTTCAAGACAGCAGGTCTGACTTCCAGTGCTGTCTTCATATTTCCAGCCCAACTATTTAGTGATGTATATATATATATGAAGGGAGAAGACCCATTTCAAAGCTCCTTGCATCTGAACTCCTGAAATATGCATCTTCCATCCTAGTAAATGCACCTCAGATGTATTTATGTTGCAAATTCCTTGCTATAAAACTGTCCCATTAAATGGAGACAACTTGCAATCTACTCAGCTATTTATAATGAGACACAACAATGAAAACCAGCTAAGCACTACTAAATGTCTTCTTGTTAACCCTTATGGTTTTATCATTACCGTATTTCTCTTTGTTAATTGGTATTCTCTCCTTTCCTTACTGCCTGACAGACATACATGCAGGATTTGCCCACCTAGCCAAGCAAATACAGTAGTGGAAGATGATAAGACTGAAGAATGCCTATACCATAATCTAAAGAGAAAAAAAAAAGGATTGTTTTCACAAGAAACTGCAGCCATTGCTTGTAACACTGACATGCAAAAATCATTAAGGCAGATGTATGAATGTTAAGCTGACGATATGCCGTAACCTACTGCATCTGAGGAAGTGTTGTTACAGTGAATGCTAGTGAGAGCATTTTGATAGGGGCCACAGGATTGGCTAAGACCAGTTTCATTGCTCAATGTGGCATATTTTTCATATTATGTAATGCTTATTGTATGTATTATAATGATACATAGCTGAAAGCCATCAGTAAAGGCTTTCACTAGGGACCAAGCAAAGCAATTTGATACAATGATAAAGAGACAATACTTGATTGTTTTTCCTTACGCTCTTTTGTATCTTTTGGTGGCTGTTAAATCAGGAAGTTCTGATCAGATCTCCTAGGCTCACCTATCACACTTACATTTTTCAGACCCAATTTGGAAACCAGCTGCTGGGAGACAAGCTGCAGTCTCCTCACTTGTGAAAGGTCACGAAATAAGGAGGTGAAGGAGAGGGGGCAGGTCTCAACCAGTTCACTACCCATCATCATGCACTGTACAAGTACCACCTTCCACAGGATGATGTCTTTCAGCACAGGCAGATTCCAAATTGGTTAGAAAACAGACTAACTAACTTGGGTAATCGCTGGGAAACCTCTCAAAACATGAAGCCATATTAAGTGGCCTTTTATTGACTATGCCGAATTTGAAGTTTATATGACATCAGGGCAGACTTGCAGAAACCCTCATGAACGCAGTCTAATCAAGCTTTTATTAAAACTAGACAGACTTTTTCACCACCAAAGCTAAGATTTCATTAGGAACCATTCTCTGGTTACTCTGTTTAACTTTCTGCATTTACAGAATCCTGTCAAAATTACCTCTTAAAGATTTGAGCTGAATTAACCGATACCTTCCATGGGGCTATTTGTCACCAAGAGAAAGTTCACTAATTTGGATAGTTTAGGTTACTCAGATCTTATTTCTTTTCTTCTGAGAAACTTCAATGTACGTAAGTGCCATATTACTTCACTGACGATGAGAAACAGATGAAAAAGAACTGCTTCCAATCCCAACCTCAGACACTGTAATTGTATTAAATGCTCATTTAATTATTAAAAAGAATAGAGTGCAATGCAAATGAAAGTTCAGAAAGTAAACAGTTTAACGTCTCAAAATCCCTTGTGTCACTGAGAGACCACAGAGGTCTAAGAATCCACACCAACTGGAATTTTAATAGACTAAACAGGTTTGATTTATTATTAAAAATTAATGTGAAATTAAAGAAGTGAGCACTACTTCAAAGCAGCTGCCTGTACACTTACTCTACTAGTTTGTTCATAAGCCTATTTCCTGGCCAAATACTTTAAATTCATTATGAACTGCTGAATTGCACGTAGAAGTCTGCCTATCACTTCTTTGAAATACCACAATGAAGAAATGCCATTCTAACCTCTCTGGGCAAAACATAGTCTTGGAACCTCTATAATACCAAGATGAAATCACCACAATTGGTTTAAAAACACTGTATTTTAAAATCTAATACTTCTTATTTTGGGGAATAAAATATTTGCATCTTGCAAAGTTTGGGAACGGCAGCTCAAGTATGTTTGTCCTTAAAGAAAAACTTTATTATATGACAGAATAAATAAATAAATAAATAAATAAATCCACCAACTGCATATACCAAAAGAAACTAAGAGCCCCAGTCCATTTTGGTACCTGGTCACTTTTTGACCATGCAAAAGCATGCATAACATGCAAGGTGTAGACTGCAAGGAGAAACTGAAAATTGCACTGTGGGGATAAGGATACTACCTAGAAGGAAATCTGTTTGGTCATAGCAGGTCCATGTGCTCACTGGTTCCACATGACTGGTGGGTAACAGGTTGAAAATGAGCCAGCAGTGTGCCCTTGTGGCCAAGAAGGCCAATGGTACCCTGGAGTGCATTAAAAAGAATATGGCCAGAAGGTCAAGGGAGGTGATCTTCCCCCTCTGTTCTGCTCTTGTGAGGCCATATCCAAAATACTTTATCCAGCTCTGAGCATCTTAGTTCAAAAATGGCAGCAAACTTCTAGAGAAAGCTGGGGGGGGGGGGGGGGGAGGGGGTTTGCAAAGATTATTAGAGGCCTGGAGTATCTCCCTTATGAGGAAAGGCTGAGAGGCCTGGAATAGAGAAGGCTGAGAGGGGATCTTAACAACACAGGTAACTGAAGGATGGTTGTCAAGTGGATGGAGCCAAGTTCTTTTCAGTGGTGCCCAGTTACAGGACGTGGGGCAACGAGCACAAACTGGCACAAAAAAGTTCCATATGAACGTGATGAAAGCCTTTTCACTATGAGGGTGACAGAGCACTGAAACAGGTTTCCCAGAGAAGTTGGAGTGTTGTTCTCTGGAGATACTCAAGACCGGCCTTGACACTTTCCTGTGCAACCTACTATATGGAACCTACTTTAGCAGGGGAGTTGTACTTAGTGATCTTCAGAGGTGCCTTCCAACCCCTGTGATTCTGTGTGATTCTGTGACTCCTCTCCTTGTTTGCATCTTCACTGCCTTCTGGGCCACTAGAAAGGCAGCTCCTTCAATCAGAGATCTCAGTGAGGCTCACTTCAAACATTAAAGGCAGCAACAAAGATGACACAGAAACAAATATGAGAAGGGCATAATAGAAGAATGTGGAACAGCTACAAGAATAAAGGAAGCAGGACTGAGGCTGGCCAGGCAATAAGAGACCAGAAAAAGAAACACTGGCAGATTAGCATCAAGCTGAGCAGTGAAAGCAAAACAGGAAAACTTGTTATTGCTCTCAATTGGAACAGAAAAGTAATCAAGCTAAGAGGTAAAACTTGGTGAAATGATGGAACTGCCATTACCTTAGCTTTGCCAAAGCTTGAAGTCTCTTGAAAACATGCAAAATCACTGTGTAAGGCAGGAAATGCAAAGGAAACATACTATCTGTCAGCCAGTATTTAGCGATCACACAGGATAAAAGGACAAAATTCTGTCCTCAAACATAATCAGAGAAGCTGAAAAGGAGGAAAAAGCTGGAGTTGTTGCAAGAGTAAGGAATGAGAACGCAGAGATCCCACTGCATGTAGACAACTAACGTGGGTGTCCAAACATGTTTAAACTAGACACTGCAATAGCATTATTAACTTTGTAAAGGTCAAATATGGGAGCAGCTCAGCGAGGACTGCAGGAATACAATGCAGGTTTACTAGCCTATAACCTATGAACCTTGTTAGTAATCCTAGACTGGCAACAGTCTCTCTCATTGCAGCAAAAAATAGCATAAGAGCATGATGATCCTAATGCTGTGAGGGATCATTGCGACTCCCCATCCCCATTAAGTGTTTTTTGTTGTAGTTGTTGCTGTTGTTGTTTTTAAGTAGCAACAGCTCCAAGACAGGAAGAATAAAAAAAACCTGCATCTCTTCCCCTCAGTCTACAGAGACACAAAGACAACACATATGAAGGACAAGCTTTAAATGGAGGTTTGCATTAAGTGACCTCTAAATATACAAAGATTATAAAACGAACCAACTAAACAAAAACAATGGCTGCAATGGATTTTGGAGTTGCTGAATCCAAGGAATGCAGCAACTCCGAGCTACAAAATCACTCCCTGATTTTTCTCATCTCAGGAGCCAATTAGACCTCAGGCCTGCATCTTATCGCAATTCCTGCAACCTCTATTTTTTCTATGGTAAACATTACATTTGCCTAGGCATTAAAACAGGATTCTGATTTAACATCAGATTAGCACCATTTCAAATTCAGTACACTTCAGTAGCAAGGTCGTATGTTTCTCCAAACACATACACAATGCTAAATAAAAGTGAGTTTGCTGGCATGGAAAGCCACACAACAGGAATTTGTCACAAAACAACCAGCTTCACCTCTGGTACAACAGCCAGGCTTTACACAACAGTAACTACTTCAGCAAATTCAGGATGAATGTCAGCTCCAACAAAGGCAGGAAATATCTGTCTTTATATGAAGGTCATGATTCATGTCTCTCCATGGCCAACTGCTGTAGTAAATATAAGAAATGATTATATGGAATTTGGCATCTGGGAAAATTATGCCTGTGCATAAAATGCAGTTTGCATCCCATCTATGTTGCAACATAAAATAATGCAGTCAGTCTAGTACTGATACACTGTACTGTAGTATGGGTTAATCCAGACTCTGTTTAAATACCTTAAGAACGAGAAGAGATCAAATGCTGTTTAAGACTTCTGGAGACAAAAACATGTAGACAGGAGAGCTAAAGAGCTAGGACCACTACATGATATGGATATAATTAGTGCCATAGAAGCCCAGAAAGAATTGATTGGTCAGGCTTTCTGTGGTTTTGCACAGGCTTTTATGTGTGAAAAACACTTTAATGAACATTGTGCCCATGCTCTGAGCAATTACATAGCCATCCTCTGAGCTATTGGAAGACAAAATTGAGAAGAATTAATCATGACCCCCAAATAAATAAACAGTGCAGCACAACTAACAGCAAGCTGAAAACTGGCCTCAATTTTACCCCAAATGGATAGTGCAACACAACTTCTCTCCAATCTATGCGATCTAGTAAAAAAGCAAAACTGTATCAGAACACAAGAAATACTTCAACAGATTCTGCGTTCAGTCAGAGCATGGTCTGAGATGCACCATGTGTTCCGCAAGGGAGAAAGGGAGGGAACGAAATAATCAGCTGGAGGGCAAACTCAAGTATTTCTTCAGTGACTTTTGTAGATGAAGCCTTGCATCTTTTCATTGTCCCAACACTCTAGGCAGTTTCCATCAACTAAAAAGGAAGAAAAAACACAGCGGTACACAAGGAGAATTATTTGGGCCTGTAGCTATTTCTGTTTTAACGTATAATTAAAATGTTGAACTGAAGCAAATTAGAAAACAGCTATTTTACGCTGTGGATGATGTGGTCCGCAGTCAAACATGAAACATATTGGTGAGTCTTATTTTCCTATGTAAAAGCTTGGTCTGTATAGCAATTTAGACTCCAATCCTAAATATTTTAAAGAGTTATTTAATTACGTATGAGAGACATTCTATACCTTTATACGGCAGCTGAAGAAGTGCCAAAGGACTTCTGCAATGCTCTACCTTTGGAGGACTACGTGCTGCAGTCATGTTACAAATGCAGCAATAAAAATTAGGGCTAGTCCTTGTAGTTTACCCCCACAATGAGTTAGACTGGTAGAAGATACGTATTTAACTTCCACGCAGACATTTATAGTAGTTTTAAAAGGGATAAAGGTGTCTTTGCAGCTTGGTCCCAAGCTGCTACAAAGCAACTCAAACATCCAACATACAGCATGAAGTCATTTTTGCAAACTTGTTGTTAAGCAATGGACTTTATTTGTTTCTTAATTACAGAAAAGACTATAGCACAGCTGTGGTTTATGCAGTTACATCATTCAAATAGTGTTCATTTTAACAATTGTCTAAACGCACATTTAAACAATTAGCCAATGAAAAAGATATTTTATACGCATTCAAATGTTATTATAGTAAGAATCTATTTAAGTGATACAGAAGTCCTAATTTGAACCACGTGGATGAAGCGTCAATTCAAGAATGTTTTGATTCTGTGGATTCTATTAAAGACTGTCAGAGAGGTTAAAAGAAAACGAAAAAAGATGAGACCAAATCTTCATCTAAGAGCACCAAGAAGTATCTTAGAGGAATCTGAGGGAAGAACCAATGGCAATGAAGAAGATTTGCACAGGACGGCTGATTTCTTTGTCTCAGTGTATCCCACCAAATTCAGCT
Organism: Excalfactoria chinensis; assembly: GCF_039878825.1. Classification (NCBI taxonomy): domain Eukaryota; kingdom Metazoa; phylum Chordata; class Aves; order Galliformes; family Phasianidae; genus Excalfactoria; species Excalfactoria chinensis. Next base: position 80,472,762 of record NC_092825.1, read on the forward strand.
TTTGGGAATTCTGTCCACCACAGACTGAGCTCCCTTTCTCCATTTCCATTTACAGTGTAGGGGCAGGATAGGGAGAGACTCATGGAAAGATTCAGAAAGTCAGGAAGACTTATGGAAGGCAGCTTCCAACTACATGTTATCCTATTTTCTACTACTGTATAGCAAAATTTAATGTTTCCAAATTTAACATGCATACTACTATATGGGGGTTGCTCCAAACTTAATGCCTACTGTTGAACTATGTTGGCCCACAACATTAGAGGCTGATGTAGGCCATAAAAGGTTGAACTTTCCCACCAACATTCCCTTACATGTTGACGCTGTGTGACAGATGGCAGCAGAGGGGCAGTCTGAAAGAATGACATCTGAAGAGCGTATGAAGCAAATGTGTGTCATGGAGTTAACCTACAAGGAAAACATTATACTCATTGACATTCACTGATGCTAGCAGAATGACTGTGTACATGGATTGATAGTAATAGGAACGGTTTTAAACTGAGACAAGGGAGGCTTCAGTTAGATATGAGGAAGAAGTTTTCCACACAGAGGGTGGTGACGCACTGGAACAGGTTGCCCAGAGATGTTGTGGATGCCCCATCCCTGGAGGCATTCAAGGCTGGGCTGGATGTGGCTCTGGGCAGCCTGGTCTGGTGGCTGGCAACCTTGCACACAGCAAGAAGGTTGAAACTAGAAGAGCGTTATGGTCCTTTTCAACCCAGGCCTTTCTATGATTCTATGATGATTATATGAAGGCTCTGGGAAGATGTTATAGCAGCTTTCCAGTCCATAAACATGGCCTGCAGGAAAGCTTTTGGGGGACATCGCATCAGAGAGTGTGCTGATAGGACAGGGGGAAATGGCTTAAAACTAAAAGAGGGGAAATTCAGATTAGATGTTGGGAAGAAATTTTTGACTCAGAGGGCAGTGAGGCACCAGCACAGGCTGCCCAGAGAAGCTGTGGGTGCCCCATGACTGGAAGTGTTCAATGCCCAGGATGGCACCCTGGGCACCCTGATCTGCTGGGAGGTGTCCCTGTCCATGCATGGCAGAGGGTCTGTAACTAGATGGTCTTTAAGGTCCTTTCTAGCTCAAACCACTCTGCAATTCTATGGCTTTGTGTTTTCTGTGCTTTCATGCCCAGTACAACTGAGTCAAGTAACATAAACTAGAAAATTTCTTGCTGTCATTCTCAAGGACCTTTGTATTTCTCTACTGTGCTTGTGCACATTTTCTTGTTTCCCCTTATGAAGTATTTTCCTATATTAAAAACAAAACAAACAAACAAACAAAAAAATCAGTAAACTTCTCTTTTTTCCCTCTCTACTCATAGACCTAAAAGGTAACTTTACCTATTATGTGCCAGCTCAAATGATAAAAAAAACCATTAAAGTTCTCTCCTCTCCTCTGGAGTCTCCTTCTCTGGATATATTCCAGACTCATCTGGACACTTTCCTGTGCGACCTACTGTAGGGAACCTGTTTTAGAATGGGTTGGACTGGAGGCTCCTAACAAACTACAATTCTGTAATTCTGTGATTAGGTATTCTGCTTCTGGCCTAAATGGAAGCTGATCTGTTGAAACCTTCACATGTTCTCTAGAAGGAAGTTACAGAGGCCCATAACTCATATATCTATATCTATATATATGTATATATATATAATATATTGTATTTATTTATTTACTTTGAGAAAGAGAGAGAGTAGTGTCAGGAATATCAGCTCACTGTAAGTTAGATCCTGATTAGAGCCATGGGACAAACAACAGCTACCACTGACAACCCACCACAAAGCAATGAAGGTACGTGTACAGACTGGCTAAATTGGAAATTTGGAGGACTGAGAAAAACAAGGAAAGAAAAAAAAAATTGGGGACACAGAGACATATGTAAATACTGAGCTGTATAGCCAAGGGGAAATCACCAATTCCAGAATTAAATCCCACAAAAGCTTCCAGAACGTGTTTGGTTTTGTTCTGAAAACTTGACAGATACATATGAGAATTATGAATATGAATAGATACGTTATTGAAGCAATTGCTTATTTAAGCAAGACATCAGGTCAGGCAGGAGTCAAATGCCTGCCAACCAAAAGGATAAGGGCAGGTTTCTCCAGAAGAAAGAGTGTTGCAACCTTAAAAACAAAACAAAAATAAATAAAACCAAAACAAACAAAAACCTCAACAAATGGATTGATTGTTCTAAATATCCAAAGAGGGATTACAAAAAAAAGAAAAGAAAAAGACAGGAGGACGGGGCCATTGCAGCAGTTGGGGTTGGAAAGAGCGGTGATAGCTGTATTCTAGTTTTAGACGTGCAGTGTGCAGAACTGACTGCAAATAGCTAGGCAATTATGCCTGCTGCATTCTGGAGATTAGGATCAGGCAAAGGCTTTATGCTGGCTGCCAGTGCTTGAATAGTTTCGAGACATTTCAGAAGATTACGTGATTCCAACAGACATTTTTTTCTTGGTGAAACTATTGAGTGCTTTTCATAGATGTACGGTACAGTCAGGCTTTGTTTGATAAAGCACTGCTTATTCTGAAATAAGCAGGATGCAGACAAAATGCTTCATCAGTTCACTGCCTCCTTACAAGATCTTTGTTTAGGAACAGTAGGATCCCATCTACCCACTGCATTGAGTGAATACAGCATGAGAGAGAAGTCAGAAGTATTTAGGCGGGAGTAAAAGTTATGAGCTAAATGGCTAATATGCAGGTGATGTTAAACAGTGACAAAGCACTCCTCCAGAAGCTTGTATCTGGATTCTGAGCTGCACCCTCAGAGTGACTGGAGCCTCCAGTTTTTGACCGAGTGGATAACTCATACCTCTTACAATGACAATCTGGGTGATTACGAAAACTACAGAATCCATGTGTTCACTCCATGAGTGGTGACAACTGAACGGCTTCAGGATTCCAACCCAGATTGGACAAAAGCACCTGGAAAACTGATACTGGAGCACAACACTTACTTCACCCAAGACAGCACTCACCAGCTATAGAAATGACTGACTGCCTCTTTTTTCCTTTCTTTTCTTTTTTTATTCTGTCAAAGAAATTGAACTAGTGACTCACGAGCTCTGTATCCTACAAATCCTCCCCCCTGCAAGGAACTTTAATCATTCTCAGCCACTCCTATCATATCCCAGTCAGTTGAGAAGGCTTCAGCTCTTGAAGGAAACTTGCGATTTTCATAACATTTTCCTCTCATACTGAAGTAAGCCATTTAAACCTCTCTACTTTATTACATGCTACAGTACACCAAGTGGTCTGTGAGCGCAGGGAAATGGATTAGATAAATAGAAATATTTTTGTTATGACCGAATTTAAGGATCTTAAAAATAATATGACTACTTCAAAAACTGCAAGGCATCAAAAGGCTTAAAAATATTGCAAAGACATGAGAGTGCAAGAGATCTGGCAAGCACTGATAGGGTAACGTTTAACTCGAATGAGAAACAGGAGGCATTCAGAAACACATGGTTACCATTTACATCAATTTATGACCAGGGCATTTCTGTTACTGTAATACTCTTTGTACCAGGAGCCATATGCAACGGCTCTTTCTTTTATGTGCAATGTCCGTTTATGTCATATTGGCCAAAATTAAATAAAGCTTTGAATTTGGAATTCACTTGCTGCCAGTACAATGTAAAAAGTGAAGGGACTGCAGCTTCTGCTCTTTGTAAAATAAGCCAATAGCAGGAGAAGAAGGGATCACACAGCTTTTACAAACATTGCAGTAAGTGATGGAAGAGGTGGCGAGGAAACAAAAATATCCTTAACCCATCCTATATCCAATTAACTTCAGTTCAGTTCAGTTCCAAGTGCATGAGGCACTTTTAAGAAAGCTGGCTAATATTTCTATCAGACTAGTGAATTCACTACTTGCTTGATATCTTAGGAGTTTGTGTGTTTGCATTAGCATTAGCATCAGCGCTGTAAGCCACTTCCTACTAAGCAGTCAATGATTTTCTTGTTCCTTTAACAGAAATTAAAAAGAATATACAACCTGCAAAGTACACATCATGCTTGTACATACTGCAATTCTCTCACTAGGTTTAGAGCTTATACTACTTTCTATAATACATGCCTTTTCAGAAGCACTGAGTAATAAAACCCCAAATTATAAATAGTAACAACTTCTCCTTATCAGGGGATATGTCTAGAACCCCAAATATGGTAAACCAATTTGTAAACTGGAGAAATAATGAGCTGTAGGAAAAAAATATTCCAATGGTTATTGCCAAAATGTTATTCCAAAGGGTTTCTGCCTCTACCTGTATACCAAATTCACGTCATTAAGATGTGTAGAAAGAACTCCTCAGCCACACCACGTTCAGCTCAGTCTTTTGATTCTTGATCTCTTCAAGTCATTCTTTACTTCCTGTTTTTCCAGGCATTCACTTTGGGGGAAGAAAAATCCTAAGCCTAAATCCATAGGAAATATCACTGCCTCAACCCTAACCACAGCTTGTTTTATCTCTTGTTGCTCCTAGAAATCCCTCAGCAGTTGGCACCTTCTGTCATTTCTATTCTTTGAGGGTATCTATCCAGCCCAATACACCACTGTAAACCTCTGAATTTGTAGCATACCTATGAATATGCAACACACAAGCAAAGATATCAAAGGAGAGTGCTAGCACACTTACATTCTCAATCTTGCAGGAAGCTTGTTCAAAACCAAGTGAGGTATTTCTGCACACCTGTGCAAGGCATTATGGAGTCAGGCTCTCAAAAGAAGAAACCATCATTCTACTGCTTATGTATTGCACCCTGTTTATCATCATGGTTCATAAGAGAGGCCACTCAGACACTGTGCAAATAAAAATAAACAGTAGCAACAGACCCTCTTCTATACTGCTAAAAACTGTGAGTATACTTCTTTGGCCGCTGTGAGATATGGTTTCTCCTTCCCTATGGCAAAACAAGGCGACTGTGTGGTTCTCTGCAATACAACACAAAGGAGTCCCAGTCCCAGCAGAACACTGTTACACAGGAGTCTACTGCACAAGGGACAAAGATCAGTCTGACGTTCTTCAAGGAGAGATGGTTTGCTAAGTCAGAAATATTTTATCCTGTGAGTTGATGAAACCTAAGCAGAAGAGAACCACTGCTCCAAAGGAAAGTAAAACATTTTATTTTAACAACACTTCTTCCTCCAGCTTCCTTGACCGTTACTTCACCAAGAATGTCCCTTTTCCAACATTTCTCTACTACAAAGGCTTCTTTGGAGAATAATAGCACATTTTCCAGATGGAACATCTTGTTTTGCTCCTTTGTTTGTTTGCTTAAAAACCCCAGCCATCAACAACCCCAAAATGACAAAAATAAAATAATTTCCCCTTGGAAGCATTCTTGGCAGAAAAACAAATTAAGTACCTCACGCACGCAGCAGAAAGATTGTTGGTTGTTTCACTCTGCAGGAATTCTTTATAAAATCACTTACATCCCCACGCGTAATAAAATGTCACAGCACTTCACCTATATTTTACAAATATCTCAGTTAAAATGTCATGTAAATTTTGCATTCAATTCTTCGGCGTGCTTTGATCATTATTATTTTTAAGGCAATTTTCAGATTATGGAGGAAAATCGATTTCATTTAAAAGACATGGATTATTGTATATACTGGAGAGTAAAGGGAAGAAATAAGGTTATACATCATCTGTAGCATTTTCAGAATTTCCTACATGAGTTACACGTGTAATTCCCATGGACCTTCAATGGGACCGAGAAGCCCGTATCATCTAGATGCTGTCCCTTGTGCCAGATTGTTAGATGCCTGGAAAGCCCCTGACACATTCATTATAGACCTCTCACCAAGCCTTTACTAGACACAGATAATCCTTCTTGGTGTTGTGCTTTGTGCTCAATATACTGGGACACAGAATTATCTAAGGCATCATGTGCTGCAGACATCCCTAATGGACATCATGGTTTGTCTTCCATTTTACCCATTCATCCACGGAGCTTCACTACCACAGAGTTCAATTCCTGGCCAAGGCCACAAAAAAGGGAAAAAAACTTCATTCAAGTCAAGGCCTTTAGAGACTTTAAGGGACCTATTCTTTTAATAGCTACCTATTTCAACCGAAATTAATACAACAAATATTAATAATTAATAATAAGCATTTTCTGTCTAGCTCTCAGTATTTGTGGTGGCATCTGCTTTTTTCCCACTGGTATCTGAGCAGCTGATCAATCAGAAGCTTTGCAATGCTGCCATGTAAGATATTATCAACCCAAACATTCGGCAGTGGTTTAGGCACACTGCAAACTGACTACTGATGAATGCAGTGCACTAAAATTAAGAGACGGTCAGCATGCATCTTTTGGATAGGACAATATAACCATTTATTAACCAACCTCTGTGTGTGTGTTATGCAACTTCTGCCGTTAACACTTAAAACAAAGAATAAATAAGCAAAAAAACCTCTCAAGGCTGCACAGCTTTTCCTATATGTGACTACCTCTTTGCTCTGCTTTTATAAAGATATTTGCATTTGCATGGACAACCGACGAAGGGTTTTCAAATTAATAAGTCCCAAAAGCTCCTTTAAAGCTACATTTAACAGATTTTTAAATTCAAGTTCCATATTAGTAGAGGGGATTAGTGTCACTGTTATAAAGATTACCGCACATTAGTATAAAGACTTACTACAGAATTTTGACTCGATGCCACCGAAACAGAGCACAGTGCTGTATGGGAAACTCTTACTGCACTTACAATAGCTCTTAGTATACTCAGAAATGCAACAAATCAGAAAATAAAATAACATAAAAATCTCAGACCTAATTCGTTATGTTTATATATTTAAAATAATGCATGCAGTGCTTTACAATTATTTGTTCTTCCATAAACATCGTTGGTATTTCGACATTTAAGCAAAAAGTCTGCTCTGATTAATTTGCAGATTAAGTTGTATTTTTATGCTAAAGGCTCAGTTCCTTTTCACCACACAGACCAAATCATGACATTTGCTCATATATGGTTATTCTTAGATGCATGGAAAAAAAAAAAAAATACCCAAGAAGTTACTCAGTTAAAAGCTCTCTCCATCTGCCTGGAGTTTTATTAATAACTCATCACCATGGTATCACAGCATCTTAAGGAAAATAAAACACACAGATAGTTGCTAGGCTTCCCAACCTTGAATGATAAAAGGGAATGCATCTTGAGTAATAAGGGGAGAAACTGTTTTGGTCTTCTTATCACCCTCAAGGGCAAGGCAAAGATGAGAGATGGGCCTCGGGTTGTGCTCGGAACGCTGGAAGTATAGTGGCCATCACTCAAATGTGTCATCCATGACCTAATTCTCTGCACTATCACTCACATAAAAAAGCAGAAATCCAAGCTGTGGAGGGACAGAACTAAGCACAAGGAAAGCAGATGAAGGAATGTACTGCTTTCTTCAGCACTCCGATTTAACTCTCAAAAGGACTCTTCAGTTCCATCACCGCTGCCCCATTTACCTCAACCTAATGTGCACTGTTCCTCTGCTGTGGGCCAGGTCTTAGGCCCAGCCCTAGCACAGAGCTACCCCCACTGAGCCCCTGGCCTCATGTTGGAAATGTGGCTGCAGAAACAGCTGGAACTGGGGAACGGCTGGACAACAGAGCCTCTACCCAGAAGTCCCTGCAGTTTCTCAGAAGTATTTTAAAAATTACAGAGTTTGAGAGTTCCAGCTCTTCACCTAACACACAGGCCCTCTCCCTGTCAATAGTGGCAGAGGAAATGTCCCCATGTCCCTCACAGGTTTAGGCTCTAGAAGAGATGATCCAGTCTTGTACAAGCTCATGAACGTGATCTGCATCGTTACATGAAGTAAGATCAAAATATTCTGTAACAGCAGCAGATGTGTAATATATTTAAGTATTGGGTTGAAATGCAGTAGAACACATGTGGCAGACAGGGTTTCCTTTCCAATGGCAGGTACTGCAAGGTTGCTCATGCATGTGCAAAAACAACATATAGTTTGGAGACTTGGAGTGTGCTTTCTGCTTACAATTACTTCCTCAGCTGAATTCATTTTAAGGCTGAAGAGAGATGTAGTCAGTAGCTACTCAGCTGAAGCTCCTAATGAGCAGGAAAGCATGATAGAACCACTGTGCTCAGTGCCAGGGAGGGACACCCAGACTAAAAGTCACCTCATTCTACCAGTTGTGACAGGTACGGTGAGTGGTTATACCTTTTCTTCCACATTCCTCCCTTTCTGTTCCACCTTTTAAGATGAGAAAGTGCATAGGCTTACAGAAACAACAAACCATGTGGCAGATTCATCTCTAGCACCATCCCCTTAAGGTCCCAACACTCATTACTTTTTTCTCACATAATCTTAACCCAGCAGAAAGACTGTGCAGCTTGAGGCAGGAAGAAGGACAAGAAGCCTTCTCCACCAAAAGCTGGGCATAAAGCAGAATGCCACAAAGAACAGGCCAGCTCCAGGCTTCTCATGGGCTCTGCACAGCTCAAGAGGTTTCCGTACTTTCATTCCTGAGTGTTGTTTACTTAGTATTTAAGAAGGAAGGAAAATGCCCTTTATCACCTCTCCCAGACTCAAGTTACTGCACGCTAAAGCAGCAGCCCATCACCTCCAGCAAGCATTAAATGCTGTATTTTGCACTCCTAGGTGGCCTGATTTTAATTTTCTTACAGTTAGGAGAGATGTTCAGCAGAGGAGATTGCTCCCTTGGTCCTTGCGCCTGGCTGATAAAGGCAGGCCATAGCAAGCCAGAACTCTTTTTTGCTTTCTGTAGCTCTAAGGAGGCATGATTTCTGCAACATTAGGTTATACATTACATGGACTCCTCCTTTGAGAGTGAAAAAGAAGCACAGGTCAAGGTAAAAATCTGTGGAAACAAACAAAATCACTCTGATTTACCCCCTGCCTGTCAGGCCGGGTGCATTTTGTCTCTCTCTGTATTCAGAACATATACAACTAATTCTATTTTCTAGAACTGCAATTGTTGATTGATGAGTCATCTTTCCTGTAAATTTACTTTTTTAAGTGATTCTGGCATTGTTCCTTGAAATTCCTCTCTGACTATGTAATGGAAATTTTGACCTCACACTCTGGTTTCTTCAACATCACAGATACTAAGATTATGAATTTAGGAAGACCAGGCAGTTGAAGGAAAGATACAGTGAAGAAATCTGTAGCTTAAAAAGAAAGCAAGCTGTACTGAATAAACTATCAAGTAAATATTTAGCTGTAAGGCCATTAGGTTATGTTCATAATAATGCAACAACTCATTTATCATAATTAAGAATTCACTGGGGGGAGGAACGCTTCCCTTCTCCCCCTCCCAAAGTTGGTCATGTGGCCGAAGTTGTTGGCAAGCGAAACTTGGCATCTATCAAAGTTCAGTCTTTTTCTTTTAATTACTGTCTGTCCGTATTAGTTTCAAAAACATCTTGTAATTAGTAGTCAGAAAACAAAAAGCAGACAAAGGTAAACCAAAAGAAAGCAGAAAGGGACCAAGAGCACCAAATCATTCATCCATTAGATGAGATATTGCATAGGGTATCATAACCCTTCTAACTGTAATCAGCAAGATGAAGGACTTTTTAGTCCCCCTTTCTTCTCCATTTAGGGGCAACACAGAAAGTATAAGCCAAAATTTCTCAGACATGCTAAGCTGAAAACACATGCTACAGAGGTTGACATTTTGCACTTAGTGCAAAACGACAAATTTAGATGTGCCTTCACAGAAAGAACTGAAACTGAACACATTTATGAAGTACTCTGCCTTGTCTTAAAACATCATTTAATAAATGAAACAAAAGCTCTTCAATCCACTCAGTCTGCAAGAAACCCCCACAGTATTCAGAAACAGATGAGGCCTCCTAGCACCTGCTAAAGTAAGAAGTGGCACATTCATGACTCACACAGGCTAGGCCTAATTAAAAAGAACTGACCTTCATGTCCATCTTCCAAACATTAAGCGGGATTACCAAGAGACATGGCGGCACAAACTTGAAATCATGCATTCTTGGAAAAATTCTGTAAAGGATTTCTCAAATGAGAACACCGTTATGGCCACTGGTACAGTTGAGACAGAGGGCATCCCACTCTATCTCACCTGTGTATCTTCCACCAACAATCATTTTTCATTAGGCCAACCACAGGCAGTGGAACATGTAGCAATGAGCTCTGTTGCTGCTCTAACCATGACACAGACTGGGATCTACCACCATACTGTCTGCACCCCAGAGAGCACAACAGCTGCTCTGAAACCTGTAGGCTTGTTTGTTGCTACAATGAAGGGAGTGAACATCACAACGGGGATATAAGGTCTCAAAACATACTTGTCATGTTATTGAAAATTAATACACAATCACACTTCTTGTTCTGGTCACAAATTTAATGAAGTTGAATTCTCCTCAAAGTATATCATTTTGATTACAAGGAGGGAGGATGAGATTGTCAGTGCATTTGTTCATTTTAAATTTCTGGTCTCAGCATCTAATAGCTACCCAAACCCATTCTTAAATGCAAAATGCTCTTCAAACTTCCACACAGAGAAGTGCCTTTGAAAATAAATACTTCAGCTCAAAATCTACAGGTCTCTACATATACTGCTTGGTGGCCCTAAGATGACTGTAAATGAATAAATTAACACCTGTGACTTAGGGTAAAATACAGAAGATTTTAATACATACAGCCATTATTGTGCATAGAAGGGAAATGACCAAGAGCTTGCTTTTTACATTGATGCGTTTCAGAGTAAAGCATTTCCAAACTCTTCCAAATTATTCTTTTCCGCTTCCTAGGCAAACTTTCACTGATTAAAATGCAAGCCATATACTGGAGGGTGTCCATTCTAGTGATGAACGTTCAAGTATGTCAGGCAGAATATGGGAAAAAATACTTAGTATCTGTATAGTTACTTGAGCTGCTGGGGAAACTTGCACCAGATGTTCGACAATGTTACCTCAGCTGCCTCCCAAACCACTATCACATCTGTTCTGTTCCTTACTGAACACCAGTGTTATTAACTGGAACCATACATTGTTTACTCCAGGGAGAAACATTAATATATCATTTATAAGCCTACCAAGTGCCACATCTCTATTAAAATCTGAAAAGCTCAATAAATTTAACATGCTAAATTCAGCGACAGGTTATGCAAATGGAGCAGGAAATAAATACTCTCCTCAAGCTTCTCTCAAGTCATTAGAAAAACTCAGCAAATATCAGAACAGCCTCATTGTTACACACAATTGTGTGAGAGGCTACAATTTAAATACTTCCACTCATCTAATAAATTATGTTGCAAGTCTAGGGGAATATCCTGCAATCAACACAACCACTAAAATACCTGAGTTCTCTATTGTACACAGGAAGGGAGAAAAGTAGCTTGGCCAGAAAAGGGCCTGACACAGAAAATGAGAGGGGTTTGGACATCACAGGGATAAGGATAGGTAGAAAGGAGTTCCTCTACCCAGTGACATGCTTATGTCATGCGTAAGTGTGCCTGATTTGAGTAACAATCCATGAAGACAGGACACCACAGGCTAGTCAGAAAGCACTCTAATTTCTGCTAAAGAAGGAAAAAAAAGGGAAAAAAGATGTCAGCTTTGTTTCTATCCTCACCAACTCTCCTTCATGTCCTCCATTTGAAAACCACTAACAGTAGAGGCTCGTGGGCTGGTGGAAGAGGAAGGCCTTTGCTCTCCAAGGGAAAAAATGTAGGACATGCAGCCTGGGATTCAGACTGGGACATGTTTAGAAAAGAAGATGAGCTGGGCCAGACTATATTCTAACAGTGAAAAAGAGAAGAATGGAAATTTGGCAACACAGGGAATAGGAATATATTCCTACTAAGATACTGGTATTAGCAAGAAAGCAAAATAAATAGGGAAGAGGCAAACAGTCAACTTCAAAGGGAAACACCTTTCCACTCTCACAGGACACTAACACGAGATGACAGTCTGTGCTCCCTGCTTTCTAAAGCACACTTATTGTACCCATTCTTAATGCAAATATAAACTGTTCTGAGAAATCAGCTTCAAATGTCTGTAGTTAAAAACAAACAAACCAAAACAAGAACAGCCACTTGAAATTTCCTAACACTTGCTGTTTGAAAACTGTTCTTTCTTCTTATGCAAGAAGTTACTTCTGGACTGATGTTCCATTTAACCAATCTTTGTAAAACACTCCCAACATCCAGGAGCTTCTTTGTAAGGAGATAAGCTACACAGAAAAAGTAGCATGAAAAAAAACATTGATTACGCAATTGGATAACTTGAAAAGTTATTTAATACATAGTGAACACAATCATCTATCCATTATTGGAAATGAAGATATTTTCATGAATACAAGGACTGACATAGCAAAAGAAATAATGGTCCTCCTGAATTACCAGAAATAAGAGGGAAAAGGGAAGAAAAAGTACCATTATTAAATGCATTACCAGGGAGACTAAAATCCTTCCAGGCAAACCTAGTACTGACTTCTGTTGTTTAGTTACTGAAACCCACTCTGCCTATCACCATTGGTTGCATGAAAGAGTTGATGACACCTAGCAATAGAGAACATATTGAACTTCTATCAGTCAAAAGGAGAAGAACCCACCAGCATACAAATCAAAACATCTTATCATTCTCTATTCTGGAGTCTCAGAAATTATCCTAAGCTTAACTTCAGACATAAGATGTAGTATCTGTGTATGATCTAAAGAAGTCTGAAAAGAAATCTCTTTCTAAGACTGCAAGTGTAATCCAGCTCATCTATTAACCTCAGCAACCATAACACAAAAGTATACATAAGGAATTAGTAGCTACTTGTTCCAAACTTTCTCAGGTTACCCTCTGGATTTTTTACTTTCAGTCCAAACACTTTTTCTAGTTATCTTCTACGTATATTGCATGACACCATTCTGTACGATGCATTTTTTGTAACAGGAAAAGATGTAGAAGGGGTAAACAGTCAGATCAAGATGCAACCAAGCAGGCACAAACTCTAGTTCTGGCAGATGGAACAAGGGGCCCTTGTCTTTAATTTGGGCACAGTAAATCAAGAGATGTTGCTGTCTGTTTGTGGGAACAGGGATTCTCTCCTCCTTGAAAGAACCCAGTATATAAATCCATAGAGTCATAGAAACATTAAGGTTGGAGAAAACCACTAAGATCATCTAGTCCAACTGTTTTGCTCTGCTCCTGCTTGGGTTGGTTCATAAGCTTCGGATGAACATGCAAAGAAATCAAATGCCACTCTACTTCCTAGCATAATGTTCATTCCATCTAAATTATTGCTCTTCATGGAGACAGCAACATTAGAGTTTGCATTAGCTTCTTCTTCAACATCTTAGTTCCAAGTGCCAAGACTCAGCAACAGGGACAAGAACTTTAATGCTGATCAAGGCTTGAACTGTAAGCATATGACAATTTATTGATACAAGCAAATTCTGTTTTATAGCACACACTGGCCAGCATTACTGCCAGTAATTAATTACTGCAATGAGTTACGTGAGCTACAACAAGCATATGGTAGAAAAAAGGTGACAGCATGATTAGACCATACTTGTCACAGTGCTGCCTTTAACATCTACATAAAGTAGGTATACTCAGGTTTTCCATAGTCTGCTAAAGAAATATCCAGAGACTGTACTTTACAGGATAGCTTTTTATAGTGATTCTTATCCTTGAGACCAAGCAAGCAGGTGAAGAAAAGCAAAGAAAATGGAATGACTATTCTTGTTTGTGCTCTTTTCCTTGCCTTGTTCTGCATGAAAGAAATCCACACACCCAAAAAGGAAAAAGCACGTTAACGGATTACAAAGGCACTGAATGAAATGAATTAAACAAGTATTGCTCTCAAAAGCACAGCACAAGCAAAAAGAAAGGCTACTATACTTCTCATCATTATCTTAGAGCATTTTTCTTTAATCCAGCTGTACTTTTCATTGAACATGTAAATCTAGAGAACAGAAATAAACATTCTCCATCCAGGTGCAAAGCTCCTGATTAGTCAAAACAATTAAAAGCATCAGAATTCCTGTCTCCCATTGGTTTCTCCAAGTGCTCATCCATACTGCACATATAGCAGTAGTTTAAAAGAAAATCTGTGTTAAATAACATGATTCAGGTTTGAAAAGACTGACAATAATCAGAATTTTAGAGTGCTAACATTAGTGATAGGCCTACCCCGAGCACAGGGGCAGCTCCAGAGCTGCAGGAAGAAAACACAAAGCAAGGGTAACCTCTTCCACGTTTTACAAGGGCCCTCCTGATTTCTCTTCATACCCCTGCACTAAAGTGTCTCTCAATAGTTCCCATAACCACTACTTCTTTTACAAAATGCATAAAGGAAGAAACCACTTGGTCTCACCGCATTTCTATTTCTATGGTGGGCAGCTGAATTTATCCTGCTGTGAAATAAATGCCTCATATGCAAGTAGAGATGACAAGAAGCCACTAGCAGATGGTGATGATAACATGTCTGAGGGAGGCCTGGGTGCACTTAGTCATACTGTTCATAAGAAAAGGCAGCTCGCTATGGATTTGCTGCCATAAAGATGTGCAGTTTTCAGCAAAACCAAAATTTAATACTGAGAATAGATTTCAAAAGAGAATTTGAGCAGAATGTTACAGAAAATGGCAAGATGTGGCAAAGAGAGCATGACTGTATGCCTTGATCCTGTGACTGGAGTGTGACTAAGGGCTACAGTTGGAGACAAGATACAAAGCTTGATGGACACCAGCCTGATACAACATGGCTGTTCTTCAGTCTTGCCCCCTAGGATGCTATTGGAGGTTTAAGTAAGGGATGTGAATCATCTTAATACTGACTCTTAAATTCAATATATAACCAAGAATCAGCTGAAGTTTTACTCAAGTAAAACTGTAGCAATATTTGAGGAAAAGCACACCTTCCACTACATCAGTCAGAAGCAGTCTTGCAAAAGACCAGGATCAAAGCTGTGCTATTTTTAATTCCTGCCAACAATTGCAGCAATCTGCCCTTAAATGAGCAGCCACTTATTTTGTTAAGTTTAATACAGCCTGCACACTGACCTGTGGCATCGTGGCTTCTCTGCTAACCACACTGAAGTCACTGAGCTGTGACCCAGCAGTCAGATGTAACCATCTCTCTGTTCCAGCATTGCTGTGCAGTGCCGTTCCTCTTGATTTTTGGCACTGATATGAAGAAAATATATTCAAGCACATGTTATTGAAGAGATTATTTTTTACATGATGATAAACAGCTTTACATTGTAAGAGCAAAAAGAAAAGGAAGCTACTGAAAGTATTACAAGCTGGAAAATGCCATTTCTGTCCATCTGGTGACCCCTGGCAACTCCAGGACTCACAGCAAGCATGCTCCCTTCCACCTTCCTGTTCAGTTTCTCATGACAGTTGTCATAACCTACTTGTCTTGTCTAGCAAGTATGACCATTCTATACTGCAGGCTACAGATCCTCAATGAGCAATTTCAGACCTGTAGTTTCTCTCTGTGTTGTGAGACTGATCGTGGGTGAATGTACAGCTTTAATGACAAGATGTACGGTGATCACAGAATCATAGAACCCTTAGAGTTTGAAGGGACCTTTAAAGGTCACCTAGTCCAGTTCCCCTGCAATGAATGGGGACACCCGCAGCTAGATCAGGCTGCCCATGAATGTCTCCAGGGACAGGGCTTCTACCACATATCTGATGTGGTGATGTACCTGTTATACTTGTCTCTCAGAGGCAAACTGTTCTTGTAAGTTCCAACACCTGTTTCAGCAAGTAAATGTCATGTAAGAGATGCCAGAAGAAAAAAAAAGATAATTAAACCTACATCAGTCATTTATTATACAGAAAAGAATTAAACTGCTGTCAGTCATACACTTCTCAAGGTCTGCTTCTGTTTTGGTACCTAGCATATTGCCAGACCTATTAAAGAAAATGAGGACAAAGGCAGTGCATGTGCGTGCATGCACACAGACTCACACCAAGTGTCTGATAATTGGTCAGTCCACTGAAATCTCACAGCAAGATCCATTTCACCTATCTGCTAATTACTATCTGCAAAAGAGACTATATTAAGATCTTGTGATTGATATGAACAAAAGACATGTCTGTGTTGTTAAGGCAAGACAGAACACGAGCAGCTCATCTTCAAATCATCTGAAATCTACTACTTAGCTTCAGTTCAGCAAAACTAAACAAGACAGGTGGTCTGCTTATCGCTGGATTTCAGCTACTGTGAAAAGCTTCTCAGAGGGTTACAATCAATGGAAAGTGGAAACTTGTTGATTATTGAACTGCATACCATTTCTGTTGAGGTTATGTTACAACTAAGACATTATAGGACCCTGTTACTGAAAACTAGAGAGGTGAATACTCAAGGGATTAAGGCTTCCACCTTATTCTAAATGGTTAAATTTGTTTTCAATTGGCAACCTTGCCAGGTCAAAGCAAGCAAATGAATATGTATTTTTTTAAAGCTAGGCTCAGATATCAAATCTTTCCACTACACATACCATTTGTTAGCAAACTCACACATACTTTCCACCCATTTACTTCCACTGGCACCAAGCACAGGGAGAACATGAACTCCTTTCCCCTTTCCCCTCTGAGCAGCCCTCTGTGATGAGTTACAAGACAACTAAAAGCAGCTACACATTTAGAAATGTTAGTCAACAGCCAATCATATTAAAAACGCGATACTTATTGCGAATAACCTTCAGAAAGAAAAACAACACCACCAAGAAATCCCATGGCTGTTTATGAGTCTTTTCAGCTGCAACCCAGTTTATATACACAATTAAAGGCATAGAAACAGAGTTAACTCTTATGTAATGAAGGCTCCTCCTGAGAAGCACAGCTTTGTGATGACTCGAAATGCATTATTCTCCACCTACACAAGCCTGAAACGCTGCAGTCATCACCAAGGGCAGCTCACCAAGCCTCTCCACTAAAACCCACAGGAAGACATTTTCACCTTCCCCTCCCACTCAGAAATGTTCCTTATGGCTGTAGGAGAAAATGGAGCCTGTCCTTCCCTGCCACAGCTACTGCCTCCCAGATGCTGCTCCACTCCATGCCAGCTATGGGTAATTAAGCGCCTCCAGCCCAAGTATGACACCTCAGCTCTTTCACTTCTCATTCCCTTCCTGGTTTGCTGACAAGCTCCATCCTAGACAAGAGCTGCCTGGACTGCTCCACAGAAAGACTCCCCCCCCGCACCTTGGTCTCTTTACTGTGCCAGAAGAGGTTGGAAGGACAGACCAGACCTTGACCTCACTCCCAGACCTCTGTTCCTCTGCAGCCCGCCGTGCCAAATCAGGATGCTGGCAGGACAAGAAGCTGCTCACTTCTGCAGAAGTGAGACCTCCCCTACACAGAAGCTCAGAAACTCTCCTGTGAAAAGCCTTCCCTTTGCAATTGGAATGGACGTAGTTTGAACTACAGGCAAACTTCCCTGTTCAAATGGGACACAAGCAGAAAATGCAACACATATGGGTAAAACTGAATATGTCTAAGGGTTTTTGTTCCTAGTAAGTACTTACTACCTGCAGGAACAAGCAGTGCAGATTCCCCCTTTCCTCCCTCCCCTTTTTCTTCAATTGCAGCATCAAAAGAAAATTAAGATCTTTTAAAGTCAGAAATGAAGCATTTCTGCTCTGGAATGGCATCAACATCTGGACACCTGGCAAAACACACGGTTCAATACTGACTGTACCTATTTCTCAACCCCCTTAGTGCAAGCATGACTGTCCTTGCCTCTCTTCTTATTTACCAACAGCACATAAACAGAGGAGTGTTTAGAAGTCCATTTGAATGGCTTTTATTCTTGTTACATTGCAGCGAAATGCTTTGATCTGGGGGAGGGAGGAGGAGAGGAGCAGAGAACATCTTAAGTTCACAAAGCCAAAAGCCAAGATGCACAAAACTGAAACATTCCGAAGTTAAAAATAATCATCTTGAAACTGCATGAGCAGAGCTGTAATTTCGAGCAGTACAGCATGACATCATGGTTTATATGGGGCCAGCTCAATAAATCAAACCGTGCCTAATTAGAGATCCTACTGAAAATCTGCATTATTTGGACAAATAATTAAAACAGGACAGTCTGTAACACAAGCCAGATATGTTTACTAAAATATGTTCTTCTCAAACTTTTAGCTTCACTTCTGCTTACAAAGCTTTCACATTTAGTAAATTATAGACCCCTAAGCTTTTATTTCAGTCTGACTTCACTTTCAAGGAATTCTTCAATTAACTTTACGTTGCTTTAAGCTCTTCATCCAATGAGAAAACAATCTGTGGTTTCTTGCTTTTTCCAGTGCCAATGGCTGCCCTCCATGTTTGACTTACAGACTCACTGTCTTTTTAGAGCCAGGTTCTGTTTGTCTAAAACCAGCTAGTTGTCATAGCATTTTGACAAGTCTTCTGTAAATGGAGAGCAAAACTTTGCGGTGGGTAAACTGCTAAGAATAATGAAGGTTCTTCCAGCAATCTCAACAGACACATGCCAAATTTAAGGGACACGCAGAAACAAACCCAAAGCTGAAAGCATCTCCTTCTCACCACTAGTTTTTAGTTCTATAACTTCTAATTTATTCCTCTCAGGTTTCTAAATTTTGTGCTTCTTTTCAAACATAGAAGCTGCGACACTCAACCATTTGAAGCCCAAAAGCTGCCACTGCTATCAGACATTACAATCAGTACATGGTCAAGACCCCTGAGGAACTGTTAGAAGTACTGTGGAGGCTTTAACTAATCATTTACTGTGTGGATAATGTTACATCAAAAGAAAAAAACTAAAAACAAGAAGCAAGCAAAAGGGATGAGATTCTTCACTAGCCTGAACCTACATAGTTTGTATCTATTTTTTCAGTCATGGATTAAAGAAGTGGAAGAGTGGGGAGCTCTCCTTCATTTCCCTTCTGACACTTGACATACTAAATGGATTGACATCAAAAGGATTAGAGGAACTGTTAAGACAGTGACAGAAGAGCAAAGTGATTTAGTCAACAAAACAGGGCTATACAGAAAGTATATAGGAAGAGATGTGTCTATTATTTCAGTGTTACTCTGTCCAAATAATTTTATTCTGCATAATGTCACCCATGCGCGGACATGGAAAGGGTATCATTCTATTCATTGCTTACATTGATTTTAGATAAGTCACTCCCAAAGATTTTAAAATAATCAAACAATATTAAACATCACAGGCACGGCATGGCAATGTTTTTAAGGACATGGCGAATGCAACTTCCTCAGCCATAGCCACTGTGAGCAGCAGGGAATACGTCTTTCTGATCCCTATTTGAATTCCTTGTTACAATTAGATGCCTGTAAATTACAAATGATCTTTTAAATTTAACACTGCTTATGTGGATGGAAATATTATGACTGACCTCTGCTAAATGCGAGCATTTGAAGCCACAGCCATTTATATTCCCCTATGTTCTCAGTGTGCAGCAACAGATTTCTCAGGAAACAAAAAAAACACATATCCCCGTAGCAACTACTTGGACGTACTTCTGAAAGCAACAGTGAAAATTAAAAAAGCAACGTTCCCAAAGAAGTATCTATTTTTGCAACGTGTGCTTTTAAAGCACAATTCTTATGGAATGAAATACTTCAGTTCTCTTGTGTAAACTTGCACAGATTGTTTGCTATTGATCCTTTGAGTCATACTTTGGCAGTAAACTCGTATCTTTCTAGAAAATATAAGTACTACAGACCAAGTGATGTAATCTACATCTATATTTAACTCATTTCTACTTCTTTTTTGTTTTCTTTTTAAAGAGTAAAACTCTGGAAAGGATAGGAAAATCAAAGGCAGGAGAAGCAAAACAAAACAAAACAAACAACACAATATTTGCAGTTCAATTTATATTTTAAAGTAAATGATCTGGACTTCAAACTAATTCCCAGATTATGAGCCTTGTGATCACAAAAACCTTCAGAAGAAATGGATTGTTTTTCCGTAGGAGCATGGGTCTTTTATGTCACAGGATAGAATTCATATAAAATTAAGTAATGTTGCTGCCAGCACGCAAGACATAGGCATAAAGACTTCCTTCCTTTTCAACCAAAGCAAAAAGTCTTCTCAAATTAGTGAGACCTATGGTTTCTTCAGACCTGATTATTCTCTCCTCCTGCCGCCAAACTACTGTCTTTAGAGGAATATATATATATATATATATTTTAAAAAAGAGGGAGGGAAAGAGGAGTGAGGAGAAAATTACATGCAGCAAGACCATTCCAGATGGCCTGGGCTTGCTTCATGTGCGTGCTATACATACATGAACTGTATGCTGATGTAAAATGCCTCTTCTACATTTTTTATTGTCCAAAGCAAGTGCTACAGTGCTAGAGTTTGTGGTCCTTTGAGGAGTACATAACACTGCATCATGTTTTCAAGAGAAACAGGAATAGCCTATGGAAAAGTGTAGCCAACATACGGAAACTAACACAGCGCTCTTGATTAGTAAAGCTTTGTTCTGCCTCTAAGACTCAAATGTGATAAATCTTTAACCAACAAAAGAGATCGAGAGGAAAGAAAAGACTGAGCAAGTCAGAGAGAAAAAGCACATGAGCAAGGGTACTACAGTGTGTGCAGGAGACCGAATGCATGCGTGTTGCTCATTCCTGCCATAAACTAACAATCACTTCTTAAGGGCCTCAATCTCTTCAAAGCCTGTTGACTCTTAGAAGAACACTGGTCAAACCAATAGACAGAGAACACCTGGCAGGATCATATCTTTTATCTCATATGCCAATTTTTTCTTATTTCACTGAAGCAGAGACTCGTTGATGCCAGCTTTTTTGTACCTTTTCCTTACTCCTCCTCCCTCATGCCATCTGTATCACTGCATCTCTACTCCCCTCTCCCTGTCACATTGCTTCTCACCTCTTCCTCCTCGCCAGCTGGGAACCAGTGGTGTGGGAGCAGTTAGGCTAAGGATGAATGCCACCCACGCATTTCTGGGAAGCTACAAGCTCTGCTTCTTGGCACAAAGCATCTCATACTCCAGAGTTTACTTGAGAACATCACTTGCTGCCTTTCAGATGGAACAGCAATGAGAAAGCATATTTAAGCCTTGAGAAAATTAAAATTCATGCAACTTCCACTGACTTTATTAACCCACATAAAATCTGTTTCAATGATAAGCAAGAGATTTTGGCCTTGTGTAATAGGAAGGATCAGACAAGATGACTGTGGAGGGCCCTTCTCACTTCACATTGTGACAATACAGATGCCAGTGAATTTCAAAGATCAGGAGGTCTATTTCCCAGTATGAATTACAGTATTTCTTGTTTTAATTTTGGTCTTCCAAAAACATACAAATCCCAAAGGAATTTATGCACACAGCAGCCCAGTGCCTGTCTTTAGATACTGTCCAAATGACACAAAGTTTTGACCGAGGAGATAGCAGTACCTCTGTTTCCATTAATTCTCTATTAAGAATCACAGGATTCAAGATGTTGATTTCCAGCATTACCTCATGCCTGGGCCTCTCACTGATTAATTAAAACTGGATATGCAAAGGAAAAAGAACAAAAAAGCAGAACTGCAATGAAATGAACCAACAGCGTCCCCGATGAAAGAAATAGATTGCTGTTTTCAACTCGTTTCCATAGGTTGATTGTGAATTGTAGTCAGACAAGATCCCCTTTTTCAAGCTTCCAGCAACTGGCAAACATGTCTAATGCACAGGAAGTTGTATTTATAGTTCCATTACTTTCCACAATATACCAATTCTCTGGAAATCAGAAGTTGTCTCTAGGCCTGCTAAATGAAAGATCTTTTTAACAGGAAGCTTCTAAATCAACAGTTAGGAGTGACTGTGGAGAGAAAAACCCAGTACAGCACAGACCCTGAAGTATTACTAGACAGTAAATTTAGACATACCAGACTCGTGTTTTATAAAACAGCTCTGGAATCCTGCCATTGTAAGTCTTGTCAATTACTCCACTGAATCATGATTAACTTACAGTACATGTTTAACTTAGCTACTTGATATGTTACTTTAGTTATCTAGCTTTAAATTCTTTTGGTGTAAAGTAGGTAAAGTAATTACTACTACATAAGCTCAAGTAGAAACCTGGGCAGGGCCTTAGAGCATGTAGATATTGCACAGAATAATCTGAAGCATTCTTTGCTAAAGGAAAGCCTATTTCAAACTTGTTCAGAGTACTGCAGGTGATAGCAACTTGCTTCTGTGCTTGTACTGTCACCTTGCATACAGAAGATTATTAAGTAGAAACCCAAATTCCCATTCCAAGCTTTAAAATTCTCTTCCAGCAACCATAGCAGCCTATTCAAAAGGTTACAGCACTCAGACGGGGGTTATTTTTTCCTTCCCCCCCCCACTTTAATACATAGAAAGATAATACAGTTACTAAAGGAAGACAGAAAATTAGATTAATACTTTACCACAGGAGAATTTCTTTGAAAGCAAAGATCATTACAAAAGTTGTCCTTACCTAGAAAAAAAATAAAGAGAGAGAGAAAAAACACTAAGATGAATAACCATCAGTTGGAACATTGCACCTTCACAACACAAAGAATTCCAGAACAATATTTTACAGACATCATGACAGCCGTGGAACAAATCTAAAGCAAACAAGCTGCACCAGAACAGGAAATTGCAATTTCTTTGAAACAATAATTAACCTTAAGAAGGAAACCACGGCTAATGTAAACAAACAAGTAATAAAGGAAACTGTTTTACCACAGGGAAACCTGTCTTAAAGCACTGCGATGAGGGAATAGAAAACGAGTCTGCCTGAAGAGATGAGTTTCTGAAGAAAGTGTGAAGAGTTCTGCAGTAAGAAGCGTGCAGACAAAGCCATCAAATTTTAATTTTCAAATTTTTAAAGAGGAGGCAGCACCGCCTAGAGACTCAGCAGCCTTTAAATAGAGGACTTCCATCTAAAGTGAATTAAATCTCATTGGGAGGAATCTGAAGGATCACCGGCCTTCACTAACAGGTTGAACTGCTTTTATAACCGTAGCTTTTGATGCCCAATACTTGTCATTTTAAAGAACTATAGCTAAACTAGTTGTCTTGGTGACTATTTTATCACCATAAGAAATGTGAATCAGAAATGAGAAAATGTGAAAAATCAGCAACTATCAGAACAAGGCGATTTCAGTGTTTTCTCAGGATGAACATACATACACAACTGAAGGTAGCTCACATTTTTAGAGTTTAAATCAGTATTTATGACACCGGAACTCCTCCTTAAACCTGAGGTATTAATTTCAATTTATTTTTCCTTTGGTCTGTGGTTCTTAAATACTTGCAACAGAGCAGTAGCCCTCCTGTATTTATTGATATTCCAGTGGGAGAAAAGTTCGTAGGGGCATAAGAAAAGCTGCAACTAAAATAAACACTAAAAATGGAACCGTTTTTCATTTCAGATGTTATTAAGTCAACTATGTGCAAGCAACAGTGTTTCAGATATTGTCCTTATTTGTTCTTGTTTATCACACTGGTTCTCTTTGTGGTTTCTAGTATTTGGCAACAATAACATAAATAGAAAAGCTAGCAACACAACAAAAGTTTAGCAAAGGCAATCATAATTTGATTTTTAAATAAAACAGTAAACAAACAAAACCAAAACAAGGCACAATACAGCAATCAGCTCTGTGAGCAATGGAACCAGCATGGTTTGGCTTCCTGATAACCTGCATCCTGTAGGGACTCTAAAAACCTTCAGTAGGCTTGCATGCTCATGCTGTAGACTTCTGCACAATGGAGCACTAAGATCTCTCTTTTCTACCTGGAAAGCCACAGCAATGGAACTCACTGACACTTAACATCATCAAAATCTCTCTTCCTCAACTGGTCCAGAGGTTACTAGGAATTACTGGCATACAGACAGACAAAAGCCTTTCTTCCCTAGAAGAACAAGCTAATTGAGAGAACTAACAGATCTGGGACAGAATTCTTTTGTTCAGCTTTCACAAAGTGATATTTGACTACAAAAAAAAACCACTTCCTTGCTCTGTGAACCATCTTAATATTATTAGCAGTGTTTAGATTTGTGACTTGATGTTATCTTTCACACATGTTTACGAGGATTACCAAAAGAGAAACATCTTTATAAAACGCTACAATAGATCTGCAGTCAGCAAATCCCAATACTTACCGACAAGGAGATTTTGGTGAAGGAGGAAATGGAAAACATTTGTTACAGAGTTATGAAACACAAATACACCCTCCTCTGCTGCATCGCCATCACAAAGTGAGTTTTTCCTCTCTCCTCTAAATGGATTTGGGAAATGGAAATTTCCAAAGCAGGACAAATGGCAGAAAATAACATGTACAAACTAAGAATGTCACAGAGTTACATGCAGGAAGCCTAATAAGAGATTACCTTTGGAAACACCTTCTAAATGGAAAAATGGTGCAGTAGCTACTGTGAAAGAAGAGGGAAAGTCAGGCCTATCAAAAAAATAACAAAATTCCCACAACTCCCAGGGGGAAAATAAGGGAAAAAAACAAAAGATGTTACTGTCAGAAAGATCGCTGATAGTTAAATGATGTGCTTTTCTCACATTGTTAAACCAAAAAGTAACAACACATTTGGAAACCCTTTGCATCACCCTGCAGTTGCCTACCCTCCAACTTGACAAGTGATAACCAAGAAAGCTCCAATGGCCAGCAACAACCCGCTAAGGGACATTTTAAGGTACATGAAAACTGCAAGCCTGAAACAAAGGCAGAGGTAGAGGCCTGGCAGATGCAGAACCTCAAACATTTCAAAAAATCCTAAGGGAGAGACTATACCTGAGCACTCCTCAAGAACAAGAGCAAAGCAAAGGAAAACCTCACAGCATGGATCTCTGTGCTACCCTTCCACCGAGTCATCAGCATGAGCCATCTTCCTATGGCATGTTACGCCTACTTGCCATACCGACTGACCATCATGCCTATCCCCTAAGATTATCATTTTCTTCAATTCCACTTGCTTTATTCCTTGTTTCTTTTTAACTCGGAGGAGCTCCATATGCTTTTTGGATGCTGTAATGAAAGAGTTCTCGAATGATGAATGGATACCACGAATGCATTCCATAAAGCATACTGAAAGAAATACTTCTGTTCATTAACCCTCAAAGACAAGGTGCAAACATCCAGTTTAAGAAGCTTAATGTAGATGTCCCATGGTTCTGATGCAGCTCACAGAACCATCTAGTTTTCAAAAGATCTTTAAGATGGTTGAGTACAGTCACCATCATGACCTACCGAGTTCCACTAAACCGTGTCCCTAAATGCCACGTCTACATGTCTCTTAAACACC
The DNA here is from genome assembly GCF_039878825.1 of Excalfactoria chinensis. Lineage (NCBI taxonomy): Eukaryota > Metazoa > Chordata > Aves > Galliformes > Phasianidae > Excalfactoria > Excalfactoria chinensis. The sequence continues at coordinate 80,498,017 of NC_092825.1, forward strand.
TGCAGAGATGGGTACTCTACCACTTCCCTGGGCTGCCCCTTCCAGTGCTTGAGCCAAAGTCACTTTTGCATCAGAAAGCAACAGCAAGAAAAGCAGGGAGAAGAAAAATAAAACACTACATCTTTGCTGTTTAGGTGACTTCATAGAGCCTTTTCTGAATATGTAGGGCTCTAATTCTGGCCTCTTTATACATGTTAATCTCTGGCAAACTGTAAGATGAAAACTACCAAGATAACAAAAAGACAACACAAAGCATTTGAAGAACGCACACACAAATAAACCTGAGGTAATTTGGAAAAATACCCAGTGATGGTGACATGCACCGGCATTGGGCAAGCTGCCTGAACACTGACTACAAACACCAAACAAAGAAAGGTATGTGCAAAAGGCCCATCAATCCTCATATAAATATAGATTTAGGTAATCCAGTAAATAAGACAATGAACTATATAGTTCTGGCCTTTCGACAGACTTACTTATTTTGGCTTGGAACACTTGTTATTAGGTTACCTAAGCCAGGCCCCTGTTGTTCACATCTGCTTCCTGCTTTTCGGGCCCTTCCGCAACCAGGACTTCCACTGGCCTGGGGCTGGACCTAGCCCAGCAACCAGACAAAGATCCCTTCCCACAGCTAGGCTGCTGCTTCAAGCACCAAGAAGCTCGACAGTAAGTGTGAGACAGGCAATGTCCTGCCTCATAGAGGGACAAGTGAGGGGATGAGGGCTTAACATAAGTTGTTTAAGGACAGTTTCTTCCCCCTCCTCACCCTCCCCTTCTACTTTGTTCAGTACATTTCAATGTTGAAAATCAAACTTGTGAACCTCATTTGGTTCCTTCTCTCATTGAAAAAGCAAAAGAGCAGTTCAGATGAACAGCTACAAATCCATTCCACAGCCAGTGCAAAGGCTTTTCAGAAAGAAGAAAACAAAACCAAGAAATACCATGTCACTGCTCAGGGTGAAAGATAGATTCTAGTTACACAGCTTACACAATGGCACATGTCAAATAACATGCTTGATTTTTTACTTCAACACTGACTCAACGGAACTAAATCTGTGCTACTCCGGCATGTAAACAGTTCCTTTACAATCAGCAAAACAAAATGCAGACAGCTTTAAGCTAGACATAAACTTCTGCCATCCACATTTGGGCATCTACACAATTACAATCAACAACTGCATTAGCTTAGTATACGCAAAGTTTGCAGCACGTTGCATTAAAGAACTGATTAAACTGGTAACATGTTTACATTCAATATTTACTCATCTGGTGCACTTTCTGCAACCATCAGATTATTATCTCAGGCATCCTTATAGCCTTTCTTAGGAGTAGTTAAGGGCTATGCTTTATAGAAATAACTTCTTTGGCTAATTGCTCGCTTTGACCATTCTTCATCCCTCAAGTGAATGTTATTTCCAAGAAGTCTCACTTATCTTAGTATCAAGGTTGTTTACATTCTATGCAATGTTACATTCTCAGGCTTTCGGTTTTGAAAATATCAAAAAGCAAGGGAGATGATGATGATGATGCTGTACTTGTAAAAACATTCCATATCAAGAGACTGAGTCTCATGGCATTTTAGGTTTCCCACAAGATGCTTTTCTGTCTATCATTTCAGAACTTTTTTCCCACACATCAAGTTCCTGATATAGACTTTGGCAGGTTGAAAGGTATGTGCCAGCTGGGAAAAGACAGCTTGTTTTCAGCATACTATTCTACTGTTAAACATTAAACACTTTTTGTGCAAGGTAATTCAGACCGAGCAGCACATACACAGAAAAGCTGATACTTTTAGTTCAGAAAGCTACAGTTCTGAAGGATGTCAAAGACTTCATTAAAATTTTTACAGAGAAGTAACAGCAACTTTGAAAAATAATCAGCATTTCTTGCAAACTGTCTTCATGCCAATCCCTTAAGAGAGACCTAAGAGCACAACAGCACACTTTCCAGGAAATTCAGTGGAAGAATAACGCAGATACTCTCTCGGGAACTTATAACTGAAGAAAACATACACCGAATAGAACAAATACTGATTCTTATGTACAAGAGAGGTGTGATTCCTCCAGTTTAGCCCACAGTAAGGGAATTTTAAAGCCTTGAAAGTGTATCAGAGAATGTGCTCATCTTATTCTTGATCAGTAAGATCAGTTGAGTTTCCCTACTACTCTGTTAAGGAATCAATGACTGGAACAAATGTGAGCAGAACAGCTGTACCTGAAGTCAAAGGAAGTTTCCAAGGCTGGAGGTTGGAGTACAAACTTGCCATTTGTATTCTGCTAGTTCATATACATGCATATGCACAAAAAGGGACAGGATGCTTTATCGACAGCAGCCGAATCATGGTTAAAGCTCACTAATGCCATAAAACTACCATTGTTAAACATGAAAAAAGACTTACTGTTGATAAAATCAGAATTCATATAAGGACAGAGAAAGTTTGCAAAGCTCCTTCGACCACATATATTTGTGGTTCTTTTCATTTAGCATTATGCACAGCTATCTTTAAAAGGGCATTTAATGTTTCATAAAATTAGAGTTTAAAACAAAAGCACTTCTAATCAGATCTGGCAGGAAAGGGAGAAATGCATACATAGAATGAGGTAAGTGTGATCTTGCCCAGCTGAAGAACAGGGAATGGCAGGGCTTCAGGCCATGACTCACACAGACACTAAACAGTAGAGAGCTAGAGATAATTCTCAGGTAAACTTTGCCTGAGCCACTACGTCATCCCTCTCTACCCTTCCTGCATTAATCATGTCATTAGCAACCTGATGCAAGCCGAGAAGAATGTCTGATTTACAGGGAGCAGAGCGACGCTAACAGAACAAACACATTGGCAGGTCAAAAAAGGAAAGACCAACCCAAATTTCATTTTAGCTCTAACCACACCCTAGAAGAACGAGAAAATTAGGAAAAAGAAAAACCCAAAACAAAAAAAGTTATCTTCTCACAGCGAGATTGCATGCTTTGTTAAAAGTTCCTGATGAACCAGTTATTGAAAGTACAAATCAAAAGGACGCGCAAGAGCACACAGATAGAGAACCAGCCTGAACATGCATCCAAACAAGGCAAAGAGAAAGAAAAAAATAAATAAAAAAATAGCTTTCTTTTGAAGTTTCCACAGCAGTTACATAATTTTCACATTAGCCTAAATGGTTTTGAACGTCCTTCATAGCACACGGTTGTGAATCAGCTTACAGTAAGCACACACAAAGTGTGCTGCTAGAAAAGATTTATGTCCCAGTCTGTTACTGTGGCTACTCCACTGAAACAAGAAGTACGAGGAAACACCGCAACAAGAAAAAAAGGAAAAGCTTTGGAATATCTTTCTTAAATTATTACTCACTTCGGATTGATAGTAGCCACTTTAAGAAGCACGGTGCTTGTTTAAGATGTGTATGTGGTTATTCAATTTAATTGCCTCAAAAGGGTAATGATCATTTTAAGAAGCTGCAGATACTTTCATACAGTCTGGAACAAATAAAAAGCACTATAGATTGCATTAAAAACATAATCTAATTATCCTTAGGTTTCTTGAGAGCATTCACAGCAAGAATGTTTACTGGAGTCTCTCTAACCAAATGGAAACCTCAGTGCTTATGAACTTTTGTTCAGGTTCTCATGATTTCATCTACTTCCAAGTCTTCCTAGAGTAGGCTGCCCATTTTCTCACCATTTCCTTCCCAGAGAACACTCCCTTCTCTTTCACTTTCCTCTCATTTTAACTCATGTCAAACTTGTGAGTTGCTAAATTGATTTTAGCTTTATGACTTCAAACCGTAGAGTTGTAGGTCTACTTTTCATCACAAAGCAAAGTTCTGGAAATAGAAAAGCAGAGTCAGGAAATAAATAATTTATCTATCTCCTACTTTTCTCCTTAGTCTTTGACTCACTTCATTGGCTGCATTGGAGCTATCGATACCTACACACATCAGCTTATTTTAAAATAGATAACTATTTTGTTCTTGCTGATTATTCATGGCATCTCTTTCTCAATATTAAAAATAATACAAAAAGTACTAATTTTATTGTTCAAATATTAAGACAATTCATCAAAATATTAGTGGAATATGAGATAACATCAAAGAAAATACAACATGCTACACAATATGGAAAGCCTCTCTGCCATGCCATGACTGTAGGACTCAATCTCCCTTAAAACTGAAATCAAAATGTTCTGAAGGTTTTCTCAATGTACGTAAATGGATATATCCCTTTACAAGCTGCTATCTTTCAAGTCAACATTAAGTTGAGACAAGCACACAACTGTTTTGCTCCTGATAGCTGTTCAATGTCATATGAAGAAAAATGCCAGTAATCTTCAATCCGTAATAGGCAGTGGTCTGTTTCATAGCTATTCCCTTTCTCAACAGTTTTTTGAAGGACAGTTTAAGACTACGTAGGCAACAAACAATGAAAAATCTCTCGGAAGAGTCCCTGTGTAGATAAACAGGGTGTGCCAGAAACCGTAGGTTGGTGAGCGTCATGTTTGTGCCTCATTCAGCAAAGGTGTTAAGGACGGTTTCACAAGACAGGATTTGGGTAGGCGTGTGTGCGACTGCTTCATTCTTTCTTATTTTAAGACCGACTGAAATGAAGAAAAAGATTAAGGGAGACAATGCCAACAGCTTAATGCATATTTTATAGAATATGCACTATACATACGTTCTAGTCTATATGAGCACTCTGGGGAAACCTGCCCTCTGATAAACCACAATTTTCATTTTCAGGTGCCCCGCAGAATATAAACCAGGATCAGAATTTGTTAAGCCTAATCTAGAGGTGCTTTTCAAAACAAACCCATTTCAGACACATCTAGCAAACAGACCCCTTCCCACCCTACATCCGAAGCCTTATCTTCAGTAACAACAAAGTCCTTCCCTAATGAAGGCTTTAATGATATCTTCCAAACCTGCCAATAATTTGCATTACATACTACACCTAAGAATTTTAAACTGACCTCTGCCCCCTTCGAGGAAGTCATTAGTCTGCTCCAAATGACCCATACACTGTGCAGAAAGCCAGAGCTCCCAGAAATTCTCTCACACGCATAATTTATCTGTCCCATGGGGTGAGGCTGTGAGTGCCTCTATGCACACTCAAAAGGGTGAAGAGAGCTTTTCACATTCTTGAGCGTCTCACACGTGGTCCTTCCAGGCCTTTCCCTTCTCTGTGGCGCTGCTTCCTTCCACAACCACGTCTCAACATGGGGTCTCAGAATTTGACTTACAGCTTAGAGGTAGCATTTGTTTGCTTGCATGATGTACTCTCATGGGCATTCACACGCACTTCACTAGCACAGGCTCTAGAAAGGCATGTAGGAGGAATGAGCACAACCCAGTTAACACTGGACACACACTCCTGCCTGACTTCTGGCATCGGAGCATGCATTACGAAAAGGGAACACAGACTATAATGTGCAAAGATGAGCCAACACTGGAATGACTTCGGTATTTGATTGCAATCATTTAAGAGAAGGTGTGTCTAAATATCTTAAATACAGCCTTGCTCCTTCAAAACACTGCCTTACTTCAGCTACTGCAAGGAAGAGGGACATGCACAGGCCCCATATACTGAAGTAATTGAGCTTTTTACTATGTATATGTAGCCAATATTCCGAGTATTCTAGTGACAGCAGTGTGTTGATATTTTGACATTTTAAGCATTTCCACATTCACATATCATTTTACACACTAAATTGTTGCTTCCAAGCCATCTATGCCAGGCCCTCTTTCAATTGCCTTCATTATCTCACTAACAGCAAAGGTTAAAAAATGAATTGAATAAAAATCTTAATTTGCTAGTGTCAATGATTAAAAAATAAACTGAAGTTCTACTCTCTTCAGTGACAAATACGCAGATTTTTCAAGTAGAGCAGCAAGATGTTGTCTTCCTGTACACTGCATGCACACCATGGGGCCTTTGAGAGGAATAGTGGTGACAGTTCATTCTAGATTCCTAGATTTCATTCATAGATGATGAAGTCAGGTGTCAAGTATTCTATACATTTGATAATGAGAGAAATTCGTACAGTAATGCTCCAGGCGGGTGCCTAAAGATGAAGAAAAGTAGAATAGTGTGACATCAAAAATGGATAGTCACAGAACTGGTGAGAATTATGAATGGAAGAGAAAAACTCACCACATCTTGGAAGGGATTGGGATATGGAACAAACCTCTCTGCAGTTGCCAGAAAACACCACGAAGCCAAAAAATAAACTTGTGGCAAGCCATTACTCAAAGAGTGACTTAACATTGTTAAAAGCTATTTGGTTGTTTAAATTAATAATCAAATTATATGACAGTGCATCACGTGACATTATATTGCCATATTATGACCTAAGTATCTATGAAAGCTATGTAAGAAACTTTCCTTTCTTCCTTCTTAACAAGTACAGCGATTTGTATCTAATACTGCCTTACACTGCTTGCTCTGGCTAAAGACAAAAATATACCATAAAATATCTAACTGTGCTGTACTGACAAGTAGAATTTTTTTCTTTTCTTCTTCAAAGCAGACACAAGGAATTTCCTTATATTCATATTGTTGCTAGTCAAAACTAATCCAGCATACTTGGAGAAGAAGACAAGCAATCAAAAAACCCAAAGACATGGAGAAAGGCTGATGAACTGACATCCTTTCCCATACCTTACACTGCTAGATGCCTTTGCAAGGTGCATATTTATACAGCCCTTATCAGAAGCTTTCTTAGTAGCATTATTTTCACCAATAGTTCATAAAAAAGGGATGTGTCAGCTTTTATCTTTTTTTTATCTCTCTCCTGTAATTTCTTCAGTAGCCATTCAGCAATAAAAGTTCCTCAAAATGTTTGCCCTGGTTGACTTTACAGCCTAACTTCTGTGGTTCAGAAGTTAATGAGTTTAAACCATAATGCCATCACAGATGTAAAATCTTGCATCTGTGAAGTTACAAAGGAAAAATGCATAAAACTGAAGTAAGAACACGGAACGTCTATCATCTAAAAAACTCCTAAATGCTTTTATTATTAAGAGCTGTTATTACAACTGTTATGGTACTTGTTACCTTATATGGTACTTGTTCCTTTACACCTAATAGAAAAGTGATTAAATGGCATATTATCTGGAAAACAATATAAAGATAGTACTGGAGATGACCTGATATTGACACGGGAGAGGAAACAGTTCATCACATCAGTAAAGCAGAGAAAAACTGAAACAGCCTGGTAGAATTTTAGAAATCTAAGAGTTCAAGAAGTTATCCAGAACTCATGAGCTAATGCAGATTAACTGGTACCTTCTCTGTCTACTCTATCATTATCCATCAGGTGATTTAATACTAGAAATACATTAAGTGGCTTTCACTCTTGGCCGTAACTTCCAAAAACAGTTAGTAAATATAAAGCATAATCCAGTTTGAAACAAGTCTTGAGCTTATGTTAAGTGAGCTGTTACTAGCAAATAAAAAAAAAATGGCTTCCTGTCTCCAAGTAATCCCACTATCCTTTCTTTTCTCTTCTATTAAGTCCTTGGAACATCATCTATAAATGCAGATTACATTCATTCTACTCTTCAGCATACAACAGAATCAAGTTCAGTTTCACTGAGGTCTTTCCGGGGCCTGCCTTCAGTTCATCTTGTGCTTTAATTGAGTTACAAGGCCACATCTCCATGAATAAGATGGTTACTAGCACATAATTTAACATCAATACTGTGGTATTCTTTCCACTACTGTTTCTGCCTGGCTATGGGAGATAGTCTTCAAAAGGTGGCTGCAACAGTGACCTAACTCTATGAACCACTGAACTCCCAAATGCGTAGAGCTTAAGTCAACAATTTGTTCTCTCCCTGTCACAGTAAAGGAGTATTTTTGAAACTAAAGAAGAATACAGAAGAAAGCAAAGAGGGAACAAGTCTTTAAATGAACAAAAGTCAGAGATTAAGTAGCAGCAATTGATATTATTACAGGCATGTGTCAGCCATCAAAGCACTAAGTCAGAACAGCATATTATGAGTCCATAACTTTGGCAGTATCCTTACTGGATCTCATCTATTTACTTATGTTTGATAAAAGCAATATTTTCTTACACTTTAAAAAATAATAATAATTACATTGACTTCTGCATTTCATTACAGATTCATATTACAAAAGAGACGATTCTGGACACGACAAAGGAAATTTAGGGAAATATCCCTAACTATCAGGAGAAGAGATCTGTACTGGTAGGACTTATTGATTTATTTATGCACGTTTTAAAGTGGGTGCAACTGAGGGTTGAAAAAAAAAAAACCAAACTAATTTCTCATGTTAAGTTTTAAGATAAGATGAAAATAACAAGAATCTGGAAAATGGGGTACTTTTCCCAGGTAATTTTGTAGACTATTAATATCTAGTAACCAAATACTCCTCATGTTTAAAAAAATAAGCTTGCGTAGATGGCTATCTCATTACTTTAAAAACAGAGAGCGGTTATCTTGTCTGCTATTGCCATTTGTACACTAGAACAACAAACTGCGTTATTTTGGACAGAAAAAAAAAATGTTTCTGAAAACATATTCTGGAATTTTACTGTTCTCTTTGAATTAATACGGATCTTACAATAAGTGGCCCTTTGAGAGCCCACATTTCTGATGTCTTTGCATGAAACACAGCTTCCTGAAACACCTCCTGTCTTGCACCTGTTTTTGGATATTATCACTGTTGTTTGACAAGAGTGAGGTAAGCTAGAATTGTAGGGATACTTTACAGCATTCCTTTGGGACTCCCTAGTCCTTAACTCATTCACTTCCTCATCAAAACAGACTTCACAGTCTTACAGGAACACCACAGTAACAGTGGCATTTCAGGGTGCATGAGATGCCTTCCATTGAGCAATCTCCAGGTGCTTAACTGAGGGAAATAAAAGATTGAACTTTTCACGTGAGCAAAAATGGAAAAGAACACGAATAAGCCTCATTATATAAAATGAAGAAGCAGTGGCCACCTTTGTAGTGGCCAGGCCCAAACCCAGCTGGAGAGCCAAGATGGTATCATTTACACAGATGTCAGACAGACATTATATTGAGAACAGCAGAGAGAGAGAGACGGGTTTAAAGTAGTAAGGTTTATCAGCATCATTCCACTGAGATCCACTTGGCTGGCTCTCAGCAAATGAAATAGTACAGCTGGTCAACATGACCAGTAAAGCTCAACTAAACCTGTTTTAGTGGGAAAACATACTCTGAGTTTAAGCAGAGCTTATATATAATGTGCTTATAACTTCCATCCCAAACAGCATCACAAAGTCTCCTGACATTTTAAAACAGGCTTTCTCAGGTCAGGAGGGCCGTTATGAAGCATTTTAACTTGTTCATGAAGTGGTGGTCCCATAATCGCTAGCAATAGCTCAGTGAATGAATGAATCTTTCAATAGCATAAGACTGACTTGTATCTAACATGCCCATATTTTCATTAAATCAGCAAGAAAGAGTGCTCAGGTTATATTCACTGTGGTAGAACAAAGTTACCATGATGCTGACCAATGATATCTGGCATACAAATTTTATTTGTGTAACAATTAGCATGTTAGAAAAGTTAGCAAGGTAAATTCACTCCACCTTACAGAACTAAACTGCATGTCTCCATTGGAGAAGTTTTAACATAGAATCATAGTGTCATTAATGTCGGAAAAGACCTCCAAAATCATCTAGTCCAACCATCAACACAGCCCTAACATGTTCGTCAAACCATGTCCATCAGTGCCATATCTGCATAGGTCTTGAACACCTCCAGTGAATCTACTACCTCCCTGTGCAGCCTATTCCAATACCTCACCACTTCCTGAGAAGAAATTTTCCCTAGTATTCAACCTGAACCTCCCCTGGGGAGGATGTAAGGCCATTACTTCTCGTCCTATAATTACACAAAGCTTGCTGCAGCAGCAAACCATGGTCTGGGAAAGTCCTTTTGTTGCTTTTTGATGAAATGTGGTGCTAGAACTTCTAAGAGGGCATTAGATGTAGAGAGGAGCAGATGGGCTCTGTGCTGCACCCAAATCTCTCCACCTTCGGCACCAGAAGAGGCAGAAAGAGAGCAGCACCACAGAGTGTGAAGCTGCTTTAATAAGCCTGCTATGAGACCGATGAGAAACAAACAGCATGACCATGCTGCGCCAGTGTTTTAGTAACATGATTTCCACATCTCCTTACTTCCCTTTATCACAATGTCTTCATGTGAGTCATGTTCATCCTCTCAGTTTTTGTCAAGCAGACCAACTTTTTTATACAACTTATTTCAAGGATACTATGATGCGTCTGTGATTTAAATCACTATTTGGTTACAATATTAGGGCTGGCAGAGTTCTAACAGAGAGGTGTTCCTCCTTAGGCTGTGTACCATTCATACTTCACAAAGGTTTGGCAGCAAGCAACTCAGCTCATCTATTATCTCACTGTAACACTTCAGGGTGCAGACCAGATCCAACAAGGCATTCACAAACTCACCTTGGGAAAAAAAAAAAAAAAGAAAGAAGAAAGGAAAAAAAAGTCTTTCCCCAAAGTGATCTTGTCTTGCAAAAGGCTCAGCATGCCTTTGGCTGCTTCTGTCCCCACCTGGGCTAGGGCGTATACAGACGCAGTGCATGTGCGTGCAGGTCTGCAGGGCTGCCCTCACTGCTCCTTTCCAAACAGCAGCTTTTCAAAAGGCAGCTGCCACGGAGCACCTTATTGTACATAGTAAGCTAAAGGCTGATACAAGAAGGGAGCCAACGCAGGAGAAATTAACTCCATTGTGCCCCCAGGAAAAGCAAACAAAATACAATAACAAATGTGAACGTTAGAGATTTCCAAGTTTCACTGGGTTCAAGAATCAAATGACAGCCTCCTAACGCTGTGTGAAGTTGTCTTGCAATAAACATTATGCTGCTCTCAACTAAACAGATTGTTTATCACAACCTAGGATCAGTGCTGCAGGTAGAAGAACTCTGGGTCCACTTCCCCTCTTTCTGACCAAAAAGGGGAGTTCCTTTCTAAAACCCCATGATTCTGTGGTTACCACACAGTTATGGACAACTGACAGAAGTGGCCTGAAAGTCCAACTGAGCCTAACAGAAGTTGGATGAATCAAGTTTGGCTTGATTTCTCCCAAGCCAGGAACAAAATTGTCAGGATGAATGCAGCATACATTATTCTTAATGAGCTAAGGGCACGCTGACAATTAGTGAGATGGCTAAGGCATGCTTCATTTAAGCTGATAATTATCATGTAGCACCACAGTAACAGGAGTGGTGTGTTTTCATGTGTTGCTTTGTTGTTTTCTTTACTTTTTGGATAGTCTCTAAAATAATTTAGTGCTGGGAAGAGACAGATGGACTCGAGTAAGGCAAAGTTGCTGATCCTAACAAAGGATCTGCAAATCGCTTAGTTATTAAATTCATAAGGAACCCTGTATTTGGCCATTTCTGGCATCTCACCTGCTTTGACATCTCTGCCACAAGAAGCTACGTGACTTAAGACAACTGAGCTAAGAACCAGGAAGAAATGTTATTTCTAGCTAAACAGGCAAAATTGCCATGTTTCATAGATTTTGTCCCACTCCTTTCCTCTAAAATGATAGTGATGCAGTTTTGCAAATCAGGTTATGAAGGAGTAAGGCCCACAGACAACCTGGAAGTGCCTGCAGGTATCAGGACACGGCTCTGGATTCCAACAGCTCCTGTAAAGAATTTGGAAGTTGTCAAACATCATTTCCTTGCCAAGACCCCTGAACAGGTATTACAAATTCATTTAGGAAGCAACTGTTTTAGAAGGTCAAAATCTTCCTGCCTTTCTAGCTCCAGAAATCTAGAAGCGTTTGAGGATTGTACATTCACTGGTAATTCTATCTGTGCTGTTTCAGCATAAGAGACCCCTGCATAAAGCTCATGCCTTGTGGTTTCTATTAACCTACATCCCTCTTTATAGGGCAAACAAGACTTACTAATTCTTAGGAATCAAGAAAATATGTAACCTCCCAAACCCAAAACAGAAAACATGTATACTGTTATTTACATTTGTTTCTCAGTTGCCTCAATCCCCTTTTTTTTTCCATAGCTATACTGATTAGAGGATATGTGTGTATATATATATATATACATGTATATATATGAAATAGAGGCGACTAATTCCATGATAACAGACCAGAAACATTTGGGGCTTTGAACCGATGACAAAAACTACAATACTCTTGCAGGCTCTTCAAACAGTTCAAATCAATGTTGTCTAGTGTTCTGTACGTACTGGCCCCTACCTCTTGAGATACATACAACTCATTCTTCAGGGACAAATTCTCTTTGATGAAATGGGGAAAAACTGTCCAATCAGCAGCTTAAATGATGTTTTTTTCCTTTGACACACTGTTGAATCAGAGACTTTATCTTAATATAGCTTAAAGTGTCTGAATAATTCTGTAGGCTATAATGGACCTTTTCATGGGCCTGTCACAGGGTTCATGCAAAAGCACCTGAGCAGTAAAGAAAAGAAGGATCAGGGATAGAGGAATGAAGGAAACAACACTGGAAGATGTAAGAGACACCAGCTCTGTGCAGGGAATAGGTCTGAGGGAAACAAAAAAGAATGCAGTAAAAGACATCCTAGCAGCTACAGCTACTTCACTTAACCACGCAGGTTGGCTTAAAATGTTCACAGCACCCTTCTGCAGAAAGCATCCCAATGCCCACCTTAAAACACTTGTAATTTGAAGCATGTAGATGTTCACCATTTCAGACTGTTAAACAAAACCAGAAAAAGCAGCAAGAGCAGAGCATGAATCATTTTGCCAAAGCCAACAGGCAGGCAACCCCTGACAGTCCGGGTGCAGGTTCTGTCACGGAAATCTAAGGACTGGGAAATATAAAAGAGGCTTCGGGGGAAAAACTTCACAAAATCTTATGAGGACTGCAAAATAATTTCCAAAGTAATGCAGAGGAAGTTTCATCCCTTGTGATCCTTAAAACTAGATGGAACAAAACAGTGGAAAGTAGCCCAAGGAAAAAGCCAGAACTGGCAAGTTGACAGGCTATATGGAATACATTTTTTCTTGCATCTCTGATTTCTATTAATATTTTTGTGGCTCTGGAGGCAGCAAGGTAGGAGCTTCAGTTCATATTCCTTAAACATAAGCCAAAGCCTCCCACCGTTCCACTTGGTAACACCAGCTTAACGTGCTCAAATACACACAGACTTCTGAGTATGAGTCAAGTTCCCACTCAAACATAAATTATGCCAAAAAACGCCCAAGATTATTTCAACTAATAAACACTTGGTTAAAAAACATGTCAAATCAACTTGGTCTTTACATCAATTTAATTGCCTCTTACCACAACCATTGCCTAAGCTATAGAGTGCTGCCAGAAACACCAAAAGATAAAGTAGATTGAAAACATTCTCACAGTGCTTCTCTGACTGTCATCACCCGTGTGGCTTCACAAAGCTCATGAACCCCCAGTCTGTGAAAACACTCTTCAGCAAATGGCTTATGCTGTGAAAAATCACTTCAGGGATGCTAGCTTCCTAGCTCCAAAAGACTAGAATCTGGGAGAAATACTGAACAAAATTAAGCTCTTAGAGGGCAGGTCTAAGTATTACATCCTATTATGGTAGGAATTCAAGGACCTCTCTGAATATTGTCCTTCGATTCAGCACTGGCACTGACATTCACATAAAAGACACCTCTTCCTGAGAAATACAATACTTCAAAATATGCACAATGTTACCCCAAGTTTATACAGATGCTCTTCGTTAACATATTTATTCTCTTTATAAAACTGTGACATTTGGATTTCAGATATTTCCAAATTCCATTCCAACTCCCCTGCAGTCTTTGTATAATGGGTACGAAAAAGACAACCGAGGCAAAAGAAAACAAAAGCAACAAAATCAACAGAGGGACATAACCAAAGTGTGAAGTAACTTGTGATACACTGGATTTATTAAGGATTAGATCCCTACATTCTCTTCTCCAAATACCTGCTCTTTCCAAAATTCCCAGAATTTACAGGCCTACACATGGCAGAGCACACCACAGCAAGCTTTCTTCCCGTGCAACAACTATGCTGATGCTAGCAGTGAACAAACACTAAATTCACTCAAAGCACTTTGGAAAGAGACAGAAGTTCTTAAAGACAACCCCGTTCAACTGAAAACACATGTACCCAAACATCATGTCTTGTCTCCATTTGTAACTCAAGTATTTCCCCTTCCAGAATGGTGACATGAGTTAAAATTTCACTCCCACAGTGAGATCTCTTGACGACTCATGGAAAGATGAATCATTTCTTCATGGAAATAATGACTTGTGACAGCTGTAACTGATGATTATATACAGTATTGCGAGGCAAAGTTAGTCTGACTCCCTGCTGTAAATAATCAGTGCAACAAAATGTATTTCACTATCCGGTTTTAAAAGGTACTAGAGAACAAGTAGCCTCACCCCTACCAAAGAATAAATGCAGAAAAAAAAGCCAGCAGTTGAACTAACTCCAAAACCTTCCTGCCAGGGGCCAAGACAGATGCTTGGCCAAGGAGAAAAAGGGAACATCATCAGAGTGATCTTCCTCCTAGCCTGCCCTCAGCTATGATTTAAGCTGTCTCCAGAGCAACCTGCTAAGCAATCACAACTGAACTGATCCTCCACGAATCTTCTTACTGAACTTACTAACGCTTCGGGCCTTTATGTTATCCCACTGCACTGACTACTATAGTATGAACGTGTGCTGTGCAAGGAAGTACTTGACTTTGTCTTAGTCTTGTGACTGTTTGAATGGTGTCAAATCAAATCACAGAGTGTCTTCTGACTATCACACCATGAGAAAATGTTTATTTCCATATGCTTTGTGTGTCATTCAGGATTTCTGAGCCCTAAATCAGGTGCCACATCTCCATTTCCTTTCCTATTTCAACAGTCATGGTCTGGTAGTCCTAGCAGACAAAGCACTGGTAATCCAGTGCTACTCTATATTTTATGGAGATGAAGAATTGTAACTATATTATATGTAGTACCAAATATACGCTTGCACTAAGGCACATTTACACTTGCACTAAGGCACAATGATACTTTCTGGGTTGGCTTTGTTAAAGAAATGAACGTTAGTTTCTGATCAGTACTAGGTACTGAGGCACATACTACCAGCACAGCAAAGAGGGACTCAGTACAAGCCTTGTTTACTGCATAACGGTTGGTAATGACTACTTCAGGACTTTTTCATGAGGTATAAACAAAAGCATGCTAATAAGCTGTCTATTTAATGACTTTCCTGCAACAACTTTGGCCAACTCTGCAGGGCCTCAGCAAAACAAATACAGGTATGTTGTGCTAAAGATGCAGCTCAACATCTCCGAGAGACAACATCAGTTTCTTTGGGTAAGAGGAGTAGAGTATGGAAGGGAGTTCTCCCAAGTCTGTGCTTAGGGATTTTACCAGGCAGCCTCTGGATTCAGCCTCCTACAAGGTGTCATGGTCTCAGTCCTCACCATTTTCCCTGACAGTAAGTGTTCATAAGCATATTTTTATTTATACATATAAATACATAAGAGCCTTGTTTGAGGATGCAGCATTACTCTCAGGCTTCCAGACACTCCGTGCTGTTCATCCTAAAATACCAACATGTACAGCTTCTGTAAAATAAAGATAAAATGCCACTAATAGTGGCCACTTCCCAAAGCTGCTGTACACATCTCACCAAGGCCCCCTCCTGGCATATCCTCTGTCCTCCCTCTTCTCTGCTGGGCAGCCCCGCTCCTTCATGGTGCAGAGATGTGCTCCAGCACACGGTGGTGAGCATGTGCCCAGCCAGGACTATCCATCCCAGGATCACAGGGGACACTGCCAGCAGTTGGGGCTCCCTCAGGAGCCAAGCTGACCAGCATTACTGCTCCAAGCATGAGACAACAGCCCCAGTGCTGCCTCTGCTACACCTGCCAAGCAGGGGAGGGGATGACCAGGGTCCACGTTTAGTGAGGCAGCTGCAAATTCAACAAAGCTCTTTCTGACAAGTATTGTACTAGCCCCAAGGGAAGACGGCCTTAAATCTCCGCAGGGTTACGTCTTGCACAGGTGGCCTGTATAACTCCACAGGATCCCGTTCTTAATTTTTTCTTTTTTTTTTTTTTCAAAGCTTGCACACTATATTTATTACTGTAGTTCTGACTAAGCCCCCAAACTATTTTTACAGGCCCTGAACAATAGTAATCATTTAGCATCAAGTTCAACTTGCTAAACTGAATTATATCTAGTCCAGATCCTTAAAACCCCACATCTCCGACAAATCCTGCTGATCACAGAACATAAAGGACATCAGCTGGGATACTGTTGATTTTATGGCTATATGAAGAACACCACAAGAATTTGCCACAAGGCTTTTTCATCATTCAGACCCTGAAGAGATGCGGTGCACTGCAATACTCTCACAGCAACAGTCTCATTCTGAATTGCAGAATGCAGATGCTTTGAGGTAAAGATGACCAGATTTCTGAACGAAGCAATCACTCTTGTCAATTTGTTTAGAGGCATTTAAGAACTATGTCTTGGATCTAACATGTATCATCCTTCAAGTACTGATAAAACAGCACTAGAATTGGAATATGCATTTCCAAAAACCCGTTTTCATTTTGCTCAGAAAAGACTGAAGATTTTATTTAGCTTTCTTGGAGGGTAGAAAGGCAACTTAAAACCACTCCATTTTAATTACATTTCCTGAAACAAATTCTGACGCTTAAGCCCTGCTATTTACTGCTAGAGCATTTGCTTGCAGCCATACACATTCTATTGATTCAGCGGTTGGTTGTTAGAGTTAGGGTAGTATGGTTAGGTTGTGGTTGGACTTGATGATCTTTAAGGTCTTTTCCAACCAGAGCAATTCTATGATTCTATGATTATATGTGTAAGTTTCAGGTCTGCATCCCTGAACTGCAAAAAAAAAAAAGAAAACACCCTGAAATTATGACAAAAACAATATCACCCATGCAAACCTTCTGAGTATTAATGTACATACTCTACCCAAGACTCACATAAGGTAAGAAAATAAAGATCAATGTGTAAGATAGAACAGTTTTACTGTCATTATTACTAACACTGTTATGAGCCAGGATTTACTTTACTTTTTATCATATGTAAGCATTTTTCTTCTCCCCACCCTTCAGCTCTGATACCCTATAAGCCAATCTGGACAGCAGGTATTACTTTTCATGCATCACGAAAATTCCTTCTCCTCTCCCATACCACTGATTTTTAGGGTGGATGTTATATGTTATTGTTTTCTTTCTTCTAGATATCCAGCAAGGAAATGACTAATACTTAAAGTAAGGTGAAAATATCTTACTGTAACTAGAGTTGTTTCCTTCATTAACAACTACACTTGTACTAATGCTTAATGGAAAATGTATTTACTTGGATTTATACTAGAAACAAGGGTCACAAAAACACAGTCCTCAGTCCTGTAATCCAATTTTACACATGCAGCCCCACAGCCTTTAACAGGCCAACGTGCAAGAGGGCAGCTTGCAGAAATTCACGCTGTGATGATGGTTGTTTGGTATGAAATGACACAGGACAGGTTCTCCAGTCTTTCATTTAATAGCCTTTTCTTCATTTCAGCTCCACAAATGTGAGCATGAAACACAAAGTTTCGCTGTCAGAGCAATCTTAGGATCTGTGATCATCAATCAACCAGAGCTGCTTGCACATATAGGCACAACTTACTGTTGAGGGCCGTGTACTGTTTTAATCGGGGTGAATCCGCTCCATTGTTAACACTTCGAGATACTTGTCCACTTACTCAAAATGGAATTGTTTGGAATAAAGTGCTAAGAAAAAAATATCCTCATAGACTAAGAACATAAATACTATTAATGCACAGGAATGTATGATCGTGAGGCCCACACTCGCTGTGGGTAAAAATGAACTCCTTTACAACCAATCAACAGCGATTCAGAAATCGCATGGGGCTACTTTGGAATTATTATTATTATTTTATTTTATATTATTGAATGTTAAGCAAATGTTCACAAACAAACTTATATATATGAAGTTTGAATAGGAAGTGTATTTTTTTCATATATGCCTATCAGAGAGACGTGTTCTTGTGTAACACCGAGTTAGGAGGATATGTTCAGATGTGGTACACAGCCATTTTCTTAAGTGGCATTAATTTCCTGACATGACATATAACAAATTAGCACTGTTGACATGCAGAAGAGGCACAGTACTCCCAGGAGCTAAATATTAGCTTCAGATAAAATAATGTCAGAGAAGCCTTAATAAACAACAGCTCTAAGGAGGCCCTGTGTGCCTGCAGGATATGACTCACTACTTTACTAGGAAGGACTTGCATTTAAATGCAAATATTGATAGTTACATGCTCATGCCTTTCCCAACACACCTAAAAAATTGCATACCTGACCACTGCTGCCAAGAAGATACCACTAGGAACCTAACCTGGCTGCAGCTGAGACCAAAACAAGCTGCTCCCTGTCAGATCACCCCACTGATGGTGCATGCTGCTCATTGTTTCCTTCCAAAATCTTCCTGTGATCATTGCAATGCTGAACGCCATCAACAGAAAGGCCTCTTTTGCAGCACTTGCTTCTTACCTTGCCTGCATCCTGTTCCATCACAGCCTGTCACCATTGTGGTGGACAGAATGGTGAGCTCCCTGTGAGTCCCTCTGGTGCCAACAGCCAGGAAAATGACCTCTAGCTGAGTAGATGGCAACTGGTGCTGGGGGGTGTCAAGGCTTGGTCTTTGAAGACTGGGATGAGACTTTGTTTTTATGGTAGATGTGATTACCATACTTTTAAATGGATAAGCAAGTATTCAGAGTGGCCTATACAGGAATATGGAGTCTCCTCCTGTACCTAGGCTGCAGACCACCCTTAGACCTTCTGCAAACATCACCACCTTTTAAAATGCCCACACATCCCTTCACGCCTGGAAAACCCCTTTCCTCAGTTCCCATTGAAAACTGACCCAGAAGCTGGCTAGAGCCGTATTTGATTTGAACAAGTGGAAAAACAAAGAAAGGAACAAAGGACAGCATGTGCCCTGTGCCACCTCTCCAGCCTGCCCTGCTCTGGCCCTGCTCCAGAGGGCTCACGGTATAACCAAACCCAGGAGAAGACCCAGCTGTGGACAGAAAGCAGCTGCTTTTGAGCAAGAAGCTCATGCAGTGGAACTGTGGTGTCCTTACGGAGCAATGAGAGGAATATACATATTTTCTCCATCTGCTCCATGCCAAAGCACAGCGTATGGCCTTGAGACAAAATTTCAAGCAAGGAGGGGAAAAAAAAGGTAGTTAGGGACACACAGGAGGTCCATCTACTTCACTTACTGAACTTCATTCCAATTCCTTTTTTCTATGTGGAGGCAATTTAACTTTATAACTTTTAAGAAACTTCCTATTAGAAAGCTGTGGTTTCCAGTGCATTTTTATTGCATTTTCCAAGGTTGCGTCATCAGAGTGGAGTATATTCCTATGGGAGCTGAATGTCCCAAACTGTAAGCCATTACAATAATGAATGTCATGGCTAGTAAAATCTGTAATCTGAACACATACAAAAATCAATTTCACTCCGTTCACTTACTTTTCAAACTCTCTGCTTTTCACTTTTTCCTGGCAAATGCACATAGCCGCAGTCACCAATTAATAAGAACAATAAAAAAAATATATATAAGCCATCACTCAAAGTCATAATTTTACTTTGGCTTACTTCAGGCAATATCAAACTCAATGAAACGTTCTTCAAAAACTTCAAACCAACTACAAAGCTGACTTGAGAATCTGCCTGGCAGCTCACGTTTCCTTTGCTTTCAGTTGCGTGCAGATTATTAAGAGAATCCTGCTGCCACAAAATGAGCAGGTAGGACCAGAATGAACAAGAATAAAAACAACAACAACAACAAAAACCCAGTAAAAGTCAAAAAAGCAAAAGAAAAAAAGCCTCCAAAACAACTAAAAACACAAATCCAAATTCTAGTTATAAAGAGATTCTTGATTCAAAAGATCAACACAACAGCAAGTTCATCTTTAACTTAATTCTAGCAACAAACTCATTCTCAAAACTTTTCAAGAGCTACAGTAGCCTGCAGCCTTGGAGTGCTCATGAAAGTCACAACGTGCCATCAGTTCTCACAAGCTCGGTGACGGCACAAGAGAGTAGCAGTGGGACAGGGTGGCAGAGATACGGGGCACTGTTCATCAGTGATTCAAGCCCAGAGGCAAGAAGAGAACTGAAGCTACTGACCAGTATTCCTACCTACACCAGAACTCCATAACCTAAAACTCCTCTTCCAGAAAAAAATGTCTGCTTTTCAGGTGAACAATTACAGAGAGACAATTGGAAACCTGAGAGCAATGTCACTGCCATTAAAGTTCCAGGATGAACCATTTAGGATGTTTACCTAGTTAGTCTAATTTTTTTCATTTGGATATTAAGGTTGGAGAATGTGGGCGTGGGGACTGGGCTGAACAGTCTTCCACCGCTATTAGTTAGCATGCTGCTGCAGTTCTGTAGCTGCAGCTGGAAGAGCAAAGCTGACAAAGCAAAATGACAGAGCAAATTCTTTGCACAACTGAATCCTGCCTTAGTAAAAAAAAATAATGTAGCCTGCTGTCATATACATGTTTTGTTACCAATGGAAAAAAAGCAAAAAAATCAAATCACACTGTTTTTGTATTACAGAATAAGAAGAAAAACTCAGTATTCCCCCAACTATAACAATGCAAAATACCAGATCTCAGAACACTAAGAAATCAGAATTTTAAGATATATAATGAAAGCCCAACGTGCAGATAGATAAAAAAAAAAAAATAATAACCTACGACCCAGGAAAAAATGGACATCAACAAATGAAAGGTTCCTCCCTGATTTCTGTACAGCAGCAGAATGCAGTCATTGACACTGAGTGTGTGAAGATCAGTTAAAAATAAACAAGTGAAAACAAACACACATAACCCAAACAGACAATTTGGAAATCCTAGGTTTAGATACAAACCTGAGATTCTACCAAGTATTGTTCATAGATGCTTGGTGTCAACGTGACAAAAACAGTAATAACAGTAATATCTCTATTCAGAAAAGCAACAGCTTCTCTAAGTATTTTCCACTACCAAATAGAACACAAAGCATTGCTCTGATGTAGAGAAGATGCAGTTTAGGAAGTCAAGCATAGAATCATAGAATCATAGAATCACCAAGGTTGGAAAAGACCTAAAAGATCATCCAGTACAACCATCTAAAAGTAGTATGGGAAGAACAAAAGTCAAATAGTCATCCTGAAAGCTGTCTAAAGGTGGGAAATTCCAGATAAGCAAGAAGTTCACAAACTTTCAAAGTCTGGTTAATATATATTCTGTATCTCTTAGGTGCGGAAACAGACGATGAAAAATTAGGGCAAACCAAACTAAATACAAACAAAACCCCAAAATAATCAAATACACCATTTCTTTGAAGCCTTGAAAGCCACATCTGGACAGTTCACATAATCGCAATAGGCACAAAAGCAGATAAAATTCTGTATTAAAAACATCAATCAGTTAGCACTTACACTGAACTAGTGAACATGTTGTGTCAAAGACAACTGTTTGAACTCGATCGTTGCATGCAATACAATGGCAAAAGCAGCAGAGTTTGGTTTATAATTTTTTTTATATTTTATTTTATATCTTGGTAAAGTCAGAAGGCATCTGTAGATTCCCCTGCCTGCTCCTTCTTCAAGCAATCCTTCTGCTCTCAGAGTAAGTTGCAAATGAGACCAGTTGATGGTCTCAGTCATGAGTTCACAAGAGAGGCAGCCTTGCAGCTTCCTCAGACATTCATAAAGACTTTTGATCTTTCTTTGAAGGAACTTTTCTCAGGATATTTAAAAGCCTGTGGCTTATTTTCATGTGTGGAGAAAAGCAACGCTGCAAGAACCCTCCCACACAAAGAACTGTCTCAACAAAACTATGATTGTCAGAAACATGCTAGAAGAAAATTAACATATACTGACTTTGAAGGTATAGTCCTGGTAGTACTCACTGTGGTCTCTAGAACCCACTGCATGGGTTCCATGCAAATACCAAGACAAAAATGAGTAAAATGGAACTGGAGATGGTTTCACCTTTTGCCCAGAGAGGTTGTGGATGCTCCATCCCTGGAGGTGCTCAAGACCAGTTAGGATGGGGCCCTGGGCAACCTGGTCTAGAACCAGAACTGGATGTCAATGTCCCTTCCTGTGGTAGGGGAGATGGATCTTGATGATCTTGAACCCCTCCAACCCAAGCCATTCTATAATTCTATGATGATTCTATGGATACCCAAACCAATTACTGTGGGAAACAAGATAACTAACACCAGACAGTATGCAATTGCTAACTCTTGCTTATCTTGCTTTTACTAGATAAACCTTGAAAACAAAGTACTTCAATTCCTTTACTGTTCTTTTGATGAAAGTTTAGGAAGACCATTTGTGTTTCCCTCAAGCAACAAGCATTGAGAATTACAGAGGTGCTCTAAGTACACAAATCCGAAAACACTGTGTGCATAGACAAACACACAGACACACACACACACACTAAGTGCCCTTAGTTTCTTCCTCCTCTCTTCACACAGCTATTATAGCTGATAATACCATAACACTATATTTCTTCAATTAGGTGGCATTTGGAGGGTTGTGATTATATGCTGTTTTTAAAATGAAATCACATCGTATTACCAGCATGTTTAAGGGCTCAGAAGAACATGGTTTGTCACAAGCCCTTCTCTGCCAGAGTCATGGTCCAATCCATCAGTAAGGAAGGACACTGTATTACAGAAGGTACACTGGCCATTGGAGTCATGTTGGTACACACGCATACACTTGTGCAGGGAAAGTTCATTGCTCAAGACAGAGATGCAAAAAAATGCACTGGAAAAGATTTGTCATGCTAATGAAAATATTTTAAGAAAACCATCAAATTGACAATATTCTAATTCTGTCTAGATTAAAACAGAACATAATGACTTTTTTAGGTTGGACTTTAGGAAATACTTCTTTACAGAAAGGGTTGTGAAGCACTGGAATAGGCTCCCCAGGGAGGTGGTTGAGTCACCGTCCCTGGATGTGTTTAAGAGCCATTTGGATGTGGTGCTCAAGGATATGATTTAGCAGGAGGTTGTTAGAGTTAGGGTACTATGGCTAGGCTGTGGTTGGACTTGATGATCTTCAAGGTCTTTTTCAACCTGGGTAATTCTATGATTCTATGACTGTCCAACTTGGAGGAAAATGAGAGGTTTTGGGGAGAGGCAACTATATAAAAAGTGGAAATATATATATAAAATTTGATGACACAAAACGAACCTTGAAATACTCATAAGATTAGCACAAAATGATGGCACTTTTGCTATATCAAGTCTGCAGAAGGCATCAAAAGAATTGTGGGTAATAACCTACATTGTCAGGGCACCAGGAATAGCTTTTGCAGACAAGTATCTGCCAGTTGTGAGACAAGCAAATACACTGAGCATTTGGAGGGTCTTGTCACTGCGAAACTTCCCTTGGATCTTAATCTCTTATCAAAACTTTTGTCGATTTGCACACCTTAATTCTACTGTTGAGACATTACCTTAAAGTACTTTTGTACAATGCTTGGTAGAAAGAGATAGTAATTTTGACCAGGACTTCCATAGGATTTCATTTTGTAAGTCTCTATCAGGAACAGGGAACAGGAAAACTTAAAAAGAATAAACCATAGGTAGTATTCCTCTATGGCAATGGGGATAAGCACTTGGTCAATCCAAGATTTCCCTTCTCAACCACTTCCAATTCCAATCAAACCAGAGAGACGACACAAGAGAACTCAAAGACAAAGACATTTCCCCAGGTCCAGGAAGACAGGAGCCTGAAGAAAGAGATAAGAGACCGCCACAGTGAGCAAAAACTAAAATGTTGGTTTCAGCCCCAGACACAGTAGCCACTGCCTTCACCTTAGTGCCCTCCTGGGAGCTGTGCAGAGAGCTGTGGGTTTGTGAATGGCAGAGAGGAGAATGCTGAAGATGCAGTAGGAACGTGGGGCTGTTCTGGTGGTTGCAGAGGAAACAGGAGGAGCTGTGGGAAAGGCAAAAGGAAAGAAGAGGGAAAGTGGGTCTAATATCACTTAGGATGTGTAGACAACCAAAGACACGTCAGTAGAAAACCTTCTCTTTCTTTTTTCTCTTTGTTCTCTTTTCTTTTTAATAAATTTCATTATGTGCACTGTAGTACTTAAATTGGAGCTGAATTTTCTTGCTATGTAAATATCTGCAGTTCAGCTAATCTTGGGATATGCAGGAAAAAAAACACCTGAATTTAAGTAAATAGTATCTAAGATACTAACATTTTCTTCCCATGTAACACTGTTATTCACTTCGGATAATGCTGTAACTACAGAATCATTATGCACTGAATCAGAAATTACGGCAGCTGAATATTAAGTATTAAACCACAATCACTGCATTAAACAATGTTAAATGGTTTTTATGCTCATAAAACATATGAAAATTGCATGTTTGGAAAGTAAATTCATTTAGTTGAAATTGAAACTGCTGAATTTGATTTCAGTGTAATTACTACCAAAACTTTGTCATACAGACAACTGCAAGGTTAACTTTTTACTGACAAACACATAAGACAGCATTGTAGTTTCCCATATCGAACACTCTGAATTGATGTTATAGTAACATTTTTCGCATATGCCCCCCAAATCTCCCTGCACTAATTCTGTGTCTAATTAAGAGACAAATGTTGAACATTTCACTTTACAAAGAAAGAATAATGAAACCCAAGCAAACAAACAGAGCAAACAAACAGAGTGTAATAGCACAAAATTCCCCACAACTCTCAATTCCCAGAAGTAGAAAACTGAAGAAAATTGATCTCTTTTACTTTTATTCTCGATTCCTCCTCAAACTTCTGAACCCATGAAAATATGGAATTATACTGGTGCTGTCTCATTGCAGCAGCACGTTCAAGGTCCACATCTCCACAGTCATCCTTCCACTAAAACTAAAACCCAATCTGCTCATTCTGCCCTTGTAGCATGTGTAGTTCCTCACTGAGAAGATAAATCATCTCCAAGAAATCCACCGTGTCTGGCCCATTTCTACAAAAACTGCCTACATATAAAGTGATACAAGTACTGTGGTTTTCCAAGACTACCATCAACTTTGCCAATAAGTTGGACATCAAACTAGGAGAACTGGATTCACAAGGAGCCTGTGCAAGAGAGAGACTGAGGGTTTAGCAAGAGGAGAAAGTGATGGGAGTGCCTTTGCCCATTAGCTACACTGGGAGCATGTGCCAGGCTACAACCTATGACAAATGGAGTTCAGCCCCTGTAAGAAAACATCTCAAAGCACTGTTCTCCAAACTGGAATCTGTGCGGAATCCAAGTCTTTGTGGTTTCAAAGCAACCACTCCATTTTTGTCAAAGAAGTTTTACATAATACAGCAGGGAGTCCAATCACTGTACATGTGCAAAATGCCAAATTACTGGAATGGGAATGAGACAAGGAATGGTGGAAGTTGTACAATATCTTTGCCATCAGCAAGGTAGCTAAGGTGACAGTTCTCTAACATTCTCCAAACAGCATTTCAACTCCTCAGAATAGGCTTCCTAACTCCAGGGGATGAGAAACCTGTCTCATGGTCAAGAGAGCATAAGCCACGATGAACAGAAAAATGACATCCAGCTTTCACCCATGCACTTTTCCTGTCCGGGAGTGTTTCCATCCTCTGTTGAATCCAGATTTTCTTCCCATCTGAGTAATTCCTCTTCTGAACAATGACAGCACTGTTCCTTTAGGACTCCTGAGGGCTTCAAAGACCAAGATTTGAAAAGATTCCATGAGAGGAAAACAAACTTCTAATCTATTCTGTCTTCCTCCCACTTGACTCCCTGTGACTCCACATGCCAACAGATGGATCAGGCTAAGCAGGTAAGCACTCCCTCATCAGTTTTCTCAGAAAAGCAGTTCAATCTTGCAATTTCCATGCCAAGATGGAAAAGTGTATTTATTCCAGAGTCCTTGGGTGAAGAATCCATTACAGGAAAGAAGGCTCTTCTCATTTACTGCCCAGCACATGCACCAAAACAGCACAAGAGTCTACTATGAATAAGAGTACAGTCCCAATGAGGTAATCAGCCTTGCTACAAGAGAATAAGATTCTGGATAGATGCCACTGCAAATGGTTTTCAAGGAAAATGCTAAAACAGTCTGCCCAAAAGGAAGGGCTGTATCTTTGGAAGTAATGCCAAACTACCACAAAGCTCTGCATTCTCCACTTGAAAGTCCCAATAACTAAGAAACACATTCTGTCAGAAAACATCAGCTTCAGAAAAGGCTCCGTGATGCCACAAAATGGCCAGATCCTGGGATTCCAATTAATACGATGAAGTTTTCATTTCTTCTTGTTGCTCAGCATGGTTCAATAGCTTGACCACAGGTCACACCAGAACTACAGAAAGAGAACAAGACAAACCTACTGATTTTTCTGGCAGAACACAGGATGTGGCCACTTGCCAAAAGCCCCTTCCTCTGCCTGCACGATACCTGGCACATGGCCACTCAAGAAGGCAAGAGAATGGGGACAGCAGATTAATTTGTCCTCAGACAGTTACATGGTGCACCAAGCTGAACATGATGCTTCACAGCAGCTTTTCTACATGGTAATGCAAGAAATGCCCTATAACAAATAAGGCGAGTGCTTAAAAGCACATTCACAGTGGTGGAAAGAAGTTTCCATATCTGTTTCCTAAAGAGAAGATGTGCTTTTGTGCTCTCCCATAACACTGACACACTGAGCAACAATCTCTTCAGTCACAGAGGTTTGGTAGAGTTGGTAGAGTCCCTGTATATTTCAGCAAATCAAAAGGATTATTATATCACTTTAAGAGATGTTAAAAAACAGAGACATGATTCCTTGCTTAGTCATGGATTTCTGGAAGAAAAAGAAATTTCTCAACTATTCAGGATCCTTACCCTGGGATTAAGAGAAGATTTGGTCCTGTGACGGATTTTCTTAGCTCATAAGTCAATCACTACCTAAAGAGAAAATAGTAAAGGGAAAAATAGATGGAAAAATAATGGATGCCTCTTAAAACCCTTCGGTGTCCGTGATGAAGTCATCTCTGACGGATGTTTCAGTTTTTCCCACAAAAGTGCAAGGATTTCTCAACCACCTGCTTGTTCGCTGCTGCCAAAGAGACAAACGCAGTTTCATCTCCTTCAGAATATGATTGAGAGGGTGGAGACCAAGTTAACATCATAGAAACATTTGGTCATTTAATCATCTGGCTCTACAGGAAAGAATATTTTGATCCCTCAGATTACTTGCACAACTCTAAGAGAAAATGTTTCCTTTATATGCAGGAAGTCAGCATAGAAGTTCTGAGATGAGCAAGCTCTTTAGAATACAGAATGAGAAACAAACTATAAAAAGAACAAAAACACGAATGCTAAGAATAGATTCAAATTTTGCTGAGAATGTTGCTTGCAATAGTTTGGCTTACCAGAATGTTTCAATGTAAGCGGCACCCTTGCTCCATTTTGAAACTGGGACCAGTCTACCAAGCTGCGTTGAATCTACCAGGCCTGGAAATCATCACCTTGTGATATCAAGCGAGATACTGCTGCAAACTCTTCAGCAGAACAGACAACCTGTATCAGGACTCAGAAAACAGTACTGCTGAATATTGACCTCAGCACACTTATAGGTAATAAAGTTAAAAAAACACAACTAAAAGTCGGTTTGTTAGAGCATCCTGAGGCACAGAGAGTACAAGCACACAGTTCTGAGGTCCAGTCCAGGGACTCATCTGAATTAAATACCCAGCACATAATGGTTTGTGATGTCAGGAGGTGTGACTTTGTGATCAGGACGGTCCCTTTCAATCTTCATTTATTTTGATGCAACCAGATCACATTCTAATCATACAAGAATGCTGATATGCATCTTTGTTTCTTCTGGTCCTGTAGCTACAGTCCCTGGTGTATATTATTTGATCCAGATAATAAGTGAGGGTTCAACCAAATCTTCTCATTTACTTTCTTCCTTCTTTGAAGGTGTTGACTTTTATCTGCAGGTATTCTATATTGCTATCCCTTTCAGTGGTACTTAGAAACTGGTCATAAGTTAATTTTCATACAGGAGTTTGCCACAAAATGCAACATTTCACACCCAAGGAGAAACCACAGAGATTCTGAACTACAACCACTACTACGAAAAAGAACACTTCCTTAACCCTTTTTTGCAAGCTACCCTTCTTTTATGCAAACCCCATCAATACCTGATTTATAACAAAAACTGACTGACATGCAGATGAGCAAAAGGGAAATTTTATACTCATTAAGCTGATCTTGAGAGCTCAAGGGGGATGAAATGGCTTTTTTGAGTGCCATGAGACAACTTATACCCCAAAACTTTAAGACCCTATTGACATTTTCACCTTCCATTCTCTCCATTACCACTCAAGTACATGGAAAGAGTCATTCAGAAAAACATAACCCAATCTACCAAAATGCGCAGCTAGAAAATTTCAAGTGACGCTGCTTCCACTCTCAGTGTTACATTAGGGCCATTCCAGGGGTTAATAACCTTACAGAAAACCAACATCCTATGGACTACAAGTTATCGTTTCTCTGCCTTGGTGTGAGGGCAGCAGTCATCTGCTTGAACTGTCAGGAGCCCTCTGTTAGTCCGTTAGACAGTGCTACATCTATGGAGGCTCACAATTGAAAGGTGCAATAGCATCAGACCACGTGCAGACAGCTTCAAGTACAATAGCTTCTAATTCAGAACTGAAAAAAAATATGGGTATTTGACACCTTCGTTTTAATTCAAATATAAGTTCAAATTACTAAGTATCCATTGAGCGAAAAAGAAATATTCCACCCTCCTCCAAATCTGTCATATTTGCATCCTTTGAACATGTTATTAGTATTATCATTATTATGTAAGCATGCAGCACAACAGACAGTAAGAATGCCAGGCAATGTACAGGTAATAAGAAAGACTAAATGAATGAATAAATAAGGAGCATAGTGATAAAGCAGCCTACTAACACCAGACTGTGTCTCTTTTGTCAATAAAAGAAGTGCTTAAAGCATACACTTAGTATGCCACTTCACTCCTATCATTTGTGTTCATTGCTAAATTTGATAACCATTGGCATTAGCAGGTTTAATAGTAGATCCCAGCATTCAGAAATGCCAAAACAAAATGCAAATGAAGTGTAGGTAATGGCTGCTCAATGAGAAAAGATAAATCCCCTTTGGGATCCCGCAAAGGCACCAACTCAGTGGGAGAGTGACCTAATCAGCAGGCTGGCTGACCTTCTCAGGCACCCAGAGCCTTTTGTCAGTGTAATAAGGACTGACCTACCAGATCAAGGAGCAGGCAAAACAGGCTCAGAAGTCATCACAAGCCCTCCTCAGCTGTGAAAACTGTGCATAGCATGTGGCTTTGAAGCCAAGAGAATGTATATAACGTAAGAAAATAACAGGCAGCAGATGTCCATCTTATCAGTATTGCTGAGACTTGTGCCCTTTCAAGTTCAGGATTCTGTTTCCAGTGCAGCCAACCAAGAAAAGTAACTTGAAAAAGCAAGAATCTCTTTGTTATGCATCAGTTCCACTTCCCTTCAGTGAAGAATGCTATGTTGACACTGGTCACAAGTCTGACAGCCTGCTATCCAATCAAGCATGCTGTTGCACCTGGTACATGAGGGGACTAAATGGAAGGACTTCTTGGGCTACTTACATTTTTCATTGAATCCTGTGCCTGCATCATCAAAGAGCATGGACAAGCTTAAAGTGAGTTCAGGTTATCTGATTTAACTCACAGCTTATGGCTCTAATGCTACAACGACTGGCCAGTAAGCCACATATGAAAACCAAGCAGACATGCAGCACTTGAAGCTGAAAGCAAATCAACAGTCACGTTCCAAAGTAGCAACATTCTGTAAGCAAGATACAATAAATGAGCAAGCCAAATAAGCAGACCTAAGTGAAAGAAGTGACAATAAACTAAATCATAAAGTTTTGATGGGAAAAGACCTTTAGGAAAGGCAGAACCTTCATTTCTCCCATCACTTCAGATGCACTGACACTGTAATTTCCCCAAATATTCTAAAAATGCTCTATGTTTTCACCCAAGGGGTTTTGGCTGAACTGCTGTTTTAGAAACAAACGTGACCATTTTTGCTATGGTACCCCAAGCACTGAATGTTAGCGCTAGTTCTATAGACAAATGTGGGTTGCAAGCTTTCAACCACCATTCATACCAAATGAAATGTGTTTTCCCCTTCCTCCGTTCTTGCAAAAGGATGTGCTTATAGGAGTCTGTGGAAAATTACCATGGTTAAAGAGCATAGCTGTAGAGTGTAGTTCAAGACTTAGATTCAGAACCCTGCTGAAGGGGGAGCTCTGGAAGAAATTTATCAGCCACAGAGCTGTATGGCCAAAAAGCAGCAGCACAATAATTTCCTGCCCCCCATGGGTCATAACGATCTTCTGGTGATAATCACCACTTCAAGTCAAAAGGCTGCTGTCGAGCTCAAGCCTTTCTTTCCTTGTTCTTTTGCCAAGTAAAGACCAATAAGCTTTCACCAATACAACTCCCAGCAATTGGCTTCATACTTTAATAAGAAAAAAATGTGCTTTATTTGTATTTGGAATGTACATAATTCCCCCTTCCAATCACAGGATTGGGCTTTTGTCTGCTAAACCGTATCCATGACCACACCACAGTTTTTCTGTAGAGGTGGATTATAGTCCATTCATACCTTCACTGTAGCAGTGATAAGCAAAACAGAGTTTCTGATGTCAATATTTATACAGCATTAGTAATTTGTCTGCACAGGCATTACAGTGTATTTATGTAACAGTGGCACTTCAAAAGGGACAAGCTAGGCTAAGCTTCACTTTGTGGTGAGGTACTAACACCTGTATGATGGCCTCAGAGTGCAGCACCAAAGAAGCAGTAAGACTTCACACTGTATGGTTAACAGGGAGGCACTATGATCACTGGGGAACGAGAGGTATGGTGAGGCTCATGCCTAACAGTCTGGATATACTAACCTCTATGCTTCATAAACTAGGAGGAACACAAATGCCTAACTCGAAGTAGCAGAGGACCGCTTTTGTGTTCTTCCTTGGAAAGAGAATGAAAAAGAAAATATCCAATAAGGGAAATACGACAGAAAGATCTTCCTAATGAAAACCTTCTAAAGCTTAGTTTGCCCTATCACAGAAGGACCTACCTGAAAGGCAGACAGCATACACTGTCTCTCAGATGGGAAATCTGGTCTGCAGTGCTGCTTGCAGTATTGCTACTAAGGGCGCTGCCTTTGCAAGTATTAGCCATGAGATTTTTCCAGATATACAGGACTAGGTAAGTCTCCCTTCACTGCCACTCGACACCCAGTAAGGATGACAGTTCAATCCTGTTGGTTCATGCAAGGCTGTCAGCTCCTTTCAAAAGACAAGGAGCCCAGTGTGGGAGGGGAAATTACCAGTCTGGAGGGAAGGACACCACCATAAAATAGCATAAGATTTTTATATTCACTGTAAGTTAAAACTTGTATTATATTCCCTCCTTTCCTTCAGCTTCAGAGAGAGAAACCATGCGCTCCAGAAGTAACAGTGCAGAAAGCCCAACCAGACCAAAGCCGTGCCAACAAAGGCCAAAAGGCCACCATAAAGAAGAGACAGGTTACAGTGGGAAAGGGAACATGCAAAGAAGGTCAAAGGAGAAAGATGATGTGCCCCAAGCCAGCACCATCATAAGAAGCCCTAAAGCTGAGAAAAAGCAAAGAAGTTCTTTCAAGAAAAGAGAGGACCTCTCTCGTGATGATCTGCTATTTCTTCTTAGCGTCCTTGAGGGTGAATTACAGGTGACTTATTGTCTTATTTTGTATTGCAAGCTAAAAAAATCCTTTTTGTTTGCCCCCGCACTTTACTGCAAACACATGCAGCTTTCCTATTAAGGAAACATCCTACCTAGTTTGCTGGAGTAGGACTAATATAAACTACAAAGCATGTAAAACTACAGATTATCCAGATATTCAGAATAGTTATCAACATGAAAAGATGCTATTTTCCTAAGTGCAAATAAAATTTATTCACAGTGTGTTTGTATAACACTAAAACACTCGTGATCCATATAGTATATAGTCGTGTAACTCTCAAAGCAGAGAACTTGCAAAACTTTCCTATTATGCTGCTCTGATGTAAGTATTTTGACTACAAAATGCATGTACCATAAAAACTGTATGGAGGAAATTGCAGAGATCTTTAAGGTATGTTACTTAATTACTTATTGTCTTATTTCTCCTATGAAGTCATGAGCATTATTACAAAACAATCAACACATACCAACTCACCACAAGTAACTCACTCAACAGCTTTCTAACTTTGTTAGCAATCCAAAATATCCCTTTCATTTCCCATCATAGGCAGAACATGCAGTTAACCTGCAACATAACAGATTTTGAAGAAAGCGATTTTTTCTATCTGGAAAAAGTCAGCTTCCAAGCAGCCAATGATGCCAGGAAGCCAAACATAACTTCAGGAACTGGGAACCAGATTTCCAGTGAGAAAAGAGGAGATACTTCTACAATGGACAATTGCAAAGAAAGAGTGACAGCCACTTTGAACAGCTTACAAGTAGAGAGATAAGCAAGCATCCAAAGTAGCTTTAATGGCGGTAGCATTGTTTCAGTTTATTGCCTGGATAGCACCTTGGTAGTTTCCTCCTTAACGTATGCAGGTGTATTTACATAATACATGCTAATAGAAATGTTTAATGGAACACACATGCTATATGAGTCCTTTTTGATAGACACGCCAGTCTCTGGGGGTGCTCACTTACCCTGCCTAAATGTAGATGAAAATTCAGATGTCATACGCTCCTCCAAAAGAGTCCTCTTTTTCCACGAGAGAAATACATGAGCATCCATACATACACATTTATTTATTTATATTACTCGCATTCAATTCAACTCACAGGATTTAAAAACGGAACCAAATGAAATGAGAAAACTGGAAAACAAAATTGAGCCTGATAGGAAAATTTCCAATTGCGTCTGACATTCTAAAGAAAGCATTACGAATGAAAAAAAAAAAAAGAGGGAAGTCATTTTTTATCCCTGATTTTCCACCTCCAGTAATGCCAAGTCAAATCTCTAAAGATCAGCTGACAATCCAGACATAAAATTAAGTTTTAAAGTTGAGTGCCATAACCTTCTCATTCCGGACCATTTAAGGTTCACAAAGATCGCTCTCTTAGCTTTTTTTCTGCTGTGACTCAGATTAGAAATGGATTTTTTCCTCTTTTTCTTTTAAGCACAGACATGAATAGGGAAATAGGAGTGTTCTTTCCAACAGCAGTCAGAGCAAAATTGTTACTGATCCTAACACAGCACTCTTTCCAATTCCCTCCCTTCTAGGATTAGCATGTCCTTGGTTTTGTTTTTAACTGAGGTGCTGCAAGTGATGCTTGAGACAGTGATGTGGTTGTGCCATTGTCACGGAGGCAGGGGACAATATCTTCCCATGAGAAGCAGCTGGGCACAGCCTGGGGCAGGCGGTCACCTGAGCCAGTTTGT
Organism: Excalfactoria chinensis; assembly: GCF_039878825.1. Classification (NCBI taxonomy): domain Eukaryota; kingdom Metazoa; phylum Chordata; class Aves; order Galliformes; family Phasianidae; genus Excalfactoria; species Excalfactoria chinensis. Next base: position 80,531,609 of record NC_092825.1, read on the forward strand.
CCTTCAGAGGAAACATTCAGATAAGCAGATATCGCCGTGAAACAACACAATCTCCGGTAGCGAGACTTCCAGACAATCAGCACAATACATACAGGAGATATTCTTTCTCCTCCAACTTCACATCTCTCAGTTTGTGACTTCAGAACAAAGAAGTGTTTTGTTGTTAAAGAGCAGGGTGTCTACAGACCATTTCAAATACTGCAGGCATACAATCCGGCATAGACTTAGAGCAATGCTGTGAAACAGGAATATGTTGCATGCATTTGTCAGCTTCTAAAACCAGTTCTGAAATACATACATGGAATAACATACTGAGAATGCACCTGCATACTGAGTCTGTTCTTTGGGAACAGAATGTCATCAGATATTTTGTCAGATTAAGAAAAAAATGCAGTGACATTAAAAAAGGAAAAGTATGGGGCACATTTTCAGGGAATACATTTTAAAATGACACAATTTGGGGGCACCAGATAACACAACTTAATGTTAAACTTCACCTTTTAAAGCGCTTTCTTTCTTTAGCATGCATTTGCAAATTGAGAATGCCACTAAAGCAGTTACTTCCAAGAAATGATGTGGCTAGGTTGGTTGAGGGCACATTCACAAGTGTGTGCACATCTATATATCTCTAAGTACAGAATGCACCATCTCATACATGTATGCATGCATACGTACATATCCATGCACTAAGGCCCCAACTGCCAGCTTTGCAGGCAATCAATCTTGTTTTAAAGAACTGCCATTATAGCATGGTTTTGGAATGCGTTTTGTGAAAGGTCACATCCCCTGCACCATATACTTCCCCACACTCAGTGCTCAAACACGCTCAGTGCAATGACAAAAGCAGACTACTCCAGGCTGGCTTTAACTACAAAAGCTACCACCATACCCAAACCATCCACACACGTCTAGGCTTCCAGAACCGTGTTAATAACTCACTAAAAATAAAAAAGTAAAAATCAGCTTCTATTGCCACGAGTCACAGTTTTTCCAGTACAAGCTGCTCCCGACATGGCATTTCAACCTCACTGCTAATGAATTAAATAAGCACCAGTGAAGACTCTGAAAATCCTGTTCTTTATGCACGACTCACAAACTAAAAACACCAGTGCTTCCCTTATGCTTTAACTGTCCTCATGTTACTACCTTGGGGCATTTTATAGACGTCGCTTTCTTTAAAAACTTCTTCTGTTTCCTTAAAGCCAAAAGTAGAAAGCATCCAACTAACCTGTAAATACACAAATGAGGTTTTAACAAAATGAAATCTTACATTGTCTTTCTGCAGGCTCAAGATGAAGTTATAGGAATACTTAAGGCTGAAAAAATTGACTTGGCTTTGCTTGAAGCACAGTATGGCTTTGTTACTCCCAAGAAGGTGTTGGAAGCCCTCCAGCGAGATGCTATTCAAACAAAGGCTGAGCAATGGCAAGAAGACATCTATGAAAAGCCTATGGGAGAGGTATGAATTGTACTACTGACACCTAACCATAGATCTCACAGAAATCAACAGTACAGATCTCACTGACTCCAGGGAAAGAAAGCAAATGTGCTCTAGGTCTAAAATTTAACATAGAAACAGGTCCAGTGATAAAAGCAGGTAGTTGATGTTCCTCACTTACATGACTGTGGAAAAACTGTTTATGACTACCTCCAACTCTGATAATCAGCCTTTTGTGTTTAAAACTTAAAATTGCATTTTTTTCCCTTGTTATCCTAATTCAGAGCTCCTACAGCCTGATACCTCTCTGTTAGCCTCAGTGAGGTCATGCCACAGCACTCATGTCGTGGCCATCTACCCCTACATATTCCAGCTCCCACTAATTCTATCATGGTTATATGATTATATTCAATCATGGGTATATGTGATTGATCTGAATAATGAACTGTCATTACAAACTTAATCCAAGCAGAAATCTAATATTTTCACACTACATATAAGTAACATTTAGCTCAATTACTCTGTAGCAGAAGTCATACTTTCTAAACAAGCTACGTGGATTCCATTTCTGTCCTGAAATGCAAGTCACTGTATATTAAAAGTCCTTCATATCACTAACATTTTTTGTTTTCCAAAGAAGAACTCCCAGTGTCTCCTGCTGGGTCAGATCAACATTTCTTTAATGATCTCCTCATAGTTATCTTAAAAAGAAAATCAGTAATTATGAACAAAATTCTTCTACTGAAGAGAGTCACACCTAAGAATACAGAGCTTATTTCAGAGAAGATTGTCAGGCAAAAGGTCAACACTCATTTCAGAGGCTCAGAGGTTAAAATCTCTGACTATAATCTGAAACAGATAAAGTTCAACTCCGGAGGTTAATTTATTTTAGCCCGCTGTGGCATTATGTCACAGAAACTTTGAGCACAAATGGAAATGATTTGAAGAGAAGTCTGAAAGGGTTTGAAAACATAAGTTCAGTCTGTTACTTTACATAAGTTTATACACGATTTTTCCCTCTTACGCTTAATGGCAGAGAAAGGATTTCTAGCACCACTTGATTTGGCAATTCCAACAGGCAAAAGTAAACATCCTATGAGCAACTGAAAGGGTAGAAAGACCACTAGCATTTTATATGTCTTCATAAACCAAAGGATGCCATAACTGTCAGGTATTTCACATTTTCATACCCCAAATTAAGTCTAAAATCTGTTTTGGTTTTGCTTCCATTTTTTTTTTTTTTTTCAGATATTAAAAAAGAAAAGGGGGGGGAGGGACAGGGAGAGAGGAGAAGGAAAACCTGTCGCAAAGGGTGGGAAATGACCATTTAATCTTCCCCATGCCACCATGGCAATGAACCTTCTCTGCCCACAAAATCCCTGCTGGTTCAGTCTCTCTAGAGCACATCAGTTTAGCTTTGTGTCCTCGAACACAGAGGATCTTCCCAAATCACAACTGAAAACACAGTGAATTTCAGAGTGTATCTACGAATACAAACTTTTTAGCATCCTCTCACAACTTACTCATCTCACTTAAACTTCATGAAGTTTCTTGGCAAATTTGATTAAGAATAGAGCGCTAAAATTTGGTGACTGGATAGCTTTAGTCACCAGGAACAGGATTCACATGAAGTCTGGCAAAACAGAAATTGGTAGCGATAGATATCCTTTGCAAAAATGATGAGGATTGTGATACATCAAAATTGTATCTTCCTAGGATATATATATATACTGTTTTTATTTTATTTTAAGCAGAGGGTTTTTCAGGTAAATTTGCTCTACAGTTATTCCCTTCTGCAACTTAACAAATGCTGGATAAGTTTTCTCATTACTTGCAGTTCAAAATACAATAAGATGCTTAATGTTTAAAGGAGCTTAAAGAAAGGAAAATAGACTTTTTTTGTTTTTGCTCCTGTCTAACACATCAATGTCTGAAAAGGCTTTCCATCTTTGCATGGTTTATAAACTGAGATGATTGAGTCAGATATTCATAAAATCTCTGGCTTCAGATCAATTGCCACTTCTCTGGAATAGAATGCAAATGGCATTCAACATTATAGTAAATACTACAAAAGAACCAGTTTACCAGATTCAAATAAAAACCCCAAATCATCCAAATAATAACATTAAAAACAAAAATCAACTCAGAAAAGATGATGTAGCAAGAGAGAGCGAAAGAAGACAAAGAGAACAATATTTCAGAATTAATGGTGTCTAGTCTCAAGTTTCAAACCTTCATGGAATTAGAAAGCCAATTCTGGTTTATAACTGTCTCCAGTTTCAAATTAGATAGGCAAAGATAAAAACTCTGGGACCTCACTGGTTGAAACTCAATGAACAAAATCTCTTTAAGAGCTTGAAAAGCAGTGATGTTAGACAAAAGCCTATATTCTGCATAAGTCAAGGATAATTAAAAGTGGAGCTCATTTTAAAAATCCCAGCACCAATCAACTTGAGGAATGAGCCTTTTAACAAAGTATAACTGACTGTATCCTCCTAACTTTCAATGGAAGACAGCTGTAGGACACCAAAGAGTTACACTCACAGGAAGAGATGCTGATAACGCGGCATTCAGGAAAAGAAGATCAATATATCTGTATGAAATTCTGATACAGCCAGGGCTGAAAAACACAAGGGAAGAACTGCTGCCATTGTCTCCAGATATCCTCAGCTCAGGATTATACATTTACACCCACACAATGACCATGAGGGTATTATTAGCAGGAGTAACGTGTCACTAAATTTTGGATAAATAAATCTAACTAGCTTGGATCGTATTCTGGTTCTGAGCCAAACACAAAGCAGTCTAAAGAGAAAGACAATAAGTTCAGTTCTAACATAATGAATGTGAGATGCACCATCTTAATTTGACTTCAAACACGAATTGGTGGCAAAACAACTAAATGCCTGTGAATTTTTAACGTGCTAAACTATTCACGGTTACGTAAGTTCATGCCTCCTTTTTTCCACTTTATTGTACACTATGTTCAACTATTAATTCTAGCAAAAAGCCCATATGGTTAGCAAGTACAAAACAACAAATCACTTAATCAAGATTTTATCACTTTAATTTTCCACAGAAGACATTTATATTGCCGCTTATTAGTCTTCTTTGGGGTTTTCAGCCAAGAACTGTATAGGTTGAGTAAACGCTGTGTATATGTATAAACGGACATCTTCATATGTACACATCTAGCATTTGGACAGGGTAACATGAAGAAGAAACGGCTGCTGGAAAACACTCTTTTGAGAGTATCTCATGCTAGCAGAAGCTCACAGGGCTTCTCCCTCCCCTCTGCTAGTATGGGCAAGTCATTACAAGAAAATGCTGGAGGCAAACTTGCTCCCCAAGGCTGAACCCTTTTCTCCTGCATGGACAGAACATAGCTTCCAAATAGCAACAGAGCATCATATCTGTGCTCTCTTCTTGGTCCCTTGCAAATGCTCTGCAGCAAACAAACCCATAAAACACCACTGCAGGTCCCACATCCTTCATACCCAACTGTGCAGAAGTAGAAATATTTCTGTTCGATTCATGTTGTTTGCATTCATTAGTTAAAGTAACCCTCATCTCCGTCAGTCATTTATATGTTGGGATACACAAGTCATTTGATTTACAATCAACTTTTAGCTAGAAATTTCACTTTGTTTCCTTATGATAACAATTTTTGCATCCCCTCACATTTTTGCATATGCTTTTGAAGCAGTGTTTGTATCACTGTAAATGCATTCTTTCATTTTCTTAACTCTAGCCATATAGGCCTACGGCCAAAATAAGTAAGAGTTTCACACATTTGCTTTCTTCCCCACCTAACCTTACAGTGAGGGCTGAGACCAGCAAATGTGATCATGCAAGGCTGAGGCCCGGTTTGTATCAACGTAAGCAAAACTGGGCCATAGCCACAAACAGCACCACAACACAACTTTATCAATGCCGGTTGCTTTCAGAGGACAGCATACAGTCACCTTAAGGCACGGTCTTTAAGACAAGACCACAAAGATCACAAACTCAGGCAATGGTGCATCTGTGCCACAGCTGCTACAAAATCCCCCTGTGAAATCTTGGGCGGAGAAGAAGGCTGATAAAATACAGTGAAAGTTTTCTCTCTTTCTGTCAAATCTATAAGCTCAGCAAAAGATTTCAAATTTTGAAATCCTCATTCCTGGTGGAAGAAGAATGTGGAGAAATTAAATATAGCCAGATTTTTTTCAATCTGACCTTTTAAGGCAATTCAGTTTTCAACCCCTGTAAAATACATGGAAAATACAGCCAAAAGGTTTGGAAGAGGTGACAACTGTATCCTGAGAAAGCTTGAGTACGCAAGGGTTTTGATAAGAAATGTTATCCCAAGAGAGATCCTACTTCAGATTCATAATTCCCATTGACCTTGTAGAAGTAAAAGTACACTAATGACAGGGAATGGGATGGAGCAAGTCTTAACAACCTGCTGCAATAGCACCATAAAGCAGCTGACAAGGACAGCCATCACTTTCTATGTATTTTTAGGTCATGGATGAAATTAACTCAGGCGCACTGCAACAGGAAAGACATTGATGCCATAAGCAGAAAAAACAGGTTGTTTTCAAAGTGATCCATAATTTCTGATGGAACATTTTAGATTCAAGTCATCATCAAAGTTTTGTCTCTAGACCTTATTTCCTTATTCATATCATCAACAACAACAAAAGTTAAAATGACAGGAAAAACAAGAGAATATATGCTCAGAAAGAAACTGGAGTAAGCAGAGGAGCCCATGTAAAAGTAGAGGATTTTCTCAGTTATTCCAGAAACTCATATTCAGGTATTGTGGTAATTCCTAACATTGCTTCTATCAGCCAAATTGTCAATAAGCATGAAGAGAAGATAATTTATTATAGTCCTCTGAATTATACTGCCTAAAATAAGCAGTGGCTCTAAGAATCTGAAGGCCCAACATGCCTTGCGCCATGTGAAATTCCTAGTGGGGGAAATGCTGGAGAACCAGAACCAGTCTTGCTTCCCACACTGCCCATTCGTGAATTCTTTCCTATTAATAGAGTAGCTACTGCAAAGCAGCTCAACTACTAGAATAGTCTGTGGTTAGAAGGAGCTGGCTCTGGCTTTGCATTGAAAACTTATCTTCTCCAAAAGAGATTTGAGGGTTCTCTTGTTGACCTAATCAGGAAGACAGCCTCCTCAGAGGAGGATGAATGAGCAATGAACGAAAATGTTCACAAATACAAATTCTCCTCAGGTCTCTAGATGGCTTCCAGGGATCCCTCCTTAAACTCCAGCTAGATAAGTAATGTCTAAGGAGGAAGATCCCTTCTTGTTTCATGCAGATGTTTGCATAACTTGGTCACGTACTGAATTCAAAATTATAATGGAATCCTCAACATGACAGTTTTCTCTCCATTCATAGAGATTGTTTTCTTCATAAACTTAACAGTCATGTAAATATCTCTATTTTTAGAAAAAAAATAGTTTAGAAAAATAAAAAGGGGAAGGATTTTGATTTTCAAAGTGCGCTACAAGTCAAGGCAAACCCATTCACAACATGAAATTTGAGGGGATAAATGGGAAATCCCCCTATTTACTTCCCTACTCCTGGTTTTGGGCTATTATTTCTAAGAAGTATATGCATTTCTTCAAAGCAATCCTACTGTTCATTGAAAACACTCCCATCCATTAACAAAATTACCAAAAGGTAACAGAGCCATCAGGATATTAGGCATACATGTAAGTAAGCTTATCCTATAATCTTGTATTGATGGAAGTCTAAGTGATAAAGAGTTTTGAAAGATTTCAGGACTTCTTTTGTTTTTTTTTTCCCCCCAGCTTGATAAAGTTGTAGAGAAACAGAAGGAAACTCACAGACGAATGCTAGAGCAACTTCTAATGGTAGAAAAGTCACACAGACAGACACTGTATGAACTAGAGGAAGAGAAGAGGAAGCACAGTGAATACATGGAGAAAAGTGATGAGTTTATAAGCTTACTGGAAAAGGAACGTGAAAGGTAAGGTTACCACTTGTCACAGTACTGAGAAATAACTATAAATTAATGTAATGTGTACAGATCTGTCTGCTTTCTGCATCCACTATAGGAATATTTGTGAAGTCATATTTTAAGAGTTCAGCTATAAAAGCATAATGAATTATTCCTAAGTAACAGTGGTGTACGTCAGCATGTTGGTAGATTCATCAGCTCCATTAGAGAGCAACAAGTGTGTTACAATACAGGGAGCCCAGGGAGATGCACAGATGTGTTTTAAGTTACAACCACATAAAGCAGGTAGGTCTTTCAGTGTGTTTGAGATGTTCAGTGTGCACAATGGGATGTAAGTAAGAGAATATGAAATCCAGCGTGCAGGCTACAATGGCAGGAGAAAGACATGAGGAAAAACAGAAGGTGTTTGGACAAATCAAAGCACAGAATGAGGACACAAAGGCAGAGTTTGTAGAAAGCTTTGAAAATAAGTTCCTGTACCAGGACTGGCATAAAAACCATAACCAAAAATTGCAACAGCTTGTTTACACATAATGTGAGGGCTGTGACACCAATTTTCAGAAGGATACGGAAGAATTTAATGCCATTTACTGTCTTTAAAATTTCAAAAGACAACTTCTCTGAATCTGCTGTAAAACTGAACACATTCTAAGGAAAAAAAAAATAAATAAAAATATGGAAGAACATTTCCTATTCTGTGGATAACTACTCCAGAAGATAGGAGTATATTGTCTCTGTTTCCTTTTGCTTCGGAACAGCTTCCAGATGGAAATGTTTGGGTGTGAGAATGTCAAGCTTATTCTAAACTCACATTATGCATAGATAATTCTTCCTCTGCTTTGCCTGTGTAACATCATGTTCCATGTATTTTGGCAGCATTTACTACTTTCACCCTTTCCACTACACCTCTCTCCTTCACGTCTACCAATGATAGCACATATGCTTCCCACCAAGTACACAGCCATATTTACATGCTTCACTTAAAGAAGCTGGGGAAAAAAAATAATTTGCATCTCAGAAATAAAGAAAAAAAGAGAGTATTAATGCAAGCAACCACAAGCACACACAGAAAAGCACATACAGTCCCCCTGCAAAGGGCAGAATGGATGTTTTTCTCTAAAAATTGCTTTTGTGAAACATCAACGTATTGAGAACTGAAGTCTGAGCTGAACAGAGGCTTTCATCTGTGTTGTCCTTTCCCCATATATTAGGAGTCACTCATCTATCTCTTAGAGACAGAGCTAAACAACCACGATTGCTAAACGTTACATCAGACACGTGTGCTCGCACAGCCTGAAAAGCTGCTCAGGAGGAGAGACTAAGCACCATGATCTTTGTGGGATTTTATCCTTGTGAAAACAAGGTAGACATGGGAATAAAACTCTGTTTCTTGCGCCTCTCCCCATAAAATATTTACCACTGTGATCTGCAACATTTAGTCTATCTGCCTGGAAAAATGAAAAAAAAAAAAAAAAAAAAAAAAAAAGAAAAAAGAAAATAGTGAGGTGCCTAATGAGACCTTAGAGAACATAATAATAGATTTCAGATTAAGTCTCAATTTTTCTATTTTCTTTGGAGGACTTGTTTTATGTGGAAAACCGTAAGGGGGTGTGATGTCACATATTGAGCCGATTCCAAAATGTTTGCCAAGTCATGTCGCCATCAAGATCTCCACGCAATTGCCTGCCATAATAAAAAGAAAGAAATAAAAAATAAAAAAAAAAAAAAGGCAAACAAACAAAAAACGCTCAGCAAGTTAAGGCACATCTCCTTCTATGTTAGCCTGCGTGACTCGATGTTCATAATACATACCCGTACACAGTAAAGTGACCTTGTCTTTCATGTCAAAAATCTTAGTCTCATTGTAAATCTTCGCAGGATGTAAATTTTGCTCTTGGCTTATGGGAACAGATAAGTTTCATACATAAACAGTGACAATGAATTTTGGTTCCCCCTGCTGAAATTCCATTTAAGAACAAACTATACAGAAAAGCCATAAGCATTTGTTGAAGAACTTTCTTCCTTGTTACTAGTGTGAAAAGGTACACAGTGTTAGTAACAGGATTTCAGTTTTGAAGCAAAATCTTGAATTTCCATTCAGTTAGTCAAAAAAGAGTGGTTTTTTTTGAAAGAACAAGGCTACAGTATATGCTGTAAGATAACTTCCAAGAGTACAGAATGCATGCAAGCCAAACAATGTATCTGAGTAATACATGATTATATGATCAACATGAAAAGACCTAGATGTTATGGGGGTAGTGTTGCTGAAGGACTGAAAACTACTGTTTATAACAGAAATAGAATCATAGAATCACAAGGTTGGAAAGGATCTACAAGATCATCTAATCCAACCGTCCTCCCATTACTTCTGCTTCAAGCCACTAAACCAGATCTCATAGCTCCTCATCCAGAATAAAGAAACTGAGAGTCAGATCCAATTCTTACATAAAATTAGAGCTATTATCAGATAAGGAGGAGGGAAAGCATTCCCTCTTTCTTCGGTATGTTCTCAGGAAGAGTGAAGCTGTTGAATTCTTAAATGAAAACTTGAGTCATAAACTACTTTATTAGATGATTGTATGTTTTACAAAACCAGGCAAGCCTCCACCATAGTGTCTTTCTGCTGCATTAGCCCCTCCATATACATGACAGTTCTCATTAGAAAAGTAAACTTTGAATTTTTAATTAAGTGATCTTAACTCAATTTCTAACTAAGTTATATTTAGATCATACAAAATATCAGCAGTCTTCAATGATTTGGTAAAAAGCTCTTCACCTCAATCATTCAAGAATCCCTTTGACTTCGTAGCAAGGCAACAAAACTTAAGTTTCTCCTACATTGTCAGACTGGTGAGTTTAAGACAAGATTTGTGACAGCTTTCTAGATTGAATATTGATCCTTCACATATTTCAAACAATTTTCCAGTGCCTGCCAAAACTTCTCCTCCATAGTCTTCCTGCAGAAATGAAAATGGATCTTCCAGGCTGGAAATTATCAATCTTCACAGGTTCAACCCAATAGGGAATTAACTTCTCCAAGTTTGGAAGGGAGAGAAGGGTCATTTCAATAGCATTTATTTGCTAAGCAATAGACACTTACCAGTTGTATATAGTTTGGAAGTGTAACGACGAATTTCTATTGAATAAAAAACAATTTTATGGAGAAGAGGAGGCCGGTAGGCAATGACTGTGTTGATCTTTCCTACACTTCATCAAGAGTTGAACCCTTTGTGTGTAGAAATCAAATAGAAACAGACCAATTGTACATGCAGTGTAGTGGCCTAGAGCTAGTCCAATCAAGTCCATAGAGGAAAACCCTACCGTAGCAGCCCCCAGATATATCATTTCAAGAGTTTACATGAACATAATCCTCCAGATACCAGACCCATGAGATGCACCTGAAGAACCATTGCATAAAAGCCACTGAACTTGTTCAGCTGTTATATTTCATGGCAGGTGAGTAGGGTCAAAGATGAGATTAAGGACTAGGAAGAATACTTCCTTTGCCTCTCTCAAATAAACAGTGCTAATGTTTGGCACCATGTAACCTCTTCTCCCTGACCTATTCCTTGGTCCTTCCCATTCTATCATTTTCATGTCTTGTTTTACTCACACCTCACTTTTACCTTTTTACTTCACATTAATTTCAAGTCCTGTGCTAACAACAATAAAAGCACTGCAGTATCTCAAACAAGAATCTATTCCAAGCTTAAATGTCTGCAACCAATTAACATAATTCAGTGTTCAATTACAGAAGCTGGAAAGAAAAAATATGCCAGGAAGAGCATTTCATGCCCCCTAGAAGCATGTTCCCTTTTCTGAGACTCCAATTTTTGCCCCTCTCCTCTTTATTCTCAAAGGCAACTACAAAGAATCAAGAATAAATACATTCTGGACCACTGTTTCCTTTCCTTCCTTTCCCACCAATCTGTCAGAAAGCGTGGTTAATAAATAAAATAATAAATAAAACCAATCCTGAAAATACACAACAATTTTTAAAATACAGATTCAAATGTAGGTTCCACTGTATTTTTACTGAGGATGTACCTACTTGTCCAGATACATTTATACATACTCCATGCTCCTGGAGTACAATTAAGTAATAAAAGTTACTTTAGGACATAATTCACAAAGCTAAAATAAGAAACTAGACAGTTTACGAGATAGATATGCTTCTAGTTTGAAAACATGACATATGCATGCAAGTGTTCATATATTTATGTATTATTCTCCACCTCACAAAACAAAATGAAATGCCTAAGAAGAGAAAAGAAACACAAGGAGTAAAATGATAAGCACTTACACAGCCTTTTCCTCTGCAAATATCAAGGAGTTTTCAATATTATGTGAGCACAGTTATTTTCTGTTTTTTGAATACTAAAAGGACATGAAGGTATGAGTGGAAGTAACCCCTCTCTGCTCATAGCACACCTGAATGATAAGACTGCAGGAAAGGAAGAAATCTCTTAGTGAATAGAAGTCCTCCATCTTCAAACTCACAACAGACTATGGCTAGCATGTCAATTCTCAATGATAACCAAATGTAAAAACTTTAATAAGTTTTACAAGTAAATGAACATTGTTATACAAGGCAGGAAAAGAAACAGTAATTTGCCCATCAGAGATGTAAATAGACTTTAAATGTAGTTAGGAGAAATGTTGCCCACAGGAATTCAATTATTAGCACAAAACTTCTCAGGTTGGTAATAAGCTCTTACCTTAAGATCCTCAACTGAGAAAGATGAGATTTTTCTATGCAGAGTTCTTTCTTTAGCATATAGTTTACAGTCAGAAAGGTCAGACGAAGAACATAGGCCAAAGGAAAAGAAAACTAGTTTTTTACAAGTAAGATAAACCAAACAGTTCATGAGTAAACATATCTCTTTTGCTCTGAGCAAGTGGAAAGAGAAAAAACACAAAAAACCCAGACAACCAAACTCTATTCCACTGCATCACCCATCAAGAAAAACACACTTGCAATGTTAAAATAAGTTACTGTCATACCTATCTAGGAAGTCAACATTCACCAAACATAATGATTGGAACCTGATTTGTGAAAGTCTCAAAACTTTGGTCTTTCTCATCTAAAAACACTCAGAAGAACTGTACTTGTTGCCTCAGTTGCTATCCCCCTCAAGGACAGTCAATTAACACAGACTACTTTTTAGCAGCACACGTTAGAAGAGGTCTGGAGGCCTCCAGCACAACCTGTTGTGTGCAGCATTAAGTTCACAGTTACATTGCTCAGACCTTTCTCCAGCTGACTTGTGAAGAACTCCAAGGGACAGCAATTCTGTTGCCTATCTATAGGCTCCTCCTGCATTCTTTGCCATCCTTGCCTGGAGACCCTTTCTTTCAGGTTCATTGTAGGCATCAGCCTGGTCTCGTTTCTGCCGTGAAACAGCTATTCATTCAAAGAAGTCTTTTATCATTTCCACATTAGCTACTTCATCCCTCTCCATTCAGCTCCCCATGGATTCATAATCATTACCTCATTAGGGTTATGTATTTCCTCTTGTGTACCTTTATAACATATCCCTATCCTCTCTTTGAATGTAACTACATGGCCCAAACTCTCCATCACAATACAACTGTACTACAGTTAGGTAAGATGTGTGGTTTTAGATATCTGTGCACTTAGGGTTGGAGTTCTTTTATAAATGACAGATGAAACTCACTGCTACCTGTAGCAGGTCAAGTGAGCAATGCTGGAAAACCAGTACAATGTATCAAGAAGAGAACTAACCTCATCTCAGACGTGAAGTTAGTTAGTCTGTTGTCAGCGTAACACTGCTGTACTTGAATTCTGACACATTCACACATTGGGATAACAATATATTGTTTGTCCAGTGCTGGAAAATTCAATATTCCGTAGCCATGGGTATAATTAATATTTGCTGTTTTTATTAATGAAACCAATTAAATATTATAAGAAGCAGGATCTTATCTTTACACAAAGCTGAAGTAAAAATAAACACTGTCGACTTATTTATTCTACATGTTAGCAGCAGTTTTTAATTTCATGCACACTAAACTATTGTTATAGATTGCATTGTACTCAAATGCAATCATTTCCTGTTAGCTTTCTGGCAATGAGTTATATATATTACATATGCCTGAGACTATGTCTTGCAAGTTGTGAAATCGATGCCAGATCTCTGTACATTTGACCTTTTTCATGGGTATCCAGTGTTCTGTAGGTGAATAAGGGAGACCCACCACAAACAAAACATTAGCATTCTTATTCTGCACTGCATCCCAATGGAACAGTCCCACTAATAATAAATACCACTGAGGCACAATGACAAGACACAAGGAAGTGATGTATGCAGATTAATTACCTCATGCTTGTACGTGAAGAACTCTGTACCATTATACTACATAACGTTCAACAGATGTTGTGAAATTAAACTCTTGTCAAAATTCAAGGATTCAGAAATTTATGCAACAGTTTCTGTGAACAATGAAGGGTAAAATACTTTATTTTAAAAAATAAATGAATAAAATCAGGTTAGCAAAGAAACACTCAAAACTGTTCAGCAAGGTCAAATTATGTTTACTTAAAAGCAAAGAGTAAAGAGATAGGCCAACAGAATCAGGGCTTTCCACTCAGTGTTAATACAACTGAGACATTTTTTTGGATCTGTGGTGCAATTTTCAATTATTCCACCTCATGCAAATCAGCCAGCAGGTACAAAATCTGGTGATAACCATTTCTCATGCAACTCTACCAACATTCATGGAAAACTCTGAGTTCAGGAGGTAACTTTCACTGTCAAAGGCACTGCCATGACTACAAATCCATACTATCTTTGGGTTCTTTCTTGAGGCAGAAGAGGACACAATGGAAAATCTTAGTCAAACACCCTTCTACCCTGCTATTCTATCTTCCCTCCTAGATGGGGAAACCAATGGGCATCATCATATACCCTCACAGCAAAAGGGAAGAAATTCTTCTGAGAGGGATGAGTATGGACAATCACCTTGGTGGTAGCTCTAGTCAGCACTTCTAATGGTGGTGTCACAGCTCAAAGGGAAAGATGATCTTTGAAAGCTGGCAAGCACCATAATATTTATGGCTCTTGTAAATCAACACCAACTCTATATATTCTATTTGCAACCTAACCAGTGACCAGCACGGGTGATGAAGGACTGGCAAAATATTCTCATGCTGAGATGCTACCCTTAGTAATCGGGCACTTGCTCCACTCACTGATTTAGATTTCCAAATAAGACGCAGTGCACTGCTCCACGTACAGCACAGCATAACTTGCCTCATCGCAAGCAACAATAGAAACAGATGACTGCACTGAGACCTGTGACCAAAAAAAGACACAGTGCCCTTCTGATTCACTGCAGGGTGGGGCAGGGAAAAGGGCAGAAACTGGCACAAGATTTTGTATCCAGTTTTAAAAGAAAACACCTGGCATTAGACAGAGAGAAGAATCTATAAACTGTTCTCTGAGATAGCAGAAAAACTTTGATGCCATCGTAATTTTTCAGAACAAATCTTTGCTCTGGGAAAAGCTACACTCCTTTTTCAGTGTGGAGGAGAAATCCAAATGAAGTTAAGATCTTTCTCGTGACAGAAAAATTTAAGCGACCTCTATGTGCTATTATTAGCTTCATATCTTAAGGATAGGCGAGAGAAAAATGGCCATGAGAACAGGAGATGCAGGTCATGCACCAGTTATCAGGACCCGTGGTCAAAATTCACAACCAAGTTTCCCATGGCATATTATGAACTTCACTGCATTTATGCCTCGCTACAAATCACTGAGCATTACTTATATATACTTTTGTACATACACATATATACATATATCAGTGAAAGAAGCTTACATGGGAGTTGAAGCACTTTAAGTGAAACACCACAGCCCCTCTCTGGGCTTAACACAGTAATTTTAAATTGAACAAAGAGGAAAATCAGTAGCACTGAAACCAATGAGAACAAGGATTACTATAAAAACAACCAACTCATTTAAAAGAAAACAAAATTATCTTACGTGATAATTTTGCTTTTTGCTTAAGTACATCTTCTGTTTGTTTGTTTGTTTCTTGAACCTGAAATGCATGTTTATATAAACTTCAATGAGAAAAAAGCACATATGTGGACAAAGTAACAGGCAACCAACTTAGCGCCTGAAGACCAAGTGCAGTCTGAACATGCTGAAAAAGCATGTTGAACATTTTAGCCTTTTAGCTGTGAAGATCAGGACAAAGACAGAGAACGCACATAAATACAGAAGTAAACTGTACCAGAGAGGTGATAGATACAGGTCTATCTAAGATCTGTAGCAGAAAAACCCTGAGACGGATGCTTGTGTGGCTTGCAGCCAGTCTGCTACCTAAGGGGCATTTGAATGGAGAACTGGAAAGTCCTCTTTACTGGGGTTCAAACCATGCCCCTTGGGAGAGAAACTGATATAGCAGCTTCTGTGAGGCACGGTTTGAAGGTATTCCAAAGGCCGAGCAAGCATAGAGACTTTGCCAATCCCTTTACCCTCACACAGATAAATTAGGGCTGGGGAACACTAGTGGTAAAAGCCAGAGAATGTGCAGACATACTGACAGCACAAGGCTCCAGTACTGAAGGATCTCAAACCATCATTTGATCATTGACATCTTTATTTTTTTCTGCCTGAAAATTAAAGAATAGTTGTGATGTCAGACTAATGGAAGAGGGAAGAAGAGGTATTATGCCATAGAAAACTTTTATTCACCCCCAAAGCAGGAAGTTGAAAGTGCCAAAGGGACAGTCACACTGAAAATACCCAGACAGCTAACTGATCTGTGTCTGCCAAACTTGGCCTAACATCTGTTGTCTTCTCTCAGACCCTACCTTTGCCAAGAATTGTGGAGAAGGAAAACTCACTGAACAAAGAAACATGGTTGTTCGCAAATGTGCATATGAGCTTGTTGTAACAGTGTTGTATTTACTTGCTTGCCAATACATTTCAAGTTCCAATTTTTGTCTGAAAACCTGAGAATTGATTTTAAAAACCTGCAATTTGATCAGAGTTCTTAAAGCCACTTATAAGGAATCTTACTTTTTACTGCCTACCACAGAGATCCTTAGCCATATCATTTTGATTCACAGTATCTCCAAGCCATTGGACAAAACAAGGGAAGGCAGTCATGGTACTGCATCCTGGAAGATGTTGATTACTCTCAAATCCCATCCAGAATAGCTATTGGAGATCTGCTCCCACCAAGACCAAGAGTACACTCAGGTCAAAATCAGGACTGTTTTACATGACAAAAGTGCTAAGGATGAACGTTTATTTACAAAATGAAGTCTTATTAGTAAGTTGCATACAAAATCCATCCAAACTTTTCAGTCTATTCAGTGGGATTTGATAAATATAGGTACAAATGGATGTATCGAAATGATACTAGTTAAGTGAAAATAAATAAAAAAATAAAAATCCACATCTAACTATATAGACTGAAAAGACAGAATGGATTTTGTATTATTTTATTCTAAACTCAGGCGTGAACTGAGACAATAAAAAGGCAACTCCAAATAAAGAGAATGAAATCTAAATAGACATGGCCACCAGACATTACAAGTGACAAAAAATGGGCTTTCTTGAATTATCCTTTCACTTCAGTCAAGTATAATCACTACCAGCTCGCTTGCACATTATCCTTCTTTTTCATAACCTGGGGGCAAAAATAATAATAATAATAAAAAAAGACAAAAGACAAAAACAGATGATCCTGCAGAAACAAAAATAAAACACAGCAGAAATGGAAATGTTACACCCTCCTCTCAATTTACATGCTAATGATTTTAGGAACATCAGAAAGCCACATTCTCATGTATACGCGTATGACTGCTAAACTGACATTTAGGGATGTTCAGATCCTCCAGTTTCATTTAAATAATCAAGAAATTTGGACAACATTTATTGGGATGTTTAGACAAGATTTCACATGTTTCTCATTTGAAAACTTTATCTTGCGTCCAGCTGGGGGACTGCGAAGCAAGACACACTCCCTGAAATCCTAAAAGTTTCCTTTTTTTTTTTTTCAATAGTCTTGCCAGCTAAACTCTGGATGTCTTTGCATTCTGTCAGACGGGAGCATGAGTCAGTCTGTCCCTAACTGGCCTTCTAAAAAGGAAATTGAGAAGTTTAATGACATATTTGGATAAACACACTCGCTGGATAAAGTTACTTACCTTCTTATATCACTTTAAGTTTGCTATAAACCTTCAAAATTCTTATAGACTAGATTTAAGCACAGCCAATGAAAAGTATAGGTTATAAATAAATGTAATGAAAACCACTATATTAAAACTCAAAGGACCTCATAAACATGCTTGTCAAAGCCTCGCCATTGTTAAATGGTGCCACAGCACTAAATCCATGTTATTAATTGCTAAGTTATCCACAATCTTTATTGAAATATCAGCCCTGCATACATCATCTTTGGTTCAGAACCCAGTTCTCTTATGGTCTCTGAACACAATGTAACAGCACATGCTGCAGCTCTGACTGAAGGAGCAATGTATAAAACCATGGCTTGCACATTTCAACTCCACTGAAAAGACAGTGAAGACCACTGTTACAGTCTATGTGCAGTTTACATCTATCTCCCCGACTATAAGACCTCAACTAGAACTTATTAAAATACACTGTAGTGAACCTACAGGAAGACAGAAATACTTGGCTGATTTAGCTTCATAAGCTCTCGGTTTACTAGAAAGATAGAAGATTTAAGATACCACTTTGAAATCTTTGAAATCATCATTTCTTGCAGTAGCGCTAATCCAACAGCACAGTATGGTGGCTCAGTAGAGTCTTATTAATGAACGCATCTTACAGATTCAAGATCATGATACCTCTGAATTCCCATTTTCTTTAGCCCTATATTAACTTCAGATGCACAGTAAGAAGTCACACAACAGAGCTTTTGCTAGTTGAACATATCAAACATTTAAAATACGTTAGTTCTTTTAATCAGGCTTTGTTTTCTGTACAAGCTTACAAGTGTTAACAAATTCTAGGATTCCTCTGCTGTAAATTTCTTGCCTGTAACCAATCCTATGACTAAGCCAACTTCGTAACATTTCTGATTTCACTGCCAGCATTTCATTTAACGTGTAGTTCAACTCTTATGTAAAGATGTGAGTCCTAAAACTTCATAATGCAATCTTGCTATTGAGTATTCTGATTTCTAAATGCATAGATAGCTGTTTTTATGACACCCAGGAGGCATCCAGAGCATTTCTTGGAGAAAACTAAGAAGGATAAAAAATAACAACATATAAAGCAATTTGAAAAGTGCTCAGAGGCAAATTTAGCATTTTAACCACCTGACTAAAAGCCCGTCTCTATCACTGCATCCCTGAAAAGGTACTGAAGTGCCAATTCTGGCTGTGAAGTTGCATTTCAAGATGCAGTTGCAAAAACGCTGCAGAAAGAAATGGCTTAGTTCTACTAGACTGTGGAAGGGCTTTGGGAAGAGATGAGACCTCTACAGGATGCACTACGTTCTGTCTAACAGAACAGTATTTAAGAAAAGCAGAGTGAAACCAGGTAAATGTAATCCTGTGAAAGACTGTGAGACGAATTCCCTATAGAAACAGATGATCATATGAATGCTAGACTGCTGGCCATCAGTCTAAAATAACAACACTAACCACAGAGTGATCAGAGGTAGAAAGTGGAGGCGTAAGGGGAGTCTGCAGTTATTTTCACATGCTGCATAAGCATCACGCTAGAGTACAACAGAGAACAGCTGTTTAAATAGCCTAACTTCTGTAAAACATCAAATCATGAATTGTAAGAGGTGGAGCAAATTATGGTTTTGGCTTCTGCTAGAGCAAGGAACTAGCCCTCAGTGTACATAATAAAAAGCCAGAGATGAGTAAGTTCTCAAATTCAACCTGTTAGTTGTAAGAGGGGTGGAGGAAAAGTAAAAACAAAACAAAACAAAAAAACAAACCACGATGATATTTAGCTCTAGGTGAGATAGGTACATAATACTGATGGAACCTAACTAAATACAGCATCTAAAAGACTAAAACTGCTTGAAGGCACCATGGAAACAACAACTGTAACAAACAGATTCAATATAAATCCATACCAGCAAATCAAAAGAAACTAAAATATTCTCCTTAGAGCACACTACACAGTTTAAAATGAGCAAAATAAATTAGGCATCAAGACATCATAGGAAGGGAAACTGTGCAAACCAGGATGACAGACCAGAAATAGAAATGCTGCTCAACAGAAAAGCTGTTAAGAACTGTCTAGAGGAAAGTCTGCATCTCACTCAGAGTGGAGAATATGGAATTGCCATGGACATCCTTCTCCCCAGTGAAGGACAAAATTCATTTTCTGGGCACTACTTGAGGGTTTTGTTGTTGTTGTTGTTTTTTAATTTTGCCCACAATGTTCATCCAGTTTCAACCCCTGCTATGTGCAGGGTCACCAACCACCAGAACAGGCTGCCCAGAGCCACATCCAGCCTGCCCTGGAATGCCTCCAGGGATGGGGCATCCACAGCCTCCTTGGGCAACCTGTTCCAGTTTTCACCCTCTGAGTGAAACACTTCCTCCTAAAATCTAACCTAAACCACCCCTGTCTCAGTTTAAAACCATTCCCCTTTGTACTGTCACTGTCCACCTTTGTAAAGAGGGTGAAATCATGGAAGCATTCACATGAGTCTCTATGGAGTATGAATTCACAAAGCAAGCTAAAGCTGAACTGGTAATAGGAAAAGTTTTAAATCTGATTTGGGCAAACACAAAACAACAAGCTTCCTAACGCCTTACCAGGACTGAATGGTATTAAAGAGTTTGCATGAGCAATGGTGAGCTATGAGCTGATGGCTAACTCCTCCCCTAGAAAAGCCAGAGAACTGGGAGACAGTATTCATTTTTAATTGGAAATTCTAGGAATAACACAAGTAGAACTGAAAACTTACTCAATTGATTTGACAACTAATTAAAGGAAATGAAAGAATAGAGCTAACAGATATCAGGCAAATACTAAAAGAAAATTCCAGTCAGTTGAGAGGAAAGCAGAATTGTGTGCCAAGAGTCTGCTCTCCATTCTCATCAGTCCTTGAATTGAGTAATGCTTTGCCCTTCTATCCCTCCGTTAACCCTGGTATCTGCAAGTGAAGCAAGACTAACTGAGCTCACAGCAGTTCATTCATCCCTATCCCGGCATAAATATGTTTTTCGAGCACTTACACTCTGACACGCCTGAAAACAAAATTCAAGGGTCTGACAAGCTGCTTGGAATTGTTTGAAATAGATGTTTACAAAGGCCAATTTTTAAATTAAGTTTCTTACGACCGTGTGCCTCTCCATGGTCATTCTGTTTTGTCATCCATCAGCAAATTTCAGAAGAAATGTAAGAAAGAAGCAGAGATCTCTTAACTATGGAATGCATGCTGGGTTCCTGATGCTGATCATCCTTCAGTGTTCAGGACATTAAGCCCAAGATACCAGTTTGACCCCAGTGCACAAAACGTGCATAATGATTTTTTAAGACACTGTAATATCTTCAGTAATAATGATATAGGAGGACTTGGATTCCAACACAAGCAGATAAAGAAACCATGAATGTAGGAAAAAAAAAAAAATATATATATATATATATATATAATCCTGAATCACATGAATACTGTAGCATTTCCTCATAGCTCGTTAGAAGTGACTACATATATAAGTCTCTACTGTGTTGCAGGCAGCTGAGCTCCCATTGCTGCCCGAGGATTGCCATGACGGTCATGATGGCCTGTTCAGCTGACTGAACAGGTGCCTTTGTGTGGAGTAAAATCCCATTCCAGAAGTGGTAGCTATTAAGATCACAGGTTCACTACTGCTTTCTGTGCCATCTGTTTTCATATGCAATTTGAAAGACAAATCTTCACTGGGCTATTAATTGCATTTATAATATGGTAATCAACAGCAGAGTATCTTAATCCTCTCTCTCATGTACCAGCACAGACCACTGAATCTGACCCGGCTTAGCAGGTTCACATCTGCCGTGTCTTTCATCTTCTCTCAGCTCTAATTCTCCTTAAATTTACCTTCCCCTCAATCTCTACAGCTGGCTCACCAGGCAACTTTTAATTTAATCTTGCCTGGCATCTAGGAAGCAACACCTCACTTTCTCAGTTTATCAGCTCACATCATGCATTAGCTTCTCTCTTTTTTTCTGCAGGGTGTTTATGTTCACAAATACAGTGTTATGCGTATGTTTCTAGATAGGGTATGTTTCTAGATAGGGGATGGTGCATGATAGGGGATATGACATACCCATTCAGTGCCATGCTCTTTGGCCCAAGTGTTTACTAAGTTGTTTCAGAAATGAGCCCTGTTGTCTGATTCAATTCTTTCTGGGGTGCCATGTCACCATAAGACTTGCTTTCCAGAATAGTGTGTTTAAAAAAACAAACCTCCAAGGTGCCTACTACTGGATCTAACATAATAAAATCTATGACATGGTTCACACTCTTAGTTATGTCTAGACCTCAAACATCTGAGAAGTGCTATGAAATCCATGTGTGAAACGAATTCATGTACATAAAGTTGTATGATCAAATTATACTTCTTTGACTTGATCTAGTAAATCCCTGATATACTTCTGTAGCCT
This sequence comes from Excalfactoria chinensis, assembly GCF_039878825.1. NCBI lineage: Eukaryota > Metazoa > Chordata > Aves > Galliformes > Phasianidae > Excalfactoria > Excalfactoria chinensis. The sequence continues at coordinate 80,553,655 of NC_092825.1, forward strand.
GTTGAGATTTCTTTCTGTTCTACCTCTGTTTACACAATCAGAGTTCTCATTTCAGTTCTTAAGAAGGAAGGACCATCTTTTGAAGGAAAATTCAGGAGATGGAAATCACAGAAATATCCAGAAAGTACAGATTTCATAGAAGCCCAGTAACTTCTGTTCTGTGCTCTGCATGTGGAGCATGTGCAACTTGGCTAGCAGATACACCATGTATGGGAGTTTTGTCAAGTCTCACAAGGACACATTTGGCAGTAGAGGATAAGACAGTTAGGAA